>NC_090934.1:1447412428-1447715458 GCF_040938575.1 Ambystoma mexicanum | reverse complement strand
CCATGGTGGATGTCCCACCAAATAGTTGAAAGCAAAGAAAGGAATGTTATGGAATAGAAACTGTTTATGCAAAGCAAGACTTTCTATGGCAAAGAGACTTTTTTGCAGATCACACAGAAGACTCTGCCTTGAGAAGGTCCTGACTTCCTGACAAGACTGTTTCTGTGTGCACAGAGCAGTCAACATATGCTGTGCTCGAGTGACCTGCCTTGTCCCATGCTAAAAACATGGGGAAGGGAGGCCAACAGCTTAAACATCTTGACTTATCATTTTGTAAACACTTCTTTCTTTTTCATGAACTACACCCCACACTAATTGTTGTTTAGAAGTAGGGAGTGGCATAGGCCATCTTTCTTTGACAAAACACCACAAGGACAGTGTTTTCTTTATTTTGATGGTATAAGCTTGCTCCCATTTTAGATTTAGGTTTAGATTAGCCATTTTTCTCACCCTTACAAATGTTCAATAAACACCCTTGAACTGCGAACACTTGTGTCTGTCTTACTGTTGCCACAATGGTTTCCTTACACAACCTAGAAATTGACAGTACAATTGTGCTTTACAATCTACTTTCTATGGGGTCTGATTAAATTAAAATATAGCTCGCTTCTATTGGGCAAAGAAATATGAGATGCATAGCGCTCTTTATTTCTAAACTTTCTGCATGCTTTTCATTTCTAGATGTGTTCTAGAACAACACACTTTTAATGAAAAACTCTTGTCTACAAATGATGAACCCTTTTCCTTTATCACTATGCAGTGGGAAACATCTCCCTTCAATTTGGAGTCCCTTTTTCACTCTCAGTAGAGAGTGTGCTTTTAACTCAGATATTTCACTTGGTTTCACTTTGAAGGCACTTTTCTGAACAGCACAGACCCAGGTATTCAATTTACCGTTTAGAACCCCTCTGCTTTAAGGCAGGGTCTGGTGAATAGTGAACAGTTGGGAATATCGTTTTTAATGCACCCCTCCACTTTAGGAGATTTTGGGGATGGCAAAAATATTGTAAGGATACCCAACTACATTAACAGACTATGGGCCTGATTCACAGAACTTTTTACTATTGGATTTTGCTATTATAAAATGCTTCTGTGAATCAGGCCCTAGATCTTCATCATCACTTGGGTGAATGTTGGGAATTTCGAATTTCCCCAAAATCACTCCAGTTTCTGCTGACTATGTGGGAATAAATTAAATTATTAATTAGAAAAGGCTAGGGATCTACTTCGGTGTGCCCACCCAATCAATAAAAGGAATATATTAATTGAAATAGAACCTAACCAATTGTTTGTTTTATGCACCTATTATAAATCACTTTGGGTCTAAGTTCAGGAAAAGTCATCAAGGCTCCAGGGCAATTTCATGGGAAGCATAGGGACGTGGTCAGACGGCCCCTCTAGACTCAGTTAAAGGTAGTCTGCAGCATCAATCTCTCTGTCAAGGATCCCTCCAGATGCTAGTCTTTCTCCTGGTCTAATCCACCTCCTTCTGTGTCCCTTTCAATAATTTTATAGAGCTCCAGTCAGCTTAGACAGCTCAGATAATTTCAGACAGCTCTCAGCTCATAATTTTGGACAGTCCATCCTCATTTTGGAAGGAGATCCCCTTTGCCATTGTGTGTCTACTTTTTAACCCCTAATCACACACCCACAATCTATTAATTATGAGGTGCCAGCCCACTGGCTCATGATTGGGATTGGACATCTATTTTCCTCCCCATTAGACAAGGCCTAGTCCCTTTCTTCTAATTGGTCCTGAGGTTTATAGGCTCCATTTCAGGGAGTTATGGCTCCACCCATTTGAAAGGGCATTTCTGAACCACTTCAGTTATGAACTTAAAGATCTACAACATGACACTTTTTTAATTTACAGATACGGGTCACAAACTATATATTTCTGAATTGATCTTATCATGCCATTCATAATGTATTGTGTCCCATGTTGGCACCTGGCTGCAGGAACAAATGGCAGATTTTTGTGATATTTATGGAGAAATTTGATGTCATGATCGCAAGATCTGAGTCCATAAGCAACCATATTACGAAATCTCCTATCCAGAATGTATTCTGGGGAGCTGATGTCACATTTTATTTAAAAACCCTTGTTCCTAAGGTCGAATTTTGTGGGGAGCTGTATTATCAGATGGGGCTTTTCTTAAGCTTTTCAGTAATATTTGAACCATATTTGTAAGTGTCACGGTTCCCAATTCAATAGACAAAATATGATTCTCCATATAAACCTAAGGCATCCTATTAATGACAGCATATGTGTTTACTTCATTTATTAAAATGTCTGTTTTTCCCAAGCCACTGATGCAGGCCTGGGCATTGACTGTTGACCAAGCCTGCAATAAAGCACTTAGCATTATAAAGCACTTAACATTTTTGCTCCTGGGTTGATGACAATATGTGTTCTTATCTTCTTTGAGCAGGGGGTTAACTCCACCCCCTGACTCGTGTGACATACTCCTGGAAAATGCCCATTGTCATCAGCCCCTGGGCTTCACCACAAAACTGAATTTAATTTTGACTATTACTTTTTAGAGTTCACATCCATCAGCAGCATCATTGTTTATTCATTGTTGTCATTCACTGGAATAAAACCTCTTCCCAGGCTCAAGCCCAGTCACCCTTCCTGCTGGCTCTGCTGAGGCTTCAAAAGAGTTGACCAAATGTCTCGTAGATGTACGGGTAGGTGAATAGTTCTTGATCTTTGAATCTGATGTGGGGAAAGGCTTCTTCAAGCTTAAATACAGGTTTTCGGTGCTCTGAGGAAATGAAATGAGTACTTTTAAAATGCATATTTATGTCCATTACATGATGCCTGCTTCAATGGCTTGTAGCACATGATAAAGCAACACAGGTGTTTGTTAAGGTTGAGAAATCATGCAACAAACATCAAATAAACAAAAAGAACAAGTATCCAAAAATTGGTGATGAGCAGAATTCCCATCAGCACATTAATTGAAACATGTGTTAAATGATTATTCCATACATCTATATAACAAATTACACAAAATAGATACAAGAAGACACAAATGATAATGACTTCAAATTAGAAAAATACCAAATGAACAACACGACCATTGAAATACAAACAATTACGTCTACAAACAAAAACTCATAGTAAGGATTCAAACCACCTAAGTAAATTCAGAAGTTGCTTTTCCCTATAACATGATCGTAATCCATTAATAAAATTGAATTAGATTCACAATCAACGGTCTACTAGAAGAGACAATATATTAATGCATGTCTTCTATAACAAGCTCAAAAAGGAGCATTGTGTGATTGTCACTGCACTAGTTTACATCATGTCCCTGGTGTTGGGCTTGTTTTCTTCAGGACTTGATCCTATCTTTTTCTTTTTTTCAAAATTGCTTCCTTCTCTTTATTGGTGATTCCCCGTTGTCCAATAATTCAGAACACATGAATAAAACTTTGAGTTATAGGAATTCTTATTGCTAGCTATTAGTAACATATATTAGAAGTGATACCAACTGTTTCACTATGCTCACTATTTCAAGGCTGTCCAGTAAATATTGTGGTTAATAGTATATAATCTGTACTGGTCCACAAAGTGTCGAATGAGGTGCTATTCATCTAATATGTGGCCCTAAGTGCATATCAAAGGGGCCACAAACATGCAGAGTTGTAAAAGTATTCAAGCATTCTTTTTTTCTCTATAAAAACACTTACAGTGATCTGTCTATGATTGGATTCATCCCAAGTTGTATCCTTTAAAGGCATTTTGTGGAGCATTTAAATCTGAACACTTATGAAACAGGCAGCACAGAATGGTTGCATGTGCTACCCCTGAGTAAGCAACCTCGACAATGCAGAGCAGAAGATGAATGTGTCCTGGCAGGGCCAAACTTGGCATTGGGCAACCCTTAAATGAGGTGGTAACAGCATTACCACTGCATTCAAGGGCTAAGGCCCAACTTGTGATGAAGCCCATAGTCTTTTATGCACAATAAAAGTAATCATACTGTGGGATATTTTGACCCCTGCCAATGTGCCCCACTACAGCACTGTACTGAAATGGTGAAGGAAACAGCCCGAAATGGATGCGCTGACTCCTGTGTGCACCAAAATCTTCAAAACTGCGTTTGGGTCACAACCATAAAAAGGCTGCACACCGTGCCACACACAGTTGGGGGGGCGAGGGGGTGAAAACAGAGTTCTCACTGCAGGAGCATGCCAGTGGGCTCTGCCACAGTCAACATGAAAACTGAAAATGCCTTTTAAAATGTTAGCTTTGCAACCTTAAATAGTGCTGTTTTTGCCACTAGATCCATTCATTTCTACTGAGTCAGGGAGATTAAAAGGGACCTGGAATGCCCAGGACCATCCAGTCTGGCTCAGAGGAACCGGGCCTCATTTAATGAGAGCTGCTACAAAATGTATCTTTGAAAAAGCAACCCATGAAGCCTTGTTTTCATTTTCCATGGGAAAAACGCTAAAACTTTGCAACAAGTATCAGAATCATCTGTGCAGAGAGAAACTCTAAACAAAGGCATAATATATGTATCCATGTTGCAAACAATCCCAGCACTCAAGGGAAGTACTAATGTTGACTATATGGTGTGTTTCCAAACTTCCGTTAAGATTTAAAGTGTGTAATTTTGCTCATACTATAGTTTATGATTATTAGCATCTTTTCAATGTGGCTCCCATAGAGATTTATATTGATTTAAAGACTGTTTGCACACTTTTCATTCTTTTGCTCAGCCATTTTCTAATGTCATTTTAAAAGTATCAGATTTCCAAACCGCGTTTCTCTCTTGTTTGGGGAGGGAAGGTTGTATCTAAATCCTGTACACTGTTCTTTATTCCTGAATACCTGCTGCTCCCTTACATCTGTGTAGAATTGCTTATTTGTGAGTTGAGAAATTTGCGGTGGGAAATCTTAACTCAAGCGCTATCTTTCAAACAAGCCAAAACTGTTCTTTCCTTTGTGTTTTATATTCTGTGTTGCTAAAAGTGAATTCAACTTCCTTACCTACTTTCTTATTTGTATTGTCATCACATTGGTGATTGCTGCCCCATATATTAAAACGTATGTTTGATTTGAATTTTAAATAAATAAATATCTAAATATTACATTTACCAACCAGCCTGATTCCTGGTCCAGTGTGACCTGGGGGTATTTTGAGAAGGGGTGTGATATGAGTGGTATATCACTCAGAATATTGAACCTATAGACACAATAAAATAAGTATTTAATTTGCGCACTGCATACTAGGCTGAGACCAGGGTCTATTGCCTAATTGAAATCCTTAACAATACTAACGCTGTAATCCCCATGTATGTTAGCGCAATCCCAGGGCCCATCATAATGTTAAGTGTATAGCAATGCCCTATTATTCACCTGGATAGTCACTGAAGTCAGTGTCTTCACCATCTGGGGAATTTCTTATCGCCATTTTGTAATGTGTTGTTGTGAGAGACTTGTTCAGATGCATCCTCTGACCTGAGTCTACCCAGAACTGTTCCCATACTCACTAGACCAACTGTGATCAGGCCCTGCCTTTCTGGCCAAAAGATTTGAGAGCTACCTCCAAGTATGGAATCCAAGATCAGCATCACAGCTTAAGCAAGCTGTGTCTGATTTCCTCCATAGGGACTTTGACATGGAGCAAGGCCTATGGCCATCACCAAGCGTCAACCTTGCAACAATTAACAACTCAGAGTTAACAGGGAAGAAAGAAATCTGAAATGCAGGAGGGCACTAAAAAGAAAATGAGTCAAACGGGCCTTCACCATCTAAAGCTTGGCCTGTAAAACCACAGATCACCTGATTGCTTCTGATTGTTATGTAGACTTTTAACTAAATGCCCATATGTCTCTGTCCTTTTGGGAGATGGCACTAAAATTGTGTTTTTTCTTTGCATTCTGAAAACTGTCCTGGATATGCTTATTGAAAATAGAGAACTGGTAATACTAGGAAAAGATTAAGACTGCATTATCACCTCCTGAATGAAATGGGGTATTTTGGCATGTGAGCTATTGAAGGTAACAGTTGTGTAACATGGAACATGACTTTTAAATACTCTGAATGTCCGTGATGTTTGTGTGTCTCCTTCGCTGTACCCACTCCCTATCTCTCTGTATTCTTCTCCATTGGGTACTACAAAGCTCTTTGCAGACATTGAGAGCCTTATAAATCACCAATTAACCTTTAAAAGGGGATATTTTTATTATGGAGCTATGGTTTTATTAATGAATCAATGCTGTAATGCTTAAGCAACTGTATTCTAGAATATCTTATTGACAGCCTTGACAAAACTGCTGGTAATAGAAAACAAACAGGCTGTGATCCTTCATTTAGGAATTGAAAATGTGCAAGCTTTTTGCTTGATATTTATGGACAAGTACATTGTTTTATTTCTTTAAGTTATCAAGTAGAAAATCCAGCTACTTTTAGCAGCATCATGCCCTTTTGCTGAATATGAACCGATATAAATCAACTTTTCTAAAAAAAAATAAAAGTGCTGGTATCACCAAGCATGATAATCCCGTTGCCTGATTTTATTGATTGGACATCTTTCCCACAGGTTCTACAATATGAAATTTAAAGATGTCATTTTTGAGGACACGCGCTTTGAGGAATGTTCCTTCGAGAATGTTCTATCCACCGAAACTTTCTTCCGAAATTGCACCATTGACCACACACTTTTCTACAACACAGGTAAGTGGAAACGGAGGCTAGAATGGATTCAAGAAATCTGGTTGTGCTTCTGTATGTCAAATATGTTTTTTATTTGTTTTTTGGGGCATATATGTTTTATTTTTTATTTTTTCAATATTTTATAATGTAACAAAACATACACACTGGGCCTCATTATAAGGCTGGCGCTCCCGGAATGAAGGGGGCCGGTATGGGACCGGCCCCCTTCATTCCGGAAGCACCGATTATGAGCTTCCCATCGCGGGACCCGGATTGCACGCCTGGTAAAACCAGGCGTGCTTTCCGGGTCCTGCGAGGGGAAGAGGGAGGCAATAACGGTACAGATGTAATCTGCCCGTTATTACCTCCCTCCCCATTCCCATTGAGCCCTATGGGGGCTCAAATGGGAATGGGGATGGGTTCCTGCAATGTCGGAGTAACCGGGTGAGTCCCCATTGCAGGAACCCGGTAATGCAGCCCGGAACGGAGGCAGCCATGGAGCAAATAGCTCCCTGGCTACCTCCATTCTCGTAATGCGGCCCACTGTGTACATAACCCATCCTCCCACACACACATTATAAAATAACAACTAAGACAAACTAAAACATGGGTAAGAAATAAATAAAGTAATGCATTTTACTCACACATGACTATTAGTTGGGGCTCTACGTGCAGCCTACACGTCAAATGTATTATCTTGAGAAGGGAAGCTAGGCAAGAGATGTGATGTCACATAGATGTGATGAGGAGAGACACACAGCCTGGGGCTGTTGTTTAACTGGTAACCGCCCACCTCCCTCCCATTGACTTCCCTCTACCTGCCCCATCTCACCCAAAACAGAACCTCTGTGATCTCTACGACCTAGCTTTGTGCTTTTAAGACGTTACCAATGTCATTTCTGAGCAGATCTCTGAACGATTCTGACATTGATTACACTTGTAAACCATCTCCTGCTTCAAAAAAAATACCTTTACCAGTGTGCCTTCAGCCACTTAATTTATAAGCAATATGTATGCTCTTGCATCTATTCCATGCACTGAATTCTGTGTAAAAATAAGTGTTGGCAAAGCCATCAATTTTGGCTTTTGTGTTGTCTTTATCTATTCATTAGGCGGACACGACCATACTATGTCCAGGTACTAACACCATTTGTCAGCTGTTGCCAGCTTTTGGCCAAGTATTACTTTTAGGGCAGTACCTGGAAATTAAATGTGCCATGAATGCACAAAGCCAGAACTGTTAACTTTCCTAATGCTTGTATGAGCAACAGCTGTGATGAACTCAGTGAACTTGTAATGCGATCCAGAGAATACATCAATATGCAAATGCAGCCAAGCTTCCCCCACCAGCGAGGACTGGTGAACTTTCTCAGGAGGATAGTTCAGCAGCAACGTGCTTGCCTTGGAAGCAAGATGACACGCAGCCACAGAGGTTCAATCCCCGGGTCCGCGCTTAGAAATCTCTGGGTGTTAAGCGTGTTATAAATAACCTATCATATAACTTTCAAACATGTGGGGTATAAATATCTACTCATACTCGGGGTGAGTATGCAAGATTATCACGTTTTTGCTCCCCAACCCCTTGAACCTTTATAACGTAATAGGCCCAAATGATAATTTTACAGCAAAACGTTCAGAAAAAAAATGGGCTAAAAAAGTAATAGGATTATCAACCATTTTTGAAGGTGAAGATATGAGATATTTATTAAGTTTAATAAGTTACCCAGTGAATGGGAACGGTTCCCTAAAATACAAAAGGACACCAAAAGTGTGAGGGGTCACTCTTTAAAGGAGAGTTCCGGGACTTTTTTTTATTGTCCCTACGGGTCGGCCATGTGTTTGTAAGCATAAATCGGTAGATCGTAGGAAACTTTCCTATGGACCTTACCCGACTTTTCGCCCATTATCGCACTCGAAATCAGCCTCCATTTTGTGATAATCCTATCATTCCGCCGCATCGACCTGGCTCACCTGCCTTTGCGGCACTAAATCAAATCCCCCGCCCCTGAGCCTGACATCAGCAGACGCGTACTGCCCATTTCAAGCACGTCTCGTGTCAACAATCGCTGCGCCTCAGCTATTGACGTGTTGCCATGGAAATGGCAGGACGCCTCTTTCCCCAATAAGTATAAACAGACCGTTTCACAACATACAGCAGCAGATTTTCGATTCCATTCCTCTCTCTGTGTTACTTTGAGTATTCTGTGACTCGTTTCAGTGCTCTGGTCAGCTACCTTCGCCGCTTGTAGCCCGTGTGAACAGATACCAGTACCACCGCTATAAATTATTTTACTATCTTTACCGCACAATGGCCACAATAATGCCGTATATGTACGAGCCCGAGTACACCGAGGAAGAACTACTGGAAAGGCAAGCACGCGAAAACGATGGGGATTCGGACGGCAGTTGGGAGGACCAGTCAACGGATGAAGAGCCTGGACCATGTCGCATGGACGGCGTCTCCACCTGGTGCACGTGCAATCGGTGCGAGCTAATGCCAACTGAGGAGGAGAACTGCTGCTGCCGTGAAAATTCCGGGTGCTTGGCCTACATTTCGGAAAGCGAGCAAAGTCAGCAGGAAGGCGAGCAAAGTCCGCAATGCATCACCGAGCTGCCAGAGTTCAGGGAAGCCTGCCTCTCACGGACAGTGTTGAGGATGATGATGGTGCTTATGCACGAACTTCGTGGCACTGTTCGTCCGCGTAATCCGAGTAACGAGTAAGTATACTCTGTTTGTGATGTCAGTGATGCCACCACTATTTCATGGTCGTCTCCCACATATAAAATTACATTTACATATCATTGGAACGCATGTAAATTGGTTCCATATAGTGCATTTTCTAGATATAATTTTTTTCTAAGGAAAATGACATGTGTTACCTGAATCGACATTGATAAGAAAGTTTGGTCAGTTTAATACAGTTTGCATCTTTTTTTTTCACAGGTGGTACAGGCTGGTGGCCTATCGTTGCTTCACTTGGTGGCTTCACGGGAGGCTCGGACACCGCGTTCGGAGAGTAATACCTGCCTGTGCGGTACTTGCCATTAGACAACATTTCCCCAGTGACAGTGGACAATACCGCGGATTTTCCCTCGATGTGCTGCAACCTCAACTTTACAATGTGTAATGTTTATTATTTATGTTTAATTAAAATCTAAAATAAAGCCCAACATATATTTTAACAATGGTTGTTTTGATTTTTTAAATGAATCTAGTGTATATTCTCCTGGGAGGGTGAGGTATTTATAAACTCACCCCCTGCCTTCCATGTAGTAGATCCTGCAGCCATCCTCTTACATTCAGTTAGATGGCCTCTCCTTGGTGAGGCCCTGCGGCAAACGGGTCTTGTCTGCACGACCACCGCCCCGATCCACCCCCCGCCTTATCAAAGGCAGTTCGCACCGGGGTACTTGAGCTGCTGGCAAGTGGAGCTGTCAGGGAGTGATAAAGGCCAAGAGGTGCCAAAGACCATGTACACTTCAAAGTGGTCTATAGAGCATGGGTTTGTTGTTCCCATGTCTACCTCCAGACCCCGTGTCTTCTGCCAAGCATCCCCCTCACGCTGGACGGCCCCCTGCAATCCACATAAGTGTGTCTCCATTCACGAGTCTTCCTGTGTCTTGTCTGCACGACAACCGCCCCGATCCACCCCCCGCCCTATCAAAGGCAGTTCGCACCGGGGTACTTGCGCTGCTGGCAAGTGGAGCTGTCAGGGAGCGATAAAGGCCAAGAGGTGCCAAAGACCATGTACACTTCAAAGTGGTCTATAGAGCATGGGTTTGTTGTTCCCATGTCTACCTCCAGACCCCGTGTCTCCTGCCAAGCATCCCCCTCACGCTGGACGGCCCCCTGCAATCCACATAAGTGTGTCTCCATTCACGAGTCTTCCTGTGTCTTGTCTGCACGACCACCGCCCCGATCCACCCCCCGCCCTATCAAAGGCAGTTCGCACCGGGGTACTTGCGCTGCTGGCAAGTGGAGCTGTCAGGGAGCGATAAAGGCCAAGAGGTGCCAAAGACCATGTACACTTCAAAGTGGTCTATAGAGCATGGGTTTGTTGTTCCCATGTCTACCTCCAGACCCCGTGTCTCCTGCCAAGCATCCCCCTCACGCTGGACGGCCCCCTGCAATCCACATAATGCCACGACATATACACGTCATTCATTCACAAACACACCCCTGGTTCGAATTCTTTATAACCCACTTCATATTTCTAATGAGAACTTCTTTGCGCTTTGCTAGTCAACCCGTGAAGGTGCTGGTTATCTGCTCTTCGTCTCTGTGAACTTCCGTGACCACTTTGAGCAAACTCGTCAGTTTGCAACCTGTGAACTGCTCCCTGTTCTACGACAAGAAACTACTCTGATCCCTGCATCTAACTGTTTGTTCGTCAAGGTAAGTCCATGTACCATAATCATTTTGCGTCCAATTTTTTAATTTATATCTATTTGCTAGTAGTCATCAAATTGCATCCATGTTTTCTTTTCGTTCACGACAGTACATGCAAGGAACTAGTCACATGTTCTGAGTTTAGTCAAATTACTTTTTCTATTTTTTGAAAGTTATTGAAATACTTATCCGCATGTGAATAACGTGTATAGTTCCAAGAACCAAAACGGACCTTGCATTGAACCTTTTATGTGTCATTTACTGTTTTAACACATTGGTATTCATAGAGAATTGTTGATCTTTACTTTTCAGAACTTTCCATAATGCCTGCCTGTTCCATTGGCGGTTGCCCTTCGAAGACCCATAACAAATCTGAAGGTACTATAATGCATGTTTTCCCTAAGACAATAGATCAGATAAGAGAATGGGTCCGATATTGCGGATATCCAGCCTCTGAGCTAGAAAGTAGAGTCCTAGAAGTCTTTGCGGACAAGAGGGGTGATCGATACCGCATCTGCAGCAGGCACTTTAGCCCAGACATGTACTCCACATCATTGCTAATAAAGAAGAAAACACCGCGAGCGAGGCGAAAATTGCTCTCAACCGCTATTCCCACTCTATTCGTCCACATCCCTCCACTGGTGAGTCAAGTTTACGTATTTATCTCTCGGCCTTGCGGTAGTGTGTAGCATTAGCTAACAATAATTTCCCCATTTATGTATCCACTCAATATGAAGGCGGAAGATTCTCCATCCGTGTCGTTATTGCAGTCATCAGCCACTTCAAGCGCCTATCGGGTAATCTTACTTAGCTATTCTGACACTGACTTGTTTTAGGCATGTAAATCAATAGTTTTAATTGATCGTGTAATTATTTTACCTAATGGTACACCCTTGTACTCGTCCTCTAGTCTTTGTTTTCAGTTATAATTATTGTTATCCAAAATAATGCAAGTACTGTCTTTCAGGGAGATGCTGAGGAGTCCAACGCATTGACGACAACCGTAGATGTCACTCAGATGCTCGAGGTACGTTTCCGGACAGTTCCATCGATGGAGATCATCAGATCTTGCATTCTTGTAGCGTGATTGTTACACACAATGTTTCTTTCGTTTTTAGCCATTGATATGTCCTTCTGTCGTCGCCCTCCTATTTGTCTTCTTTTTTCAATATTGTGTTCATTACTAATGAAAGTCCTATGTTTCAGGGAGTCGATGGAGCATTAGTCCAAGTAGAAGGGGGAGCATGCAGTTACGGGTCGGCGCAACAGCTTGCAGAAGTGTGCACCGCAGTTACATCGTCCCTTGATGTTCTTATGCATTTCGAGGTATGGATACTGACAGTTCGATCAAGCGAAATCATATGACGTGATTACATCCGCTATACTTCCTTCTTTATTAACGCAAGTACTATGTTTCAGGGAGATGACGGAGCTTCTTCTACAAGAACATCACCCCTAGTAGTTGATGCAGATCTCTGGGTGGTGACACTTCCAACGATCGAGCAAATCGAATCATATTTACATATCCATTATTTATTTTAGACAACTGATCATTTGTGCAGGTCTATTTAGATGAGCCGTTGACGCCTGCTCAAAGTTTATGTTCTTTTTAACAAAATAGAAAAGCATACTAATGCAATTACTGTGTTTCAGGGAGTTGCTGAAGCGTCATCTTCAATAATATCATCAATGGAAGTCTATGCGGAGCCCGAGGTATGGATCTTGACAGTTCAATCTAACTAGATCAACAATGCGTGAACTATTGTCGTTTGAATGTTCTACACAATGCGTTCATTCGTGTTTTGCTATTGAGATGTACGTATGGGTATTGGTCCCCAAGTACATTTTGTGTTTTCAATATTATTATACATACTAATGAAAGTTCTATGTTTCAGGGAGTCGATGGAGCCTCAGTGAGTGATGGATGTGCTTATCATGAAAATATAGTCGTTGCAGCGCGAGAGGAAGTGGAGACATGCACACACGAGTCGGAGCAACAGCGTCCAGATGTTGAAGTTCGAGGCAAGAAAGTTTCAAAGAAAAGAAAGCAAAAGAAGGTTAGTGTCCTGTTCACTATATTATGTTGTCTTTCACTGTCAATAGTTCAATACTGTAAGTTGTGTTTAAACTGAACATCCCTTTTCTAATCTGTCCTCTAGTTGCGAGTGGGTGTAAGAACTAGATCTACACAGACAGTGAAGCGAACGAGAGATGTTGCTTGTCAAACCTTTTGGCAGGGACTTGAGACTGGAGATGCATCGTGCCAATGGGAAGAATATGAAGTGATTGACAACGGAGCTATACCACCACCAGCCATTGATAGTGAATGTCCTCCTGGTAGTTTGGATGCAGTCGGAGATCAATTCACAGAATCCACACCCGCAAAAAATAAGAGCGCGCGAAAGTTGAAGACATTGTTTTTTTCTCCCATCTCCGGACAAGGAACAGATGTTGCAATGGAAGAGAATGACGTGGACGACAATGAAACACCATCAATATCACTCAGCATAGCGGAAGACGATATCAGAGATTGTACCTTTCATGCGAGTGACATGTCCTCAACGTTACAGGCCGAACCAGCTGGGATGCAGAGTGACAGTATAAGGAAAGAGGCCAAATTCATTGTATTCGATAGCTGTTTGATGGATATTATTATGATGATGAAATGTGGGCATTCGGTTGGTGGGGAAGTATGTGGGGAGCCATTGATTAATGTGACTCGTGCAATTCGAGGCACTAACCTTAAAATACATGCCACCTGTACACAATATCATCCGTTCGCATGGTCTGCACAACCTATGCTGGGGCAACTGCCAGCAGGCAATCTACTTTGTGCAGCGGCCGCACTTTTTAGTGGTTCAAGTTTTAAAAAGTTACAGTATTTCTTTCAGTTTGTGGGAATCCATTTCATTGCGAAAAGTCAGTTCTACAAATACCAAACCGATTATCTATTTCCAGCCATCAGCGAAGCTTGGAGAATGGAAAAAATGTCAATGGAAAGTACATTCGCGGGCAAACGCTTCAGGCTAGCCGGTGATGGACAGTGCGACAGCCCAGGATTTTCAGCCAAGTACTGCACCTACCACTTTCAGGACATGGAAAGTAAGAAAATTGTGAGTTCGGTGGTCGTGCAGGTGTCACAAAGTACATCCTCAGTGGCCATGGAGAAAGTTGGCTTTGTAGCATCATTGCAAGAACTACAATCGCGGGGAATGGTGATCGACCTGATAGCCACGGACAGACACGTTTCAATTGCCAAGACAATGAGAGAACAGTACAAAAATATAAATCACCAATTTGACGTTTGGCATCTTGCAAAATCAATCAATAAAAAATTGTCTGCTGCAGGTAAAAAAAAAGAATTGCAAGGTATTTCACAGTGGTCCAAGTCAATCAGCAACCATCTTTGGTGGAGCTCAAAAACATGTGAAGGGTCGTTGGAAATTCTACTGGAAAAATGGCGGTCAGTAATGTTGCACTGTAGCAACGTACATCGATGGTCGACAAATGAGCATTTCCACAAATGTGAACATGGCCATTTGTCCACAGAGGAGGCACGGAAGAAGAAGTGGTTGATTCCTTCATCACCCACTCACAAAGCCATTGAAAAGATTGTATTTGATAAAACTATAACAAAAGCTTTGAGGGGACTCACGGAATTCTGCCACACAGGAGATTTGGAGGTGTTCCACAATATGTGCCTCAAGTACAGGCCCAAAAGATTGCATTTTGGCATGGAAGGCATGATAAATCGGACTCTTTTAGCCGTCTTGGCACATAACCATAATGTTGGCCGTCAACAAAGTAGGACGACCGGAACTTTAGGGACGCTTCGCTACAATAAGGCCTTCACTAAAAGAAGTAAACAATGGGTGATCAAACCAGTGTTTGAGGATATGCAATATGAGTTTATTGAGAGACTTATCGTAGATGTCCTCGATAGGCACATACATGGAGTGGTGAACGAACCTATGCAGGGGACAACTGCATTGCCACCCAACATTGCCTCTGTTCCATGTCCACCTAAAGCAGAGCTCATTGAGAAATACACATCACGGTTTAAATGATTGTAATTTGATTGTCTGTTCTCTCGAGTCTCCTCATGTTGCAGGCCCATTGCAATTAAACCAAACAGTAATATAAATCATTTTTACAAAAATTATAGAATGTTTCCGTATTGCAAACACATGGCCGACCCATAGGGACAATAAAAAAAAGGCACGCAGACAAGATGTCCCTAAAACTAACTGCAGCTAACTAGAAATGTGTGCTCGCTCAAAGTGAAGGTCAGCTGCTTTGATGTTTTGCTCGGGTGGCGGAACGGCCCACGACCCAATATAAGGTTCTATTGTGATTTGACCTTGACAGGCCGGGACCATCCTGAAAGACTAAGAAAAGATAATGAATAAAAATTCAGAAACGAAACGATGAGCCACGTTAATTAGAAGAAGTAACGTCGGCAAAGAAGGAGTGGTGTTTCGGGTCTGCCCTACACAGAGACACAATGGAAAATGCAAATATAATGTAAGTAACTTTTGATGAGTTTATACCGCAATTTCATTACTATACAGTGGCTTTAAAGACGGGTTCAGTTGTACTTGTTTGTTCTATGTGGCATATTGTTTTCTACCGCGCACTATCTTGAGGAGAAACATCTGCTTTTACTGAAGCACCTCAAAACCTTCCTCTTTGCTTCTGCTTTCTCTCTCCCTCTCCCCTGCTACAACTGGTCCACTGTCTGCGACCTCGGTCCTGGGCCCTTCCACTCTCCACCTGCACTGCCTCCCTGTCAACCCCTGCACTGGGGGACTGTCTCAGTATCCTACAGCCCCCCCTTCCCAGCACTTGTTCTGCACTTACCTTGCACTTGCCACCAGCTGGCCCTATTTATTTATTATTTTATGCTACTTACCTTGTACTCCACTCCCCCCCCCTCCATGCCTCGCCACGCCTTTAAACACTTGTGTACACCCAGTAGCGCTGTCCTCGCTATGAAATGAATAATTTTAATAAGGATCTGATTGTGAGACTAATTTCATTTTTTATGTTTTTAGGTACATCATTCACTACTGTCTGTGTCACGAGTACCAGACACCTGCGGACGGGTTCTACAGCCGCCAGTTGCTTCTCCGCGTGAACAACGTTACCACCCTGACCATTTTATGGGACGATCGCCAAGTACAAGTATGCCCTTACGCGGTACTAACGGTTAGATGCAACATACCTACCGTTGTGGTGGCCTAGTGCCTGGTTGTTGGAACAGCCATGCGATTATCAGTGCGACCGAAGAGCTTATTTTTATCGTAAACCAACACCCTGTGTACTGCACACGAACATCGCTTCCCTCAAGACGAACTAATTTGGATCGAGAGCAAAGAAAAATGCAAATCGCTGAATATTCTCTAAACATTTGATGTCCAATAAACGTACTTTGCCAAATGTACAATCTTGCCGTTTGCTTTTAAACCACGGTTTCACATTCCGAATTGTGGCGCTGTATTGTGAGATGCTCTAAGACCCTGTGTACAGCAAAGGACCATCGCGTTCCTCAATACGAACTTTTTGGAACGTGAGCAAATAAAAATGTAAATCGCTGAATATTCTCTAAACATTTGATGTCAAATAAATGTACTTTACCACATTTACAATCTTGCGGTTTGATTTCAAAGTACAGTTTCATATTCCGAATTGTGGCGCGCTGTATTGTGAGCTGATCTGTGTTGATTTCCGGGGTCTGTGTGGAGTCGCGTAGAAGACGCCTGGGCGCGTTTGCCTACGCAGCTCAGTCACGTCACGGATAGAGGCGGGGAATATGAATGTTTTGATAAAGTCTGTTTCAGGGGCGGGGGATTTGATTTAGTGCCGCAAAGGCAGGTGAGCCAGGTCGATGCGGCGGAATGATAGGATTATCACAAAATGGAGGCTGATTTCGAGTGCGATAATGGGCGAAAAGTCGGGTAAGGTCCATAGGAAAGTTTCCTACGATCTACCGATTTATGCTTACAAACACATGGCCGACCCGTAGGGACAATAAAAAAAAAGTCCCGGAACTCTCCTTTAATTCTGTGCTATGATGTTTCATGAATGACATATTACGATTACAAAGCTGGGGTGTGAATTGGGTGGGTACCGGCAAAACGAATAGGTTAATGTAGTATTCTGCTTTGCAGGTTACTAGTCTTCTGTATGTTAGAATGTTGGAATGTTGGTGTGAAGCCTGGAATGTGGAGTGTTGGCCTCTGGGGGTTCCACGGAGTGTCAGCTAGTCTTGGAGCTGGCTTAGTGCTGGATGCCAGTGGTTACACACATCGGAACGTACTTACCCGTATCTGCCACAATGAAGGCACTTACTATACGTGTTTGTCCAGGCGTAGTATTTCGGGCAGGAAAGGAGCCAACAACATTTTGGTGGTGAGGACTTGAAGCTGTGAGTGGGAGTAGCCTTGTGTCACCACTGTCCACCAACTGACCATCCATCCAGGGTGCCAGCCAGTGAGCCAGCTGTCTTCATCCAGCACTTTACGTTTCCCATCCGTGTGCTGTGAGTCTTTCTGGCAGGAACGGGGGGGCCAAGGATAGCGGCCCCAGGAGGTTGCTGAAGGCGAAAGAGCCGCCACGGACCAGGCCGGGTAGGTGGCTGTAGGAGACCGGCTAACAGCACGGGACAGACGTTCTGACCATTTTATCCATCAGCGGAGGGCAGCAGTGCTTTGTGGAAGCTGTGAGGGTAGAGAACTTGGATCTCCTGGCCTGGGTCAAATCCGAATCGGGGTTGCAGCAAGTTTGACTGCACCCCACGGTGCTCTTTTGAGCCATCATTGAGAACATGTGAAGTGGGCCAGGTGGGCTCGGCAATGTGCACAGGAGCAGCGAGCTAGGCGGGCTTGGTGGTACACCCAGCGGTCGCGTACCACAGTTATGCAGAGGCAGGCCAGAGTCCTGGAAAAACCCGGCGATGGCGGGCACTGTTCTGGGAGCAGCTCTTTGCAAGTAAAAGTCCCTCCATTTGGCAGTGCATGCGGAGAGGTGGATGTTATCGATACGCATGTCAATGGGCCAATGATGACGTCAGCGAATATGAGGGGCGGAGATTGTGTCACATCACATGCCGGTGTTATGGCATAGAAGCGGGCAACAGAAACTGAAGGCGTTGCCACTATATTTTCTGTGACGTTTCATTACATGGGGTCAAAGCATCATAGGAGCGGGCTGCGGGCCCCTGTCAAGCGCAAATTTGTTGGTGAGGCGGTTGTCGGCGCTATCAAGAAGTGTTGAAGGAGGTGCTGTTGCTTTTGCTAATAGATACAAACTAGGGGGCGTCCTGCCTGTAATCATTTACAAATTGCAATATACTTCAATGCAAATTCGGTCAATAAGAGACATTCATGCACAATACTACTTTTTGCCATGTAATGTGCTAATGTGTAAGATAAAAACACTCAGTATTGGAGGTGTAGGTCAGATTTACATTTTGCTGAAACTATTTTTATAATTTTTATAGATTTTTTGGAAAGCAAACGTCTGTCTGTGGTCAGTAATCGACCTTAATCTATTTGACAAGAGGTTGGCGTAGCGCATTCCCTTTGTACAAGTATCCAGATTGTTCTAACATTGTACTCCTTTGCACTAATTTGACTGTTTTGCAGTTAGCAATGTTACCTGTGAACTTTGTCTTTGCTTATTTTGTTCACAGTTTTGTGTTTATGTTTTATAAAGTAATCTGGATACTTGTACAGAGGGAATGAGCTACACCAACCTCTTGTCACATGGATTCAGGTCGATTACTGATCACATACAGACTTCTGCTGTAAAAAAAATCTATAAAAATAATTAAAATAGTTTCAGCAAAATGCAAAGCTGACCTACACCTCCAATACTGAGTGTTCGTTTGTACCTTACACATTAGCACATTACATGGCAAAAAGTAGTATTTTGCATGAATGTCTCTTATTGACCGAATTTGCATTGAAATATATTGCAATTAGTAAATGATTACAGGCAGGATGTATCTACTGATAGCCCATAATCCTGTCCCTGTATTGGGCCATCCCTCCTGTTATCCCCGTGACGTTTGCAAAGCCTTTTCGAGTAGTGGACAGTTCTCTGCTGGTGGTGGTTATCTGTGTGTAACTTGTCTGGATTATTTCAGTGAGTTCGAATTTTGGGAGCCTGAACATTGGGGATGTTTAAGGAAATGAACACAGGTGGACAAGAGGAGTGAGGTTATGAAGTCTTTAGATGTTCATTTAGTTTGGAGAACTGTGTTTGCCTTTGTATTGTTTGTTGTCCTGCGTGTGTGT
This sequence comes from Ambystoma mexicanum, assembly GCF_040938575.1. Classification (NCBI taxonomy): domain Eukaryota; kingdom Metazoa; phylum Chordata; class Amphibia; order Caudata; family Ambystomatidae; genus Ambystoma; species Ambystoma mexicanum. The sequence continues at coordinate 1,447,696,095 of NC_090934.1, read as the reverse complement.
TGTGCTGTGGTCTCTGCGGGTTTAGGAATAATTTGGACTCTCTGACGGAGGACGGGTGTCATGTGTAGGTTTTGGTTTGGAGGCCCTCATTGTTCTTGAGTGTGTGTGATGTGATTGGGACGTTGTGTGTGGTGACCTCAAGTTAGAATTAGTATTACCTTTCAATGTTGTTTCGTCTTTTCTTGCGACATGTTTTCGGGTTGGCTATCCCACTCCTGGGTTTCTTGGGACTTGAGGGTATTGGATCAGGACTCAAAGACTTGAGGATGCAGGGTCTGGTTTTGGGGTATTCAACCAAGTACATTATGGTATAATGTTTGTTATTATTATGCTTTACCCTTTTCGTTTTCAGGTATTGGGCTTGTTTGACTTATCCTCACTCCTGGGTTCTTAGTCATGTGGGGTGTGTGTCAGGGGAGTTAAAGCCATGGCGGTACTTGAGCGTTTGACCAGGGGCATTCATTGTTTTGTGTTTGTCCTGTTCAGGGTGCAGTGTACTTGCTGCAGTATTACATGTGCAGTAGAGTGCTGTTAGGTTTAGTATGCAGTAAGGTGCTGAGGGGTCATGTGTGCAGTGAGGTTCTACGGGAGTATGGGTTTAGTGAGATGCTGCAGGGTCATTCTTCAGTCAGATACTTTGGTGTCATGTTGAGCGGTGAGGTGCTGCAGGTGTGTTTTGTGTGCTTTGTGTTATGTGCGCATTAGGGTCTCCAGGGATTTAGAGTCAATTTTATTTCCCAGTTTTATTTTATTTTGGTGCAGTTGGGTGCTGTGCCATAGTCTTGGCAGGAGAAAGGTGCTGCAGGGTTGTTTTGTAGACTAGTTCCTTCCTGTCAGGAGTCTTGAGATGCAGTTGTTGGCTGCATTTTCAGTGGTACGACAGATTCCTTCCTGTTCAGGAGTTGTGGGGTGCAGTTGTCGGTTGCAGGTGCAATGGTGCGTTGTTTTCAAAACAGGTTTTGGTGCAATAGTTTTCCATGGTGGTCAATCTGGTACTGTTGGTTCCAGTGTGTTTTGGTTGTTAGCTAGTTGGTTGGTTGTGGTTGTTTGCCTCATTCTGCAGGTGAGATGGTTGATCAATTTGTGCGGATTGTTGTTGGTGTGTTGGTTATGGTTCTAGGTGACAGGGTTTTTGCTTTGCTGTATGTTTGGTTGTTGGATTACATTGCTGGTTGGTGTGTGTGCAGGGTTACATTCTGTTCTGTTCTCAGGTCAGGCATGCCTACCGTGGGGTGTCTGATCTGTTTTTCTCTTATGGGGTGTGTTGCCAGTCTCAGTTTTGGTGCTTTTGGTACAGTCCTGGTGTGCTAGTGTTTTTTTGCATGGTGTTTTGGTCTGTTTGTGTGTTTGCTTATGGATGAGCATTTTGGTTCGCTACTTGGTGTGGCAGACTTAGGACTTCGGGTTGGCAGTCCGGAGTAGGCCGGAGTAGGAGGAGTTTTTGTTTTCTTCGGTGGTCTCAGTATGCAGTGCAGTGTTGGCCTCTGGGGGTTCCACGTAGTGACAGTGATGGTCTTGGAGCTGGCTTGGTGCTGGATACCAGTTGTTTCACACATAGGTACTTACTTATCTGTACCTGGCACAAGAAAGGCACTTAGTATACTTACTTGTTCAGGCGTAGTACTTCGGAACAGGGCAAGACCCTACAACAGATCAGCTTTCTAAATGAAACAGGGAGTACAGAATTGGCGTATGGCGACTAGGAGGAAGATGGATAAATGGGAATGAATTAAAGCACCCGGGGAAAGACCTGAGTGGAAAATGTACAATTTGGTCATTTATGGGTCAGATTGACAAAACCTTGCACTGGAGCAAAGCAGGCGATGCTCTCAGCATCTCAGATTTGCTCCAGCCTCCTTGTGGCTGTTTCACAAAGCCTAAAAGGAGCAAATCAGCATTATGAATACTCTATAACGTAATATAATCAAATCTCAGCGATATAATATATATGGCATCTCAGCGATAGTCCTGGGTGTTTTTAATCTATGTTGTGCTCTCCATCAAATCTGATACCAAATTATGGCAGTGACAATCTAGCAAAATGGGATCTGTTAATTGGTGTCACCCCAAAATATTGCAGCTGAAAATCCTGTCGGCCGAAAATGCTGAATTTCGAAATGCGCATTTCAACGCATTTTTATGTGGGGTGGGCTAGGGTAATACAAATTGTAAGGGGAGTATGGTGATGCTGCAGTGGTCTCACCCCACATATAATTGCATTGAAATGTTCAGAAAAAAAAGAAATTCGGGTATTTCCGGCCGCAGGTTATTTCCCCCGAAAATATCACATATATTCCTGTTAATTACTACTGTGGCCCACTCACCTGGACAGTTTTCCCACAGCCTCCTTTTGAAAATCTTCCAGTCCTCAACTGTTCAACGGTGAGATCACTCTATAATACATTTTGAAATTAGCCTGAGGCTTGAATCTTTTCTCAAATAAGGTTTTAAATCTTTAGAAACTGTTGGCCACTTGGAAGCCTGTGCCCCTCTCGACCATTGATGTGAGTCTTTATAATGAATATGTTATGTAGGTATGCACATATACCAAATATTTTACAATGACAAAGCAAAACGAAAATGTATGTGGGGATGGGGTAAAGGGTTAAATATTTTGGGGAAATGGTTGGGGTGGGTTTTTAGGGGTGGGTAACAGAGGTTTGGGGGGAACCCCCTCAAAAAAGAAAAAAAACGGTTATGTTTGTCGTTGCAAACTTTTTGGCTATATGTGCATTTGTTATAAAATATGTTGTTATAAAGACATGTAACCAAAGAATATGAAGTGAAGGCTAAGGACACTCTTGATTCTTTTCATGAGTATGTTTAAAAATCAGTCAGCCAAAGAGCTGCGCAGAAACCGGGAAAGATCTACAAAAATCGAAAATTCCTACTCAATGGATCAACCCCAATATTGAGAAGCTAAACCATCTGCATAAGAACATTTTGCAAAACTGAAGACACTGCTATGGTGAAGAGGAAAACGTGTTTTACCCTGGTGCTTAGAGACTGCAAACATACTTTTTTTTTAAATTTTTTTTTTATTTGTGTGGCTGAATTTAATCAACCTTTCAAATATAAAACCGTTCATCAAAATACAATCATCGAAAAGACAAGAACAATTCAACATGCTAAAACCACAAAAAAAAGACAAAAGGCAATTACATGTCATTCATAAAAGGCAATTTTTAGGCTATTGAATCTAACAAAGTGCAGATTCGAGCGTCAAGCAATTCAAGCAATTGACAGTGGCAATTTGTAGTGCTGTACAGGACGAGTTGAGAATAATTGCCCAGCAGTCTTGAGGATCCAAGTTACCTAAGTATTTGCAATATTTTGAGAAGTGTGTTTCTCGTTGACCACGAAGAGGCACACATTCAGTCACCAAATGGGTTAATATTTCGCGAGCATCAGGAGTCATACAAAAATAACAGAAATTACTCATGGGTGGGAGGAGGTTACGTCTGGCTTGTATATCTCTCGTGATCCATAAATTAAACCTCAGACGGAGGATACCAAGATGATATTTTGGGCTAGGTGAGAACATCAAGTAAGGTGCTTAGGTTCAAATTGTTTTGCGTGGAAACCTTAGATCGTCACCATCTTTATATCGCAAACAAAGGTCTCTTGTAAGGATCTAGTCTGTTTGATACATTTTTAATTTCGTTCTGTCTGGGTTTGTGAGTAAAGTGTCAATTGATACCTCCGCGTTAGCCTAAATAGAGTATGCTTTTGTTACCCAAGTATGTATAAAGGCATGTGTAACAGAGAACATATAATTGGATAACAGTTTCAAAATTGAATTATGGTTAGTCGAGAGTAAGCATTTCCTGAAGAGAGCACAGACTCGCCAATTGTAAAGTGCTTGTAGCGAGACTAAGCCCAACTCATATCTGACCCAGGGGCAGGGAGAACATTGAGGCAAACGTAAGACGTGCCTCCAAAATGTAGCTTCCCATTGCACAAATAGGGATGAAAGGTCTTCTTGAGTGGTTTCTAGTCCATAAAGAAAGGTGGCCACTACTTTCATATTCCAGAAGTGTAATGCAGGATTAACTGAAAATTTGCCATACTTGGACAGTATAATAGTAGCCTGCGAGATGGCTGTATTCAATTTATTACCTAGATGTGCAACGTGACCATGTGCGTGTAACTTGCCCTCGAAAATCATCCAAAGATAAGTGTAGTGAGAAACTACAGTTAAGGGAATCTGGTTGATATAACACAGGTGTGTCCTCAGTCTAAAGTTCCTTGGGGAGAACAATACAATTTGAGTTTTGGTGGTGTTTACCTTTAATTCATTGCAATTAATGTAATTATGAAAGGCATTCAAGAGGTTCTGTAAGCCAGAGTGGGTTTTAGAAATGAGAACCAGATCATCGGCGTACATTAACGCTTTGATTGGATGATTATTAAATTTGGGGGAATCTGAGATGATATTTTTGAAGGCAAATTCAACATCCCGAATGAAGAAATTGAAAACAGCCGAGGCTAGAAGGCAGCCTTATTTTAGTCCACGGCCGTAGGAATACTTGGAGACAGATGCCCATCTAAAGAAAGACGAATTTGGATGGAAGTGTCTGCGTGCAATGCACATATTATGTCGAATAGTGGGGACGGGCAGTGATCACAAAGTAATTTGGAAAGTAGAATTGGTCTGCTGACAGAATCGAACGCAGTGTGGGGGTCCACAAAAGCAAAAAAAACTTGTTGTTTTCTTGTTTTGTAGAGTGGCATTGTGCTTTGAGTGCATTTAGACAAAATAAGTTGATGCTAGTGCCTAAGCCAACAACAAAATCTGAGTGCTGGGGGTCACGCAGATGAAAATTGGAAGTCCATGTATTAAAGTTGCGAAGAATGAATTTGTAAAAGAGTTTGCCCGGGGCGTCAACGAGGGCTATAGGGCGGTAGTTAGATGGTAAACTACGATCGCCCTTTTTGAAAATAGGGATAATTAATGATGTCTTCCACAAAGGAGGGATTATTTGGGACCTTAAGATATTACAGAAAATGATGTTTAGGATGGAAGCCCATTCTAGGGGATAGGCCTTAAAGATCATAGTCGAGAGGCTGTCAAGACAAGCAGCACCGGGAAGAGCTTGCTTTCACGATTTGATCTTGAATCGAGGAGATCGAAAAGTCAACTTCCCATGGAGAGATGGAATTTGGTTCATGTTTGTATTTGGTGAATTGTGGATCAGCATATAAGGACAGGAATTGGGTCAACCAAGCGGAATCTGATACCCCATTAATCTGCGAAGCACCCTGTGAATTGGATGTCTGGCCGTGGAGTAATTGCCACATGGAACTTGAATTTTTATTCGCCATCGCCCTAGACATCGCTTCACTACCATGTTGGTAGAGAAGGGCCTTTCTGCTTCTGAGCCAGTTCTTATATCTGCATTTGACGGTGTTAAGGTCAAGCCTGCATGTCGCAGAATTTAGCCGCAGGATAGCTTTTAGCATTCTCCGATACTCAGCTCTGACCGCTTGAATTTCAGGATCAAAGGAGTGTTTATGTTTGCCACTCAAGCACCCTAAAGTGGTTAAAGTGCTGACAAAAGGACGTAGGAGATCAGAGTAGTGCGCTGAGTGGCTCAATGGTGCATTGTATTCGACAATGTTTTTAAAAGATGATAGGGTGGATATATTCCCGCGCACTCGAGATCTAGCTGGATTGGTGAACAATTCAGGAGTGAAATGGTGAGCTTCTTCATGAGAGAGGGGCCACTGAATATTCATGGATAACAATCTATGGTCGCTCTGGGCTTGATCAGTGATGGTTAAGTTGTCAATAATTGGAACAGCCCAGCATCCACATAGATATAATCAATGGTGCTCGAGTTAGATCCTCAGTGCCATGTGTATTGAGGTGGAAGGTCACCCAGAACGGCACCATTTACCATATGGAAGTTGCACTGAGTCATAAAGGAGGAAAACATAGATGTTGCATGATTTGATCATGCTTGATTCCAGCAGTCAAGATTAATACCACCTAGGACAATTTTATGTGATATAGAAGGAGTTATCAGAACCATATCGAGAGTAGAGGCTAAACCTTCATAGAAGGATTCATCAGTTTGTCCAAGAGGGTTACGGTAGATTTTAACCAGTGCAATGGTGAAGAAATGATGAGTAATCTTAACCAATTGAATATGGGCCAGAACTGAAGACCAGGGTGAAATGGTGAGACCCATCTTCGAGTTAACTGCAACCAGGAGACCAGAGGAAGGTCTGCCCTTGCTAGGGATGGCTGGGAGCAAAGTAAGGTCAAAACCATCCCATACAGGAGGAGTAGGAAGCCAGGTTTCTTGTAAGGCTATGATGTGATAAGTATGGGACAAGGTGAGCATGGAGGTATGTAAATGAGCATTGCCTTGAGTATTCCAACTGGCAAGTTTCAGGGGCAATGGACTTGTGACAATTAATGGTTAAGTCGGGTGGTGAGAGGGGGTTGGCGAACAGCTAGTATTCTTGTTGGTTAAGCCCTGATAGATGTTGGGTTTGGACTTGGGTGCATGCATCAAATTTGACGGGGACTCAGGATGTAGGGCAAGAAGGAAGCCTGGGTCGAAGAGTTGCATTTTGCAGCGCCATATTGAGTTCCAGACTACACCAGATGGGATCCAAAGTCTGACCACAGATGAGCAGGTATTGAATACAAATTCATTCTGGTCTATGTCATGAGTGGAGATGTCATGCAGGTCCTCAATGTCACCAAAGATGTTCAAAACACTGGACCGATTTAAGTCATGCTTCGGGAAGTTCCCATCTCGGCACTTGAGGATAAAAGAATGGGAATGGGAACGGGATGGCATAGGCAGAAGGAGTATGTAGTTAGGGTGTAGGTAAGGTCAGGGGAGTTTGAAAGGAAACGTTTTTTTGGAAGGTGCAGTCTGAGCAACATTTTCTTCATCTTGCATTGAAGTAACAGGGGCAGAAGCCCTAGGGGTCGTCACAACTGAATGACTCAGGAGAGCCTGCAAATTGGTCAAACGTGAAGCCATGTAGGCATCGAGGCTGGCTTTGTGGTCAAAAAGTACATGAATGGAAGGAGTACTTTCTTGGGGAGCAGATGAGGTGAGGGGAATTTGAGAAGGAACATTTTTTGCTTTAAGTGGAACAGTCTGAGCATCCAAGTGTTGGGGGGGACTCATGTTGTTCAAGCGATTAGACCAATTTGCTTAATGGAGATAAGGACGCTGGATGGCTAGCAGAAGGAGGGGGTGGGACTCGCGTGGAAGGGCCTGAGGGCACCTCGGCAGAGGCGATAATGGGGACTTGGGATTGGGTTGGCACAGGGGATGTGACATGGGGCAATGTGGACTTTGAAGGCTGCCCCAAGTCTTTAAAAAAAGCCGTACGGGTATGTTTGGTGTGTTTCAGGCTAGCCAGGTTTTTGTTTTTTTGGATTGCGGGGCGAGATCTTTTACTTGGCATTTTGGCAATAGGAATGTCTTTTGTCGGCGTGTGCTCCACATGAGGGAGAGGTTGCAATGGTGGGATTGAGGAAGGTGGCAGATTTTGCACCTGAGAGGGAACACCTGAGGTTGCGGCAAGCAGAGGGACAAGAGAAGGCTCAGAAAAGGAAGGAAGAACAGGGACAGGATCAGCAGAGGAAGTCTGAGGTGAGGGAACAGTCAGTGGAACAGAAGAGGACTCGGGAGCAGGTGCAAGAGCAGTTGGGAGAGCAGAAGCAGAATCATCAGGAACAGCTTGCGAGGATAAGACAGATGGAGGTGAAGAAGCAACGGGACGAATGACACCTGGTATAGATGGGAGATGACTAATCAAGGGGACACTGAAACAATCAGGGGATGAGGAGCCGGGAGCTAGTTCGGTAGCAGCAACAACACCCGTGCAATTGAGGGGCTGGATTTGCATATGGCCGGAGGGAGAGCTGGCACACGTGTGGGCGATGGGAGTTTGGCTATGTACATGTAGCCATTTAGTAAGTTCCTTAAAGAGCGCAGACTGATTGGAGAGTTTATGGTCAATAGTATCATGGAGTTTGCTCATGGTGGAAATCGCCAAGTTAATATAAATGAGAGCGGACTTTATTAGTGAAAGTTGGTGGGACATGTTGTCTGTCGGCAGCAATTGGAGAGCTCTTGGCGTTGGCAAGGCAAATGAGTGGATGAACGAGGAGGAGTGGAGGACTGATGAATGAATTGATATCCCTTCCAAGTCTTCCTCTAACCTCGAGGAGGTGGGTGAAACACTCAGGGACACGTGGATAGAAATATCAGAGGAATCAGGGAGCAAGGATGGGAATTGTATCGGGCAAGGGACAGAGCCTGAGTTTGTAGGTCAGAAACACCATTCACCAGTTATCAAAACAGAGTAAGGCAGTTGTACTTGCTTGCCAATAGACTTGAAGTATAGCTTCTAACTCACTTTAAAATACAGGTTGAGGAAATGATAAAAAATAAAAATAAAAATAAAACACACAACAGTAACTGCTGCACACCGCAGTTAACACGGGTAAGCGGGAAAGCGGTACTTATCTCGGTACTTGCCCGAGATGCGCGCGCGTGATGCGCGTGCATTTGGGCTAAGTACAGAGTCCAATAGGTGAGCAAGGCTGATGGGCCAATCCAGGTAGAGCAGAGGCGGGCCACCAAAAGTGTCAATCACGCTAAAACTAAAACAGAATGGCGTCAGATGCGGGCTCAGCAAATGTTCATGGCAACAAACATGAAGCTGACAGAAGTAAAGTGGCCAGAGAGCAGTGGCTAAATAGTGTCACCTTATTGTTTTAATCCTTGTTAGCCAGGTGTAGCAGCCACAACGTGTGAATGCAGGCAATGTTCGTGGAGTCAGCCAGGGAAAAACAGCAGCAGCAGCTCCGAGTGAGAAAGCAGTACTTATCTCGATACTTGACCGAGATGCACGCGCGATGCGCATGCGTTTGGGCTAAGTCCAGAGTCCAATAGGTGAGCAAGGCTGATGGGTCAATCTAAATGGAGCAGAGGCTGCCCACCAAAAATGTCAATCACAATTGATCTCACTGTAAACGCCACAAGAGAATCATTTGTGCTTTTAAATTAGCGTTTGAATCCACCCATGACTGATAGTTCCATTCCCCCTTCATTAGAAATGTGCGACAATCTTACGACATATTGTTCTATCATTCAGATATGGTGGATTATGAGAAGTCCTACCACACCTTCTAATCCATCTTTTACCTATTGAATATACTACAACTATGTACAAGGTGAGTTACTATCTCACTCCCGAAGGGAGAAACTGATCGTGAAAAATGCTCTTTCATTGCAAGTTCTCCTCCAAGGGAAAGACGTAGGCAAATTAGTTCTCTGATCTTTTTAGTTAATTCATATCTGCTCACTCTTTATTTAGCTAAAGACTGTACTCCTTGCAGTTTAAAAATGGCAGCTATACATCCTTTATTAAAATCTATATGGGATATGTCCAACTTTCTCAAACTTGCAAATGCTGGAAAACTCTGGCAACCTCCAAATTTAAGTCTTCGCAGAGGAAAACATCTTACACATCATCAATAAGCTGGCTTCAGACCCGGTATTGGCATGGACACCATTTGTCATTGTTGTGGGTGACCTTTCAGAGGCATTGACACAAGTGGTGCCACCAGTTTGGAACTGATAGTACTTTTCCCCGGCTTTTGATACTGTTGATCAGCAACTTTTACTAGGTAGGCTCTAATTCCTGGGTGTTACTGCTACAGTTTTGGATTTAATTTACCATACATAGGCAGTTGCCTTAGGTTCTTATGTAGCCTCTTCACCCTCTTTATCCTATGCTGTCCGGCCAGGATCTGTGTCGCTTCTGTTATTTTCTGTCAATCTGGATGTGCCATCTTTGGCCGACGTGGTTTAATTCTTCAGGCTATATTTGTATAGGCACATGGATGACAAGTAGATTGTCTGTCTGGATGAAAATTGCAGCAATGATGCCCATAATTTAAAATCTTATTTAGTGACCATTGACCACTGGATGTGCATTAATGTTCTGAAATTAAATGCGGGAAATCTTTTTGGTCAATGGTCCTAGAAATTGCAGGTCTGAAGACCTCTGGCCCACATGTATGGGACCTTGCCCCAAACCACCTATTACTGTGAAATATTTGGGAATAATAATCCCAGCTTCTTTGTCTCTTGCAACACAACTATCCTCTTCATCACAGTCTGGCTCCCCCAAGATATTTAGGTTTTTTTCTGCTAATGCTCAAATCACCTTACATAAGGCCATTGTCAAAATAGTAGTGGAATATTGTAATGCAATGTATCTTGGCCTCCCTGCAGAATCTGGCAGCTCTCCTTCTTTGCAACCTGGAACTGCGTGACCACATCACCCTTTGTGTTGTGTTGCACGACCCAGAAGTCCACACCAGCCACTGTGCTTTGTCTAGCAGTTTAGATAACCCCATGCAGGTGGCAGGAGATTTTTATGCCAGGCTGCAATATATTGATTCATTTTCAGTTAGGACTGTTGCTGATTGTGACCTGGATTCTTCCTTCATAATATTTAGTCACCAGTTTTCCCACTCAGGGCGCTCTTCCATGTGTTATTTTTCTGAGCACCAAGATGCCTTCAGGTGAACATTGTGCGCTATACAAATATGTGCAGGTAGAAAAATAATATCATAGCAGTAACACAGTCTGTGAGGCAGTACTATGAGTATTAGGAATATGAGTTACTTATGATGCTTGCTGTAGTTGACATTGAATGGCAATAGTTGGGCAACTGAGGCTGCACTTGAAATAGGATGGTATCACCTGAGGCTGTGCCTTGATTAGCTCCTGCATGTGGGGCAATGGCTGTCGTAGGATTAGGGTACTCTGATTTGAGGCTGCACTTGAAATAGGATGGTGTCACCTGAGGCTGTGCCTTGCAGAGGATGATTAACTCCTGCATGCGGGGCAATGGCTGTCATAGGATTAGGGTACTTTGACTTGAGGCTGCAGTTTGCATATGTTGCAGCACGTTATGTGAGGCTGTGACTTACAAATGATGACTAAATTATATATAATTTGCAGGTATCTGTCACACTTTCTAGTATACAATGGCAATATTGGTGCTTGAGAGGCAACACTTGACATACAACGGCAGGTACCGTAATGCACTGATGCACCTTATGAGTTTAGACGGGGTGAAGTCGATCCTGTGGGTTGCCTACGTTAAAAGGAAACCAATTTAACTAAACACCGCTGACATTTGGGAATACCCTAACAAGATTGATAAAAATTCTCTAGCCAAGGTAAAACCAGCCACCTCATCAAGAAGAAAATAATTGATGATGTACCCTTCAAGTGAACGTTCCCTGGGCAGTGTCTATTTGAGGGGCAGAGGGTTTCCTGGCTTTGAACACTACCTAGATTACATCTACCCTCCTTATGAGAGAGCTCTGTTTATCAGATTTAAGCCGGGGCACACTAAAATTGCCATTTTTTAGTAAGTCATTGAATCCTGGGAGCACAAGGATTTGTCCCCTCTGTGGAATGGGGATGGAAACCATTCCTCATTTTTTGTTTATATGCCATTTTGATGGGGCCCCTAGGCGACCCTCATGTATGGAAACAAGGCACAATCACCACACACGAACTGATACACCAGACACGAGGTTCAATTCCCAAAATCTAGGGTTTATTGCAAAGCAAATAGTCTCAGTTGGCCAACTGGGTCTCACGTCCCGCAACGTGTGTCTCCAGACCCCGAGGGATGCAAGAGAGCGAGCATTCTACATCAGTTACATATATACAAAACGAACATGTCATTATCAGTAATGACATATTCAATACCACCCATGACATACTTCCTTTGAAATAGATTTGATGATTGACAATTGTGAAGAATATGACACCTTCAGACATTCATTTAGCAACAGTTTGCAATTTGCGGACTTGCAGACACGATTCTTTGTTTTAGGGAACATACTGCCCTTGTTCTTGCAAGCAAGCTGCGTGCAGGGGAGAGACACATTCCAGGCCTCACTACCTTCCAGTTTCTATTTGTGTGCTAGGGGTCAACTCGCCCCACAGGGCTCAGTGAAGGGGGCCGTAAAAGAGAGCATAATTCAAACCATTAATTGTTCGTTCCTACCATTTCTACCGCATCAGCGAGACTAGCTGGCACCTGCGTGGTAATTAAATGCCTTGTTGCTTACTTCCAAGGACTTGTGAGGGAGGAGACCATGCATTGCTGTCTGGGCTTCCTACATTGTGTTTCAACATGTATCTTGTGGCCTTGCTCTATGCATGAGCAACAATCGAAATAGAATACGCTTACAGCAAAGCAGTTTGAACAGAAAGCAAGAAGCGAAAATTAGTCAAAATGGCGAATTCTATTCTTACGCTGTCTGGTCATGCTCATGAGGCTGTACAAACGATGATGAACACATGATGTGGTTGGTTTTCGGCCAACAAAAATACATCGCCTCTGCTATGGGAAGGTAATTTCTAGACTCACACCCTAAGACCACAGTACAAAGCTGCACGCCTTCAACTGACCCGTGATGACCTAGAGTTCTGTAGGAATTGTGCCAAGCAATATATTGTATTTGATGTAGCTCATTATAGTCATAGGGCCTGGCTGCTTAGATCTAAATTATTAGAGAGAAACGAGCAAGCTGTTATTAGAACTGTTATTAGAACTGTTATTTCATAGCAAGATGGCCTCAAAATATGGAAGTTTTCAAGCATACAATTTAATAGAGACTATGAGCATGCTCTGCTCTTATGAAGTATGTTACTTTGTCAGTTCTTTGCTTTTAAGCTTCCATGAATGATTTTGAGGGTTAGTATACTGTACTTGATATTACATTTTTATATACCTCCAATGATGTCTTTTTATCTATTTTATCAACATTTTGTTTTCTTATATTGTATTTTTGTTTTATTTTATGTTGCATAGCCGAAGTAAAGAATTGAATGAAATAACATACAAATGGGGATTCTGACCCTGTATGGCTGCATCTCATATCTGATCACTGTTCCTGCATTATGTGAATTAACTGTCATGTAGTGACATTGCTGGGATATTGCTGGGGTATTTAAGACTGTAGTTGGTATTTGATGATTTCATCTAGATAATTGTGGACCTTGTATGTGGGGACTCTACCAGGCACATGAGGCACTAATAGGCAAAAAAGGCAGTGCTAGAGTTCTTAGCATATTGTGGTAACACCTGGACATAGGATATACTTTACATATGGTGACTACTTCAGGCTGTATTAAGTAGCATAAATTACATTACGGGGATACTTGGGGCTGCATGTGTTGCCCGAGTGCTACACCTGGACATGAGAGGTTGTCCCATACAAATTGTATTTATTTATTTAAATTTTTTAAGCATCTTGCGGCCCTCAGGCATTGTGGCGCTGTTACAGAAGGCTTTGATTAAACATATTTTGATTATTTCAGACATATGGACATTAACTGCCATACACTGGCTACATTGCAACATTTTAGGCTGCAATTGGCATATGACAGCAGCTAGACATGTACGGCGGTCCCTTACATTTGATGTCTATAACGAACATGTGAGGATATACATATCAAATGGCAGTAAGTGCATAGAAATGTCCATACATGCCTTATTCTCACAGTATATGGGTATGCAAGACGTTTAGCACATGGGCCTATATGTGGCATGTGAAGCTACACCTGGTAGAAGATAGCATTCATTGGTCATTTGATATTCCGATGCCATATGCAGTATATGCTGATGGTCTATGTTAGTTGTGTCGAGTGCACACATGACACATCAAGCCTGAACCCATGATATAGAAAGGCAGTCCACTAGTTAAAAAATGATTAGACCTAAAATACCAATTTTCTGCTGTTTTCCTATTACGCTTTTACTTATTGCAGTTTTATTTGCACCACTGATGGCAATACCAGGGATGTCCTCAGGTTCAAAGGTCATGTGATGGCCCTTATCTTTATGTGAATGAGATCACATGGTGACGTGATGCCACATAGCTTGATGTCATCAGGGCCATATGGTTACCTCTGATGTCCACGGCTATTTTGTGAACTGACGTTGGTGTTACTATCCCATCACAATTGTAGCAGCCTTGCTTATTTGTAGTACCACCAGCACATTAAAAGTAACACAGAAAGGCAGCCCTGAGACCTTATTGTAATCAAGTCTCAGAGCCCATGTTTCTACGTTTAATGACAGATAATGCAAGAACACATTATGGGTGAGATGTAGGTGACAGTACTGTTTTTTTGGGAGGCTTTGAAGTGCCATAATGTACCCTCATTCTCCTAATCATGGAGCATATGATGTGATAAGCCTGACTTCTTCCAAATCCAAGCTCTTCGCCGGGGATTCTTCTTCCAATCTGTCTCTCATCCATGCAGATCATTCGTTATCTGGAGGCATCTGGAATGCCTCTGGCTACTTCCCAAGGAATTCTCTATGTCCCTCGCCAATCATAATTTTCCTTCTGTAATGCTGAGGGACTATAGGTAGGTTAGCGAGTGTCTTTTTCTGCTGTTCCTGTTGAAAACCTGGTCCCACAATATCCACATTCCCTGAAAAAGAAAATATTTGCGGACAAGCATAGCTTCACAAATAGTTTTCCTTGAAGACTGCACTAGCTTTGATATGTTACACCACTTCTATGACTTTTGCAGAATTGACTGACCTAAACCTCTAAGCATGGGAACACACTGCAGTCTGACCTCACATACCGGAGAAAGTGTGTACAGGGAAGAAAAACGTGGAAAGCCGTTTTCAACATTTATACCTGGATCATCTAGAAGATGAGGGGCCTAGATGAACATGTGTGGTCTCCACTTACTTCAGTCTAAACTGTGAAATTACTTGATGTACCTGTGAATCTGAGAAAATGTTCTTTCATAATAAAACGCATGTCTATCTCAGTTTAAGTGTCATAGAGTTTGATTCATTACCCTTTGGTATTCTTTATTTTCTAATTGTGAGCAGTTTCTCTCTTTCGATCATGGCTAATTTGATGTGTTTGTGTGTCATTCAGATCTTTATAAACACAAGTTCATCGAGTGCACATTCATAAACAGCACCTTCCTGGATCAGAAAGAAGGCTGCCATCTTGACTTTGAAGAAGACAATGATTTCCTGATCTACCTGGTCAGTTTCTTAGGAAGCTTGTCTGTCTTACCTGGAAATATCGTCTCTGCTCTATTAATGGACAAAATTGGACGAATAAAGATGATTGGTGAGTCGGTGATTTTTTAAAGCTCGTTTTTTCAATTATTTAAAGGGCTTAGTATTGCAAATGCCCCATCCTTGCAATCAATAGGCAATAGTAGTTTAAGCAAACGATACAGGACATAAAACATATCATGGGACAACTGGGGGTAAAAGCATTTTGTGTTTGATCATGATAGGCTTCTAAGGAAAATATGGAATAGAATCTAGGAACAGCTGCAATTTAATTCTCTAAAACAGCAAAATGACTCAGTGTTACCTTAGATTTCAACCTATCTTTTATTCTGCATATTAATGCCTTACTTAATCTGTGAACTTTCACTCATTCTCCCATAGAGCCCTACTCGTCATCAACTCTTGTCAGGCTTTCTGTGCAATCCTTAGTACTGCCCAGGATTGATTTTGGAAACTCGCTGTTAGTCGGTCTTTCTAAAATTACACTAGCTCTTCTGAGGGCAGTCTTTAATGCTGCAGCATGTCTGATTACTGGTGCAGATAGATTTGAGAATATTACTCCCATTTTGAGGTCAATGAACTAGCTACCAATTGAACAGAGGATTAATTTTAAGTTACTTTGCATTAAGCACAAAGCATTTTATGGTAAGACTCTGCTATACCATACAGAAAAGTTGAACATCTCTGGGGGCATTGGAGGTCAGCAGAGTAGAGGAACTGTCCAGCTGCAAGTGTATAGATTCCTGTGGTCTGTAACAATGAGCGGTCCTTTACTTGTGCTGCTGTGAACATTTGGAATCCACTTCATCCAGAAATAAGAGTGGTTGTAGACTCTTTGAAATTTCAAAAGGTGGTTAAAACCTGCTTTTGGGATTTAGATTTTAACTAAGTAGTTTACAAGTTAATATTTTTAGCTAGATTTCTATTTTAAATAGTCTATTTTAAAGTGGAAATTCATTTTTAGCCTTATCACGATTGTTTATGTATAACTTTTATACTGTGGGAATTTGGTAGGACATATTTTTTAAACATTTGATTAGTTGTATTATATGGAATTGTATTATTATTACTGTTAAATTTCTTTGTACAGCTCTCCGATACACTTGTTTGTCTAGTTTGTGCTGTAGAAAAAATATTAATAAACAAATAAGGGTGTATCATTAACAGATAGAAGATATATTATGATTAAATGCACTGTGCATTCAATTATGATGGTATGCGCGAGTTGGAAAGAGCTTACTTAAATTACAATTATTTCCTTTACATTGGGTTACATAGCAGACTCAAGCCTTGCAAGTATGGACACAGACTGGGTTTTGAACCCGTGCTGCTCAGTTTAGTCTTGTTTCCAAGACAAGCATGCTGCCCCTAAACTATCCTCCCGGCTAAATTACTTGAAAAAGGGGCGATGCGCTGGGCTTGGAAGCAAGACCACTTAGAGCAACACAGGTTCGAATCTCGGATCCAGGATTAGAAACCAAACTCAGGTATGGTATTAGGCACGTCATAAAAAACAATTAAATAAATACAGAGAGTGGAAATTCATGAGAATATGCCATAAAAGCACTTTCTACAAAAATATCTTTCTAAGTTAGCAACACTACCACACAATTTCTTGTAAGGTGACGTGCTTGTAAAAGATTCAGTACCAAACATTAAAGCTATTTTAGTTATGACTCTAGGCAGATATAAATAAATCTACCATTAAATTGCTATGGTCCAGGGAGTTCGCCCTGATGCATGGGCGGCACCAGTTTGCATTCCTTAATGTTTGTAACGATAAATTCAACATGCAATGTTGTTATTTGTTTTTAGCACTGCTACATTTTGCAACCATTACGCTGGGGTGAACCATAGAATACCATTGGTTATTTGTAACATGCTTAATACCGAGGGGTTTCTAAGCTCAGACCGGGAGATTGAACCTGTGTTCCTCTGCGTCGTCTTGCTTCCAAGACGAGCGCATTGCCCCTGAGCTATCCTCCCGGCACATGAACTAAATGGATCTGAATCAATTCTAATGGATCACTTTGACTCACGTCCATATAACTCAAATTAGGGTGAAGGGTACACAATAGGTATATCATGGTCAGGATGCGTTTCTATCGCCACGAATGTGTATCCACCCGTGTACTCAGAAAAGGAAGAGGAAATGGAAGTTGAGCATTCACTGTTCCAACAATTTTCTATATATTTTCAAACTGTTCAGCTAGTCAGGCTCATTATAGTTGGCCGGTGCAGAATTAACCTGCCAGTGTTAACACATACCAGTATGTTTCTGCACCGGGCAAGAACAAGTTGGTGGGTGAGGTGGCGGAATGACATCCAGCTGGAGGTCATTCTGCCCCCATACGGGCAAAAATCAACGGTATTACAGGTGCCGGTAATACCAGCGCCTGTAATACCGGCAAACTTCCACATGGAGTCCTCTGGTACTCCATGGAATGGGGAGTTACACCATCACCTGGCACTCGTAATCCAGTGGACATTCCACCGGACCGAGTGCCGGTAACGGTGATAGATTTGCCAGTATCCTGGTGGATTTACCACCAGGATACCAGTTAACTTGTAGTGAGCCCCAGTGCCCGGTAAGATCATTTTGAACTGAGAGAATTACATTTTGGACCTGGCAATTCGGGGGACAGGTCTGAGAGTGGGGCGGTTAGTAGCTCTTATTCCTTACTCAGAGAATATTCTCAAACTCATGGGCTTCCATTCATAGTCATCATCATACTGTTCAGGGTGTTTCTCTATTCAATTGAAACAATTCCCCCATTAATGCTGTCTTCTAACAAAACCACCCTCATCATTATTTGGCTAATTTGCATTCAACTCACATGTTTAATTGCATGTAAAACACGGGCACAATCCGTAAGGCGTTCTAGGCATAAAGGAGGGACCTGTGTTTGTTAGCATGTGACATTGTCGATTTCCATGGAACACCTGAATCTGTGGAGCTTGTAGGCACACTACACCAAAATGTAAAATTTGAAATATTGATAACTGTGCTGAAGTAATGTTTAGATTTTATAAAAATGTCAAGTTGGAGTGCAAGGAATGGCACCTGTACTGGTTGACCTCTTCTAATCTGACATACATACAATGTTGTGCCACTTGGGGATCTCTCCCATCTCACCTTGATTGTACAGTGATACTTTGGAGCCTCAAATGCCCACCTAACTGTCATAAACAAGCCCATGCTGTACACATCATTTAAGGTGTGAGATGCTGCGGCTCTGTACAAAGTATTTTTTCCATTTCTATTTCAAAGCCCTCTCACACTACACAAAATGTTTTCTATATTTCTAGCATGGGTAGTAATACAGAAGTAGCATCAATGTTACTAGAGATATGTTCATCAATTATAGGAATAGTATTTTTTTGTTTTTCTAACGTTGGTGACCTCACTTGCTCAAATTATAGACTGAAGGAGGAGTCATTATCATGTGATAATGACCCGCCGCGAAGTTATGATCCAAGTTGCAGCCAGGCGATAATTACCTGTTTCAATAGCAACACGTGTTTTTGAGTTTTAAGATAACATGTTGTATTCATAAGTTAAATATGTAATTGCATAATTTGTCAAACTGCAACAGGTTTTACAAGATCATGCAGTAGGTGTCATGTAAAAGTAAAAACGTTTTCACCATAAGAAAGTAAACGCATTTTCTCGAGTTTTTTTTAGCTTTCTCTTCTGTGTGAAATATTATTATTCAGCAAAAAAAAGTCCTCCTATAGAGACAGTGTCTCGTTGAAAGAAAATACACGGTTGTTTCCCTGTCTGCTTTTAAAGACAGAATTTTCAGAATGCAGTCAATGCCAATAGTTATTGACTGCACTGTAAACATCTGATTGGCTGAAAGGATGTCAATAACAAGCTCCATGTGCTTATAGTATTCATTGTATTTCTAGTACAAGGTCCACCCACTAGAAAAATAAATAATGCTATTTCTAGCGTGGAGAGGGGCTACTAGAAAACATGTGCTACGGGCTAAGAGATATTTCAGGGCTCTGATTGGTCAGGCAGCTTCTTCTCCCCTAACTGTAACATGGTCATATAAGGTTCACAAAAAATCACTATTGTTATTATTATTATTATTATTACTATTATTATGGTAATTTAGCTAACCTTATATTACCAATAAATTCGTGTGAATGCTTATATACAGACCTTGACCCAGCCTGAATAAAATACCCACAGTTAATGCAACACTCCCTTGTTGATTGTGCATGCATGTGTGTGTCTTAGGCTTTACAAGAGTCACTTACTAGTGCGCCTACAAATATGATTTTTGAATATCAGAGAAAAGATAATTAAAGTAATTTTGTATAAGTGGGCGCGCATTTGAAACCCCCTGCCTACTCTGTGGATGAGTTGGGCAGATATTTTGGTGTGTTTATTTGCAGCGTGTTTGCCTGGGCAGCAAGACAACCTTGAGGGAAAGTTTGTAGAAAGGATGAGCTGTGTGTACGGAAGGATGCAGTCCATTTGGTATGATTAATTGCTGTATAATTAGGTTGCATTGTATTGATCTCGCCTTGTATTGTATGGGGATTTATTAAGCGCAAGGCCAAGGCCCTAAGGCATTTGTGCGTCTTGATTGTTTTGTTATTTGGAAGGGTAAATACATAAGTTCATTATGTGGTGAATATGAAATTGATTCACTTGAACATATATTAACTAGATGTCTTACTTTAATCAGAGCTAAATTCATAAAATCATATAATAATCAAATGGATTATACCGATATATTGATGCTCTGGCAAATTGCTGTGGAAGGAAATGACCTGAATTCTACATAATTTATGTTGAAATTCTATAGGAAGTGTGTTGAGATGTTTGAGCTACTACACTATGAATGTATGATTTGAATTTCTTTTAGGTGATTACATAGGTAGGTGATTACATATTTGTTCTAATTTTGTGATATAGGTAATGTTTTTATGTATTGTATTGTATACATGTGTTTTTATATGCTGTATATACAAAGCTTAAAGGGATGTGTGTATATTAATAAATAATACGTTAATTATACTGCATCTACATGATTCATAGGACATTGGTGTAAAGCACTATATAAATTACAAATAAAATACAAAAAAAATACATAACTGTTTCTAGTTGACGGACGAATATGATGTTGCACAGAAATTAAATGGGCTTCATGAAAAGGCAACATCAGACAAGAGAAATATAAGTAAGACAGAAACACAAGTGGTCTAATTGTGACTTCAGTATCGAAATACATCAGACAAGCTTTCAGGTTTCACAATTATATTGCAAACTAAATATTTTAAAAACGATTCACACGTAGAAGTACTAATGGGTAAAACTGATGTTTCCTTTGTATTCGTTCTCTAGGTGGATCGATGTTGATCTCTGCAGTGTGCTGCTTTTTTCTGTTTTTTGGCAACAATGAGTCTGCAATGATTGGCTGGCAGTGTCTTTTCTGTGGTGCAAGCATAGCAGCATGGAACGCCCTGGATGTCATCACGGTAGAGCTGTATCCCACGGATAAAAGGTACCCGCCTAAACGCAAAACCCATGTGTTTAAACTGTACATTTATGACATCAAAAGGGGGCATCGTCTGTGCTGATTTTTCTACTGATATAAAAGAGGGACATTTGATTTAGTTTCATGTTTGCAGGTTCAAGTTTCTCCTGAATCACCAGCATCTTAGGAACTTTTTGCAATGACTTATTGGAAGGCAAACATAAGGCCTTAGTTCACTACTGTTTTATTGGCTCTCAGATATGGAATGCACATAAGGGACAATCTAACAACATAATAAAAGGCCAGATGTATGTTTGTTCAAAAAAGCTGTTGCCTTAGGATATATAGAGACAATGCCAATTCGCATAGCTTCACCTGTTGTCACCACTAGAGGGAGCTGTTGACTTAGGATATATAGTGGTCCTACTGTGTTAATGTAAACCTGCACTTTGGCCTGTGTACACGGGCTTCTACAATAGTTAACAAACAACCTTCTATGATCATGACTGACGTAAACCTGGCGATAGGAGTGGTCTTCAAAGGAAGAATGCATTGACACCTCGGGCGAATTAGAATGCTTGGTTACAGTCTAAATGACAGAAATCCCAATCTGAGCATTCTGAGTGTTTGCCGAGTCGCGTATTAATGTCCTCTGATGCTACTTGTGGGTGTGGACTTATCCATGAAACGTATTATTGATTTTGCTGTCTATGTTTGTGGTTTATTCCACATACCTTTATTCTGCTGCTTTTTAAGGAAATGTCTGCAGCAAACAAGACTCATTTCCCCTTTCTCTTTCAGAGCAACAGCGTTTGGGATCCTAAACGGACTATGTAAATTTGCCGCTATCCTCGGAAACTCCATCTTCGCCTCATTTGTTGGGGTAACCAAGGTGGTCCCCATTCTTTTGGCATCTACCGCTCTGGTGGGCGGAGGTTTAATTGCCCTACGGCTACCGGAAACCCGAGAACAGGTCCTGATGTGATAGGTTATGGGAGTAAAGTGCCACTTGCAGAAATCTCAAGTCCATCCGATAACTCAGATATCGAGGCACAGCAACACGAGCAGGAATGTGGCAGTGCCACAGTATATGTCTAACAGTATTCGCACCCAAGATCCAGGACCACCCGAACTAAAACTTCGACAAGAAGAAGCTCTGACCACAGCTTCCAGAATCGCACAGACAGTTTTGTTCATGTTGTTTAGATTCCGGTCCACATTTTATGGCTCCTTGTACCTATATTCCATGCCTTGTCTTACACAAGTAAAATGCTAGCAATAGAGTAGTCATGCTGTACCTCCTGTTGACATCTTCAGACATATTAGTCTAGTCATGCTTATCTCAACACCAGGTAGACTTTTTAAGTTGTGGAAACAGAGGGTCAGCGTTTAATCATCACGTTCAGATGGAACTAAGGCAGAATACGATTGTGTCACCTGGAAGCAACATTCATTCCGCGTGATGCATAGGGTGTTCATCATTAAAACCTCCATCTCCTTCTGCAATAGGAGATCTTTTATTCTGCCATGCTTTACTGGACGAAAAGTGGCATTCACATTATTCTGTCAACAAAAATGTGTAAATAGAATGCAGTGTAAATAGAAAGCTGTTGTCTGGCCTCCTTGAAGCCAACCGCAAGGATTTGCCAGCATTTTAGCCATATTAGTTAGGGAGAACATTTCAGAAGTCAGGAGGTGGTCTAGTTTAAGCACAGAAAACTCAAATGACAATAACCACTTGTCATTGTTCCTAAGCCAGGGGAAGGATTCAAGAAAAATCAAAGGTCTTTGGTTCCCAATGTTCAGATCCTGTGTAAGGTAGTTCCATCATTCCTTTCTGTTGCAAGTTGCAATGTAGTGTTATGGAATGAGCTATAAAAGTATGAATTTACCATATCGTTGTTTTTTCCAACAAATTGAAGCTGAAAGATGTACAATTCTTCTCAGTAATAACAAACCAGGTATTTTATTAAGCATTGGTCTCGGGAGGATAGCCCAGGGGCAATACGCTCGCCTTGGAAGCAAGACGACGCTGAGCAACACAAGTTCGATCCACAGGTCCGCGCTGAGAAACCTCTGGGTATTAAGTGCGTTATAAATAACCAATTACAATTACCACTGCAGCAGGAAGGCATGCTGCCTATTTTAGGCAATACGTTTGGATATCAAGCAGCTTCATTTAGCATTTAACACCAGGTAGTTTAGACAGGCCCTCAAATCTAAGAAATATTCACCTTAAACACGGGAACTTTGCAGATTGCTGGGAACTAGTCAAAATGGGGCTAATTTTCCAAGTCTCCAGAGCATAAACGAAGTTGTTAAAGACGGGTGTAAAGTTGTCACGCATGTCTTAACACCTCTCAACACGCTCCAGGGCATTTTTGTGGTTTTTGAAGATGGAAGAGAGCAGTGGAGCGGGAGTTAGTTTTCCACCTCCATTTTCACCACCACCTTCAACAACCACTTGTTATTATGTCTGCATGGCAATTTCATACTGGTGTAAAACCAGTGGATTCTTATGGAATCCTCCTGTTTTTTACAACAATAAAAATGGAGGAGGATTCCCTGGGAATGCATTGAAAATGCTGCCTGAATGCATAAATGGCGGGCATCGTTTCTTCATATTGAACTACAGAGTGCAAGCGGGAGCCGCAACAGTGCTTCTGCCACCATTTCACACCTCCCGATTGACCTCAGCAGTGCAAATGATACAAATTGCCTGCAGGGGACCTCTTTGCATATAAGTGCAAACTAAGTAGGAAATATCTGCTTTTTTACAAAATTAGATTTTTGTTTTTTAACGCCTGGTTTCAAAGCACAGATCCAGGTATTCAAACCTCTGTTGCTCTGCGTGGTCTTGCTTTCAAGACCAGCACGTCGCCCCTGTGCTATCCTCCGTTCACAAATGACAGGCGACAGTGGTCACCAATGTGAATCAGGATGTTAACTGGGTTGGGATACACACTTTGGACAGTTTTCCCATAAAAGCTGCCTTTGTTTGTCAATTGTGAGAACGGACACCTATTTATCACTGATCTTCTTTAGGGAAGAGGTCGGAACTTGCGTATATTCCTGAAGAATTTCCAGAGAAAAATTCTGATAATTGTCCTGACATTTGTAAATTCCTGCAGGATCATATAGGCTCACCTATTGCTCAACATTTCCATTACTCATTTCCCATTTTTCATTATGTATGAGCCATGTGGGAACAGTTTTTTTTTAATTAAGAATCCAAATATTCATTTCAATTTGCAGGTTTTCAGAATTTCAAATAAAATGTTTGTGAAATATACACATTTTAGTTAAATGTATTTTACCGAAGTATACATTTGCGTAATTGACAAATCAATTTTATAAATTGTGCCCTATTTTTTTTTTTTACAAATGACTTTTTCCCGCCTATTCTTAGATAAATTGTAAGTTTACATAAAAATGCTAGTATTGTTTGCCAGATTTCTTTGTTTTTTTACTCCATTTTTTTTTTTTTTTAGTGGCTTGAAAATCTAGGTGAATTTTGTTTTCCATGCAAGAATTCACTCTTGGGGAAAGTGAAGTGTTTCACCTGCTGTTCAATGATGAAAGCAAACATTTCACCCGTGTGCAAATGGGGCCCTGTCTCTAATACTGGTCATAGTGAAAGGAGAACCAACGGAGAGCTTTGACTCGTCCAAAGACTTTCTTGAATTGACCTTCTCATTTGGTTTCTTTCACTTCCTGCCTATTTGGCCATCAGAACAATAAGCATAGCACATCACTCTTCTCCCCTAGTCCTGTTTTTGTCGAAAACGCATTCTACACTTCTGGGGCCAGATTACAGAAACTTTGCACCGGTGCAAGTGCAAAGTTTGCACGCTATTAGCACTAGGGCAAAGTTTTTAAAAACTCTGGGAGACATTAAAAAACCATTGCACCTCGACAAGTGCAGTTTGCCATATTAAAAGCACCAGGTCAAAAATGTCCCTCGTGCAAAAAAGATGCATTTTCACTACATTCTTGCAATAGGGAAAACTTTTCCCTGATGCAAAAATGCATCAAAAAAGTATCTTTTTAGCACTATGGCAATTTTTGCCCTGGTTCTTTTAATATGCCAAACTGTGCTTGTCTAGGTGCAATGGTGTTTTAATGTGTCCCAGTGTTTTAAAAAATAGGGCAAACTTTGCCCTTGTGCTAATACCGTGCACACTTTGCACTTGCACCGGTGCAAAGATTCTGTCATATGGCCCCTGATGCACTGTAAACCTCTGCCATGGCATTGTAAAGGACCTATCTCATGTTTTTTTCGTCAAGCCGATGTTAATAAATGGACTGCTACAATGCCTAGAGACAAGCATTCTGTAGTGGAAAAATTTGACTTAAACTGCAGTGAAAATCTACTTTATTGTCTATTTACTGTCTTGAAAACAAATGCAAACCATGAAAGTTCGCATATAATGTTTTGAAAAGCAATACAACTTAAAAAAGTCTGTCTATGCAGCCCAATGCTAACCTTAACTTAATCTCGCGGGACCGAGCTGTTCCTTCTTGCCACCATTTGGCTAATTGCTTGAGGAATAATGAATTGGCACGTCGCCGTTAAAAAGTACTATTCAAATAATTGTTTATTTTATTTATTTATAAGTTTGTTGTGCACCAGCAGCCCGCAGGCTTCGAGGAGCTAAATAATGTACTCATGCATAACTGACACATTGACGAAAACCAAGCAACAGCTCAGAACAAAACTGTAACGGGCCTTCATCTATAAATGTATTGACTACACTGAAAACGTGTTTATTTTATCTAGCGCTTTCCAGTATTGCAATGCACTTCCGAGCACTATTAGGATGGTACTAGAAATAGGACATCGTGTGACCTAGAGCCTGACCTTACTTTTGTTCACAGAGTAGGATTACACATCTTTTGCGCACTTTAACAAAATGCTCATGACAAGTCCAACATTTCAATCTACAATTTACCAGCTCCTGGAGCAATATTACTCAGTGCACTCATGCAATTTACTTCACGTCCCCAATACACAGCACCCATGTTATGTAACCCAGCTCCTGGTCAGAGGTTTTAGGTGATTGAAGACAAAAAAAAGGCTGATTTTCATGTTTTCTACTAGCGATTCCAGTGGAATAAAATCCCCAGAAAATATGCGATGGAAGGATCCAAAATAGAGCAAAAGTTGGCTTAACAAAACACGACACCTACCCCTGCAAAATGTGGTTGGTGGCGACTAGGATTCCTGCCACCCAGATCCATATATACGCCTTGAGTCTAATGGGGGGGGGTCTCTGGGTCTCCTTACTAGTGGTGTGCCCCTGCAACACAGGAGTTGCAGGGTTCTACGTAACCCACTGCACACTGGTTCCTGTATTTATTCTGGCAGTATTTTGAGGGCACTGCACTGGAAATGTCTGCAAGTACAACACTCTCTAAAATGAAAAGCACACATTCATACATTGGACACAAAGCAAACTTGTGACCCTGTTTCATGGGTTCTCTAAGACATGTGTGGTCAGTAATGCACAGCTTTTAAGCCCCACCCCCACACACCAGAACATTGTAAAACCATGCTTAATTCCGGAATGAGAGCCATACTTCATTGGGCAGTAACTGCTTTGCACAGACAAGTGAGATCCAAATACAAAAGTAGACCCTGGGCGTGGAACCTCAGTTTTCCATAGAAATAAAAACTACATCAGAAATATTTGCATTAATATATAAGCCCGTAACCCTTTCGCACTATGCATATCACTCTTCATGCTAGTGTGCGGACACCGTCTGATGAAGGAGTCTATGGGACTTCAAAAGCTCATGAATTTTACCACCAAAGCATACCATGTTCAGTTACATCAATACCAGATGTGCACACTTCGATTTTGATTGATTTTAAAATTGGACTGCCATGGCGTCCGACCCTGCTGTGTACCCCCAGGAATAGATAGTAAGCACAAAACTATGCATAGGACTTATTTATTTATATGATATTTATAGAGCGCTCAAAGACGGTGAGGCATCAAGGCGCTAAGGCAAGAGAGAGAGGAGGAAGTCAAGGAACTAAAACAGAAGGGCCTTCAGAACCTTACAAAATGGTAGAACACACTCACTACATTGTTTTGGTGTGTGCACTTATTGCAAACCTGCGGCCTGACCCTAGCACAAGAAGATCCTGAATGCACCCCTAAACATCTTTTTAACAATCGGGGGGGGAGGATGGGGGGGGTCTTAGGATGGCTTTTGAAATTCATCTTCAAAAGAACCCCCATACAACCTTTATGACATCCTTTCCTTGGGCTTTTTTGTGTTCATGGAGAAGGTAGATTTGTCAATTAAACAAAAGAAAGAGGATCTTGGATTTCTGGCACTTCTAGTCAGTAGCGACTAGTCGAAGTGTTCATCTAGGGCATTAATATCTACTTGGGATCAATTGTCTCCTTTTTCACTATGAGAAAGACCTCACTTTAAGCCATTATGTTCTGAAGAATGGGCCCAGTTTGCTGTCTATTAAAGCACAGATCGAACCTATCATATCTTTGATCAAACAGTATCAGCTGATGTTTTTGAAAAAGGTGTAAAACAAGCAAGTAAAACATGGCCTCCCTATGAATTCCTCTGTTATGTTCCAGGAAGACTTTATCTCAGTATATGTTATTTATAAGCTGTCTCAACATAAATGTATTAGATGTTTCTCTGTACATAATATTGTGCACAGCACATATTACAATAAATCTCTATTTATTTGTGAACCTCTAGCTTAGTTTGTGTGAAATGGCCATTTTCATTTTTTTTTTTAAGCTATTGGTTTTGTCTTTGTCTTGTAAAAAAAAAATGAGCTGTCTTGTTTGACAAATGTTTTGTTCTTTGTTTACATT
The DNA here is from genome assembly GCF_040938575.1 of Ambystoma mexicanum. NCBI lineage: Eukaryota > Metazoa > Chordata > Amphibia > Caudata > Ambystomatidae > Ambystoma > Ambystoma mexicanum. The sequence continues at coordinate 1,447,668,614 of NC_090934.1, read as the reverse complement.
AACATCTGGGAATAAAATGTCTGGATTTCACTTTACCATCTTTGTGTTACTATGTTTTATTATTATTGTCTTTTTCAATTACATTTTTTAATCTGAGAACATGTAAAGCCAAGTGGCTTCCATAGGTTGAAATGTAGTTCCATTGCTGCTAATTTCATTATTCCTTTTGTGCAGTTTGGTGGAAGTAAAGTATAATCTGTATTTGTTAAACAAAATAACACCCTGTGGAAGTTAGAGCTCAACCTCACTATTGTGATGATTGGTTATTTATAACACGCTTAATGCCGAAGCGGTTTCTAAGCATTAAGCCAGGATTTGAACTTGTGTTGCTCTGTGTCGTCTTGCTTCCAAGACGAGCAATTTGCCACTGAGCTATACTACTCAGTTATTCAAATCATATTTATTAATGTGTTCCATTCTGCATTTGTAATGTAAACACCTAAATCAGTTTCCCATTTGCATTGTACTTCCTGACCCAAAGATAAATCAAACTTGACTTTATAAATGTCCACATTAATTGTGCTATGTAATTCTCAGCATAGATCATGTCCAGCAGTGGATGTTATCTAAGGCTAGTTAATGTGCTGTTTACATTTATGAATAATAACAGAACACATTAAATATGTATGTACAATTATTTCTGTAATGGTCAACAAGATTATATACTCTCAGCTAGGCCTGGACGAACATTCCTGCAACAAACCTGAATTAACCAAAGATTAGGTGATTTGTCAATGACAAAACCTTGGATTTACTTTTCAAAGAGTTTGCCTGAAATTCAACCACATGGCTTAAAGGTGCACAGATGACTGGAACACCCATTCAGTGTCAGGTAGTATTGGGGAGGATAGCTCAGGGGCAACGTGCCCGCCTTGGAAGCAAGATGACACGGAGCAACACAGGTTCGATCCCCAGGTCCACGCTTAGAAACCCAGTGGTATTAAGCATGTTATAATTAACCTATCATATCATTTGGAGAGTCAGCATGCCATTGCTGGAGGCAGGCTTTGGATATTTAGGGAAGTGCATTTAGTATAGTGTCGGAAAAAGGGTATGGGGAGGTATTGAGTCACTGGAAGCCAGTAAGAGAGTGAGACTTATGGTTGGTTTTGCTTATGTAGTTCTTTGTGGGAGCAGATGCTTCACCTGATGGCAGCTTGTGGGCGAGGCCATGTTTGCCTGAGTTTGCTGAAAGGGAGCAGCAGAGATTCCAGACGTGGGTGACACACCAGTATTGTCATTCTCTTGAATCGAGTGAAGACAAATGTGCCATTGTGTGACACCTGGGAGGAGAAGTGAAACGAGCAATGAAACCCTGAGAGTAGTTTCCTGGAAAAACAAGTTGTCCTGTTTATTCTGGGAGGTGGGAGGCTGACTAGTCAATGTCCAGCTCTTGAGGCAATTGGACATGACATATACAATCCTTTGACAACTGGGAGAAGCTTGTAGGAAAGGCACACTCACCTGATTCTTCTGGTAGAAAGCAGCACATATTCTGGGAGGCAGCAGGTGAGGCGCCAGTCAGTGTTCCTCTCTTCAAGTGAGCGGATGAGACATGTCCCATTGGGTGATACCTGGCAAAAGAAGTGGGAGGAGCATGGAATCCCTGACATCAACTTGTGGGAGAGGCACACTTACCCAATTTTGCTTGAAGGGAGCAGCAGAGATTTGATGAGGAGGGGACACACAATTGTCCACATTTGGAACAACATGTCAGCACACTGATGCAGTGACAGGGGGAGACAAGATGTGTATGGTCTTTTCTTGTCTGGAGCTGCACTTGCTGTGTAAACTGGGGCGGCCACAATTGTATGTGGTCAATTGAAGGTATCATTGAACTCACATACTACACTCGCTATGAGAAGACACTCTAGCGTGCATTTGCCAGTGAAGCAAAAGGCATGAGTATTGCTCCATGACAATGAACATCCATTGATATCTACAGGGGAGGCTGCTCTATCACTTCCATTTGCTATCTCAGGGCAGAAGGGGGGTGCACACATCTTATGAATTGAAAATCAGGGACGATTAACAGATGGAGCACTTGGACAGCAGGAGGGAATTGAGCAGCCAGAGTCTCTAACAATCAATCCAATACTTGATTTGCTGTCATAGCCATTGCAGTATACATTAACAAGATAAACACAGAAATGTGATAATACCAGGTTACAAAATATTACAATTATCCAACTATAAAAACGTGCATTAAATTGTTATTATAATGAAATCAGTTTAAAAAGTTAAATACATATTACAAACAGTAACACCTATTCCCATCCATGTGTCAGACTTGTTAACAAATACCTTTTTTCTTTTTACAGCAAGTTCTCCATAAAAAGTCTGCACTCAGAAACTGCCCAACTTTATCACGAGACCAATGTATAGCCTTGTAGACTGCTAAAACTGTCCTGACCACTGTCCTCCTAAGCACTGTTATCAGCCATCTTTTCCTTCGGTGTAGTAAGGATGGAAAATAAAAAGTGACTGGGGTTTCTCTTGATACTTGATCACATATACGACATAAGGATACTTGTTCGTATATGGTCTAACACAATGATGGCCATATAAATTCAGCTGCAAACTGCATAATCTTAACTGCAAATATAACCTATGCATTTCTGATACAATTAAATACATCGAAATATGCTTCCTATTGTCAACGGCATCTTGCTTCAAGATAAAAAAAGTAAACTCTTTAACATATGCAAGTTGGCTACTTTCTTCAGTCCCAAACACCCACTTTTAGACTTGTAACATCTTCACTCTGTTATCATATCGGAGGACTCCCAAATGAATCCCAGATCAAAAGCTATCAACTGGGGTCTGATAAATGTGAACTATGGCAAATTCTGTGTCCCATCCCATGACCTCACTTCTTGCACATATTCATGAAAATGGGGGCTATTGGGGATTAATCCACATCCTAATTCAGTATAACAGCAGTTTAAGAGCTAGCAGTTTGCAAATTCTTTGTGTATCCAGTTCACAGACCAAGAAAAGCACCTGCAGCAAACCTTGTCTGCCACGCCCATCTGATGACCGGTCTCCATCCGTGATTATGCTCCATCAGTGTCCAGATGTGAGCAAGCATTTCTACTGCAAAGCAGCAATACCGAGGCGGCAGAAGGGAAGGCCACCACAGATGTGCCTAGGCTGTATTATTCATGGAAGTGTGCCCCTCCCATATACAGTCTATTTCCGAAACAGCCCTGCAGCCTCTTTTCAGAAAGCACATCACATCTTTATGTGGCATCCAGAACATCACCACGACCAGCACTTCCACATGGACCTAGTTTGGATGTCAGCCCATTATGTATACCAAAAGTGTGGCAGTACTACGCAGGGAATAAACACTAATCATATGTAGCCATTACACACCCTGCAGTTAAACAGTGTGTCATGGGAAGGCAGTGACCAACTGGCTACCATATCGATGCACTTAAATATGCAGGAACATCATGAAGAGATATGGGAAGAGGTGAACAGATTGAAACTACATCCCACCCTGTACCATCACATAAGCAGTATGCCTCCACTGGTCTTCACACTTGCCCCTGAAATTAACTTCAGCTTTATCAGTGTTTGGGAGTAGGACATCATTGTCTAGCCCGTGTACCCCAGTGGTGCATAGCAGCAATGCCCCATGGCCGCAGGGCAATGTTATGGAAGCATTTGAACGTGGCCAAACTTATCAGTCCCACAACAGACAGCACCAGCATGAAGCTAACCACGCTGTAATAATGGCAACAGAACTCTTGATTTGTGGAGGTCCCTGGATTCTTGTGCATTATGGGAAAAACTGATCACCACTGGCAAGTTACTGGGGCAAAATGTTTTCTCTCAACAAGCACTGCTGGAATTGTAGAGCAGGTTTGTAACTTGAGAGCAGTGAGTACTACAGCAGTCATTGGGACAACAGGTCCACTTCATCATGTACATGTGGGCCAGTAGTCACAGCACACTTGATGGATCTTCCTTCCTCCAACAGCCAAGAGTGGTCTTAGAGTGCTTCAAGGGGGGAGCAGATGTGTGTAAATTGGTTCCGGACAACCTGGCAAGGACTTCAGGGCAGATGCCACCGGGGAGTTTACATCTGGGAGGGAGAAGATGGAGGAGGTGGAAACACAGTGGTCATGGCCTCATAGTATACATTTGGGCATTATTGCAGCATCCAATGTATTTGATTGATTGATTGATAGTTTATTTGTATATTGCTTATACACAATGTGTTCCAAAGCGCTTTAAGGATTTGGAGGGAGCAAGGGAAAATACAATGAAATCCGAACAAGGCCTTGAGACATTAAGGATGTGAAATTAACTACTGTACTAGGCCTGACGACATTTCAGATAGTGCAAGAGCTATGACAAAGATAAGGAGGGGAGGAGAGGGGGAGTAGATGAGCACAGACAAGCGATTATCATACTAGGCCTAATGACGTTTCTGGTAGAGCCGAAGATAAGACAGGTGAGGGGAGGGGGGAGGAGGAGAGGAACAAAACAAGCGATTATCGTACTAGTCCTGATGACATTTCAGATAGTGCTGGCGTGGGAGGGGGAGGAACAAAGAGGGAGGGGTGGCAAACAGGCTACTCTCGTACTAGGTCTGATGACATTTCAGATAGAGTAAGTGCAAAAAATATAGAAAGGGGAGGGGAAAAGGGGAGAGGGAAAAAGAAATGGAGAGGAAGAGAAGACTGAGAAACAGTGAGTGTGGTGAAAGTGAAGAAGAGGCAAGCAGGGGGGTGTAGGGGAAGAAGTAAAAAGGCAGGCAAACAGGCATCGCAAGCATACTGCAGGAGGGAGCGTAATACAACAGGCAGGCAAACAGACATCACAAACATACAACACTGGGGAGCGAAGTGCAAGAGGCAGGCAAACAGACATCACAAACATACAACAGGGGGGGCGAAGTGCAACAGACAGGCAAACAGACATCACAAACATACAACAAGGGGGAGCGAAGTACAGCAGGCAGGTAAACAGACATCACAAGCATACAGCAGGTGGGGGTGCGCACAAATGGCACAGCAAGTTTGCATACACAGCCAGATTTGAAAATTTAGCTAAATGCATAAATCACAGCCAGATTTGAAATTAAACTAAATGCATAAAACACAACCAGATTTAAAAATTTAGTTAAATGCATACAACACAACCAGATTTGAAATTAAGCTAAATGCATAAAACACAACCGGATTTGAAATAGCAACCAAAATCAGATGCTAGCAGTGGGTGCAAACAACGCAATGCATTCAGGAGTGCAAACATGGGAGACAAGCAGAGAAGGAAACTGAAAGTCAAAAGAGGGTAGAAGCATGTCCAGAAAGGAAGGAACTAACCCATAGTTAAGGAGGAGTGAATGTTATGGAAGTCCAGATTGCTTAGAGAAATGAGGTAGCAGCATCATGGAAGTTCAAATGCAGGGGTTACAGGCAAATACCTCAGCAGTGTTCTGGCAGCAGACAGGGAGCAGACAGGGGCATTTCTTCCGGGCCTTCGCTGCAAGGGCCGCCTCCCGCCTCCCAGTTCAGGTGATTGGCTCAAGTAGCCTAGCCAACCACAGGGAGGGGAGAGGGCTCAGGCCACAGGTTGATTCCAGGGTAACACAAGGATCAAATGGTCTTGCTATCTTACGCATGGCAAGACAATGCACAACCACTACTTTGCAAATGTCCTGCAGCTCATGGTGAAATGCTTTATCAGCCATTGTGAGCCTGTGAAAGAAATGGCCATTGTACCCCGAAACATTGTCTCCCATTTCAGCTGGGTTTACCAAGCCACAAATGCACTGCACCAACTGCAAATATGCCATACGTTACCACTAGACAACCTGAACACCTCAGTGGGCATCCATTGGAACTCTACTTTGCAAATGCTGGACAGGCTTCATGAGCACCATAATGCCATCATTGATTACTCCAACACTCATAGAAGACCTATAGATGGGGCATTTCTAACACTTTCAGTAACCCTTAGGGCCTCATTATAAGTATTGCGGAATGGGTTAACGGGTGCCGCTAATGGAGGCGAACCCGTTAACACCACTCCGCAATATTACGAGGTCCCCTCGCGGAACCCGTTGTGGAGTTCTGGTCTTACCAGACGTCCACAGTGGGTCCCACAAGGGGACCAGGGAGCTAACAACAGGCCGGTCGTAATCGGCCCGTTGTTAGCTCCCGCACCCATTCCCATTGAGCCCTATGGGGGCCCAAATGGGAATGGGGAAGGTCCGGGTTCCCAGTAGGAGGAATTACCGGGCCCTCCGAACTCAGAATGGCCCGGTAATTCCCCATTCGGGGAACCCAGACCCGGACTCAATTTTGGAGGCAGCCATGGTGCCATTAGCGCCATGGCTACCTCCAAAGTCGTAATGAGGGCCTTAGTGTCTAAATTCTGACCTTTTCGAATAGCCAAAAGTAGGTTAGCCATCACAACACATGCCTAAGTGACATTTTCCCTCTGGTGTACCTGCTTATGCTCATTCTAGCCAACATGGTAAAGGATCATGCCTTGGCAGGTGGTTCAGATGTGGCATGGCTGATGAGGCACCTGCTTTCAAATTTGCGTGTTGATCTATCAGTAGTCGGATTTAAAGTTACCATTGATTACCTTCTGGCTTCCTTTGTGGACCCATGTTTCAACATAAAAATGGCTGTTTTTCATCCACATGTCCCAGCGGAGGAGGACTCACAGCAATAATCACAAGGAGAAGACACTGTGCAAATGAGCAAGACTGCTTTGCAACCTCACCAAGAGAAGGCGATCAGACAGTTCGAAGAACGGCAACCTGCAAACAAATTTCCAACTACACCAGGCATGTGAAGCTCATGGAAGACAGCAGCATCAACTGGCAATACATCACTCACACCTGTTGAAAAAAAGTTTAGTAAAGAGTGTGGGTGAGGCCTACAGGGAACATACTATGTGGGAATCCTCCAGAATTACTCAGGTACCTTGAACATAGAAGCCATCAACAGGAATAGACAGTGGATCAAGAACTGTACAGATTATTCATACTGCTCTATTAGACACTCCACTCATGGAATGGGGTGATGACCGGAAACCAGTATTGGTATAGCAAGAGACGCTTGTGTGAGTTGCAGCAAACTTTCTAAGCTGCCCCCCACACCAGTGTGCAGTCCGTACACGTTTTTAGTACACCTGGGGCTTTTGTCTCTAACCACTGGAGAAACCTTGCAGTGCCGGAGGTTGAACAATTGATATTTAGAAAAACAAATGAGCATTCATTGTGGAAGATTATGGAATGGCATATATCTATAGACAAAACACCATCTCAGATGATGATTTGTTACCCAGGACATGTGAGACACTGAAACGCAGAGTCGGATTTGTCATAGTGCATATCATTAGGGAAACAGAGAGCAGTATTAGTTACTTAGATGCCCTGACAAGATGCTGTCATACGCATGTTGTTGAACTGCTGAAGTGCAAGTAATGTTTTGAAGCTTGACCATACACTTGTGAAATGTGCAACCTTCATCCAGCTGTAAAGTGCTCCCTCTGTTTTTACTAACCCCACCCTTTCCCTTATCAATAGAATCAAATACCTTTAGATAAGCAGCACCTTGGCATGAGGCTATTACTTTTGAGAATGGTTGTGTCCTTTGAAATATGTTCATATGACATTTTCATGTGGAGTGGCTGTCTATCTAGGGAGGATGTTATCTGCTTTCATAAAGGAACAAGGAGAGCCAATCCCAAGGATACAGTCCTGCCAGCAGTGGCAAGGTCCAGTCTGTCTAGGAAGAATACACACATCATTACATAACCCATTCACAGCTAAGCTGGGCTCACATGGCTGACACATGTGCGATATCAAATTAATGTGGCTTGGAGAACTTTAAGAGATGTTGGCAACTACTCTAAACCCAGGTATGGCTTATATTTACAGTTTAACTTGCCACCAGTACAACAATCTCACTGTTATGTCGATTTGGACCAGGGCTGCGTATCTTAAATGCATCCCCTGTGCTGCAGAGAATTGGCTGTCACTGCAGCTGTCAAATGGGCACATGTGACCTCTGATCCTGCTCTTTGCCACTAAAGAGCAGGTGCTGTAGGATAGGCTACTAATGCAGCTGGTCACAGGTGTACACTATGCTTTTGGAATGGAGCTCATGAAAGGGAAATCTGCTCAGCCGATTTTCCTTTCTGAAATGAAATTACCTGCATCATTTTATTAGCTAATAAGAATAAGAAAAGGCTGGACTTCTACACCCTTGCCAGTTGGCAATTCTTCACCCACCACTTTTATTTTTCTGGTTCACCCAGCCCCTTAATGTTATCAGGTTTTTTCACGGGGCACAGCCACCCACTAAGTTTCTCAAGTTCTCTCACACGGCACAGACTGCCCCTTTGGGTTCTCAGGCACTTTCACGGAACACTGCAGCCCATTAATGTTCACAGGCACTTTCTCTGAGTGCTACCACCAATTTCCTCATGCTCTTTCAAAGGGTCCATTCAGCGATTAAATGGTTCAAATGATGCAGAACACACTCACCTCTTAAGGTTCCTTTTTTTTCCATAGGCAAGAGACACCGTCTAGGGTTCTCAGGCTCTTACCGAGGGCGTAACCACCTACCAATGTCTTGGGCTCTTTCACAGGGTGCAGCAGCCTACTAACGTTCTGAAGCTCTTTCACAAGGCTTATCCAACCACTAAAGTTCTACAAATTTCTCACAGATCATTTCATAATATTCTCTAGCTCTCCCACAGACAGCTGTCGCGTTTGCTTGTGTGGAAGACTCTCAATGAGTAAGAACAACAGGGTAGTTTCAAGGAACAAATGGAAGGTCGACTGCTCCCACCCATACTAATGCTGTCCCCACAACTCATAATAAACGCAGTTGGTTACGCCATGCTGCATGATGTAGTCAAGCAATCATTCCCAATGATCCACCCTTCCGGTGGTACATCACCCCAACCACTTGTGAGAGTGGCTCTAGCAACAGGGTCGTGTCAATGAACACAGTTGCCGGTGCTACTGGTAGTAATTTTGCAGGTTTTGCAGGTGCAGTATGCCAGATGTTGCCGCTGTGCAGTTCCCGAGCTCTGTGGTCTGCTGGGACCCTCTCCTTCCTCCTCACAACAGCTGGTGGGGGAGGTGGTGCTGCATGGTTGCTAGTGGCTTCTGTTTAACCTACTCTGCCAATGGAAAATATGCTTTCTCATGGCTGTCATTCCTTAGTTATGGCACTTGCACCATCACCTCCTCCCTGCTTGAACCTCTTTCAACAGCCCTTACCCATGCAGAAGACCTCAGGTGCATTCTCTGTGATGACCTACCCATTTTCAGCACACAATAGACCCATAACCACAAAGTGTAGGGGGTTTCAGGCCACAGTTTCACAGTTCTCTTCCTGGAGATGGCTTGATCCCTATGCCATAGCAGGAGAAGGAACAAAGTCTGCCTTCTCCACCATCTCCTCCTCTACCTCTAGAGTATTTGTTCCTCCTTCACTTCGCAACAAGAAGCAGCATAATAGATGCTCCCTCCAGACCCTCAGCATCATGACTCATCTCCACTTGCAATACTAGGGAGGTAAGCCCATCTGGGCCAAGAAAAAGTGCTGGAAGCACCTCCAGCATCTAAATGGGAAGCGCTGGGTGTAAATGAAATAATTGTGCTGCAAGCATTACTTTTTTACCATGCGTGCAACATGGCAGAAATTGGACCTATTTAAATGAATAAACTTCTGCAGCATAACACATTGTTACAATTATAAATCTTGGCGATTTCGTGGCAGGAAATATAGCTTTATGGTGAATTTCTGATTATTTTCTGTGTTCGTGGCATGTTCCAAGATGGCTGCTTCGACCCCTTGTAGAAGAGCCCTTCCCCTGCTTGTATCCTGCTCATTGTTATTGGCTACAGGAGTACATTTTTTCCCATCAGGGGCACCGGGAGGCGGGAGACGCACATTCATAAAAGGCCTGCATCTAAGGCCCTGTCTGTTTCCTGTGCATTGCCTGGCCGGTCCAGAGGTCCCACACCCCTCCTAACCATCATGATCATATGGAGGCGGTGCAACAGAACCATTCCGTCCAGGTCCACTGAATTCCAGTTGACAATCTTTCTACTTCCCTTTGGGTCAGCATCCACTACCATATGCGGGACAGTCTCGACTAGTGCAGGAGATAAAGATAAATGGAAAATTTAGGAGCTCTGTATAATTAGAGAGTTATTTTAGTTTGTGTTATTGCTGTACCTTTTTCTATGTGCGGTGGATTCCCATGAGGGGCGTGTAGCGTGTGTTTGGATGAGTGCATCAGGGGAATGTGTAGAGGGGGAATGAAGGTCCTCTAAGGTGAAAAAAAAGGTGAAAATTGATGTTTTTATTATAAACATTTTTGACAGTATTTTGACTGACATTATTGACGTGACTATAGTACGTATATTCTAAGTATTGCTGGACAAATTGTATTTTCTGAGCCAAGTTGGGGGACAATTGGACAAACACACACACAGTACTGGCTGGGCATAGCCATGGGGGCAGACACACCGCTTGATTCCAGAAGTACAGAGGAGGATGGGAAGACAGGAGAACAGTAAAAGGGAATTTATCTGCTCGCCACAGGACCAGCAGAGGGGTACGCCAATCCAACCTATGTGTCTAGAGGGGTGATGATGGCCGGTCCCAATATGGCCTCGCCCCCGCCATATGTTGTACCCCCTGAAGTGTCCACCCATACAGGGGTAAGTGCGAGGGACCTTTAAGTGGCACTGGCCACTACACATACAGAATTAGATTGGTTAAGAGCAGCTTACGAGACAGCGCGGGCGATATAAGTTCCGTTATTGGCCCCAGGGATGCCCCCACCGCCGCCCGGGAATGAATTGAAGTCAGGTGACTTCCTGTTCAGAATTGACAATGCCCCCAAAAGGGCCATCCATGTAGAGCGGGAGGGGGAAACAGACAGCCTGGGATATGAGAATGTGGGGTCCCAACGAGGGGATGAGGAATACTGGAGCGACTTTGATGACACCGAAGGAGAAACAGAGGGAGGGGCCGAACAGGCACCCACCACCACCCCAAGAGTAGAAAGCCTATGGGATGGAAGATTGAAGGAAAGGTTTGGCAGGATAGTATTGGCAAGAAAGAAAGGAAGTGGTGTCAAGGGAGGGAAAGGGAGGACAAAATTACAGATGCCCTTAATTCATAAGGGCGCAGGGTGCCCCCATTATGTCCCTTGGGTGCAGATGGACAAAAACAATCTTCTCAAGGCCCTCGCACAACTCACGGTGGGAGCGGGGAAAGGGACCTATGCTTTTGAGAAAAACACTGCTGGTATACCGATAGCTATAGGGGACATTTAGAGCTTACTAGGGGCTGCAGTGGGAGATCAGGCGGAGCCAATGTGGGTGAGAGCAGGGTACCCAAGAGTAACATTAAGCAACAACACCCATGATGGGGCATCGTTCAATAAGATCAGAGCGAGGGTATGGGATATACTGCGGCAGACATTCCCAGACACCCCCGATTTACAATCTATAATGCAATGCATAAAGGGAGATGAGGAAGACGCTGCACAGTACATTCTTAGAGTTCAAGAGATGTGGAGAGCAGAAATGGGCAGCGCCTGGGACCAATCCACATCCTGTTTTATTTCATTGTAAAGAGAGGGCTATCCAAGGAGATGCAGAAGGTGCTTGATAAAATAGCAGGGGTGGTAGCAAAAGGATGGCCTGAGATTCAAAGCATCATAGTGCACCATTGTAGGCGGATCAAATAGCACAAAAAAGAGACTGTTCAGAGGAGACAGGCTGAGGAAGCAAAACTAGTTCAAAATAAACTAGTGAAAGTAGCAGTGGTATCAGCAGTACCACCCCCAGAACAGATGGGAGAGGACGGGTGTGCCATTGTCACAACACAAGCGAGGATGGCAGCAGTATGGGCAGACAACGGACAAGGACAGTGGGCGGAAACCAACACTTTTCAGGGCCCCAGTGGCAAGGAGGGCCACAACAAGGATGAGGTGGGTTTTGAGGGCAGAGGGGAGGGGGATTTGGCGGACAAGGCCCAAGGGGTGGTGGGCCAGGGCAGTGTTGGTCCTGTGGAAGGTGGGGACACTTTTCAAGAGAATGTCATAGCAGACAAAGAGGGAATTCTAGTTACTATCAACAACCCTATGGGTACACACACACAGGGAGCCCCCAGGGTCCTGGGCAGGGAACATCCCTAATCCTGTATGAAATCCATCAGGAATATACTCAGTTGCCTCCCCAAATACCTGGCCCGTATCGCCCACCCTGCACCAGCAACAGAACATGCAACCACACTAACCTCACTCCAAACAACCAGCCCCAGAAAATAGACACCCGCTCGCTACTGCACCCAACGGACCAGCGGCCCCATACCAGGGGGCTACATTAGTAGGGGGGATCCCTTTATCATTCCTGGGGGCGGACACCTATCCCAACTAGGACAGCCCACGGAGAGCACTTGCGTATCCAGTACTGTCAATGACCTTACATCCAGAAGAGGAACCATTGGTGGGGGCAGAGATAGGAAATAAATAATTAATCTTTATGGTGGACTCAGGAGCTGAGAAATCATGCATCAGTGAAGGCAAATTCCCACTATCAGGAAAAACACTCGACATGCAGGGATTCTCTGGGGCTGTGTTAACGGTTCCATACACAAAAGATTGATATGTCAAGGTGGGAGGGAAGGTTGTACGAACACCCTTCCTTTACTCTGATAGCTCCCCCGTCAACTTATTGGGCAGGGACCTACTTAGTAAACTGAATACGACAATTTCATTTACAGACAGGGGGATTGTCTGTGCCACAGCTGGCATACGCTCCCTCCAAGCAATGCTAGTGATACATGTCGTGGCAAGTGAGGTGGTATTAAGGGGCATCCCTGTCAACCCAGACATGTTTGTTTATGGTATCAGAGTACTTGCTCGCGCTGTCCCCCGGATTACCAGGAAATAATGGAGAGTCCCTGCAGAATTCATTTTCAATCCTGTGGCGCTTCCAGAAGTGGTTACTGGCACACTCTTATTATTAGACCTGGAAGGTTTGCTTGTGTCTGCTAGAAGAATTGTAATACTAGGAACTGACCCCCACGGGTGCCAATGGCACACAGTGTTGTGTATTGACCCCAATGCACCTCTACAAAAACTGACAGACGAGGATCTGTTTGAAGATGATAATAACGATGCTGAAATAATCCTTGAGATTTGTATACCTTGTGACATAATGGTGCAAAACAGAAAGGTGCAGAGCCCCGTCATAGCTATTGTCAGCGGACCACCCCCTTGCAGTTAAAGTGATTTGCTACAAGTCCCTGCACATTTGTGGAAAACCAACCCTCATGATGTGGGTATGTTAAAAGATGTAACACCTGTGAAAATAACCATCAAGCCAGAGGCAACACTCCCACGGGTCAAACAGTACCACCTATCACAAGTGGCAGAAAAGGGAATACAAGAGACACTGCAGGCCCTGTTACAGCAAGGGATTGGGGCCCATGCAATGTGGTGATCTATCCTATCAAAAAAGCAACAGGGGCAGTTGGAGGATGATTCATTATTTAAGACCCCTTGAAGACATTGTTCAGAAAGAGTTTTCACTGGTTCGTAATCTGACATCCACTTTGTGCAGCAATCCCAAGGCAGCCACCCACTTCACTGTAGTAGACTTGAAGAATGCATTTTTCTCAGTGCCCCTCGATTCAGCCTCACAGTACCTTACAGCATTCACCCTGGGAGGAAACCGCTACGAGTGCCGTAGCTTGCCCCATGGGTACAGCGAGAGCCCCAGCATTTTTAACAGCATATTACATGAAGATCTAGGGAACATTCAGATGCCCAGAACAGTGATTGATTATGTAAATGAAATAGCATTCCATCAAGCCTGATGCCTGACTAAGGCCCTTCCAGGAGCTCCTGATGCCAGGACTCCATCTCTTCTCACAGGTAAGCCCCCCTTGTGCTTTCAATTGGGCATTATCTACTCCCCTGTGCAAGCGGCGCACGTGGAAAGAAAAGAAACAGAAATCCCAACAAAAAAAAAAATATTTTTTTATTCACTTGAAAGAAAGGAAAAAAAGAATATCTAGCCTTGCACGTTATGAGACTGCTGGCACTGCTTTTAGCAGCGATGTATGTGGCCTAAATTCACTTTAATTACATCATGGATTTCCTCTCCAAGATTGCCTACCACGTTGTTTAGGCATTTGAGTGCCTGGCCTTCTGCGAGCAAGTCTGCGATTGGGCCCCTCTACCAGTTTTAGGCCAAATCAGCTGGCCGGCAGGCGAATGCCGGCCCGCCTCCCTCAGCCCCTCTGATGATCAGCACAAGTCACCAGCCCTGCCTCCATTCCATCGAACCTGATGCCTGACTAAGGCCCTTCCAGGAGCTCCTGAGGCTGGGTCTCCATCTGTTCTCGCATGATAGCCCCCCTTGGGCTTTAAATTGGGCATTATCTACTCCCCCGCGCAAGCGGTGCACGTGGAAAGAAAAGAAACAGAAATCCAGAGGAAAATAATAATTTTTATTGACTTGAAAGAAAAAGAAAAGAAAAAAGAAAATCTAGCCTTGCATGTTATGAGACTGCTGGCGCTGCTTTTTGCGGCGATGTATGTGGCCTGAATCCACTTTAATTACATCATCGACTTCCTCTCCAAGATGGCCTACCACAGATCTGCCTCTCTTCTAGATTTAGGCCCATTCAAAACGCCGGCCGACCTCCCAAGGCCCTGTCAGTTGCCTGGCCAGGTCTGTGGGTCCAACACCACCCCAAAATGTGCATATGGAAAGTAAGGAGAACTCCACACGTCTGGTCATGGAACCAATGCAACATCTAGCATTTCTCTATGGTCAGCTCCCTCAACTAACTACATCGACCATCCTCCTCTTCACCTGTGACTGTCCCACTACTCTCTCCCAGTTGCTACTGTGTTTTGCACCCTGTCCTGCCAAAATCGAATCCAGTTGTTCCCAATTGCTGCATTGTGTCAACTCTCCTGCCAAATTCCATTTTAGCTGTGTCCAGTTGCTGCTGTGTTTTGCACCCTGTCCTGCCAAAATCGAATCTAGCTGTTCCCAATTGCTGCATTGTATTTCGCCTTATCTGTCAAAATTGATTTTGGCTGTGCCTCGTGGCTGTGTGGTGTCTCATTAGCTGTGTGCACTACCCTCTGTTCCTCCTCCCTTCCCCTGCTTCCGCCACCCCACCCCCACTCTTGCATGTGCATCAGTGCCTCGGACTGGTAACTGTCCCCCACCCTCCGCTGCATCCAACCATGTCTCTTTCTATCTCTCCTATCTTCTCTGTTTCACTATCTCCTATCCTTCTCCTATCACTAAAACTGGCCAGAAGAAACTTAAGAAGTACATACTGGGCTCCAATCCAGGCTTTACTATAGCAGACACCTATATCACTGCTTCTGCCAGAGAGACTCTCACTGACATCCTCTTGTATTTGTATTTGTATTTGTTTGTAATGCGCACCATCAGACCCGGAGGCATCAGGGCGCAACTTGAGCAAAGTTACATAAAGAGCATATATAGATACATACTTTTAGGCACAAGGCGAATGTACATACATAATAGTCAACGAGTATATCAATATACATAATTTACAGAGCAAATATTTACAAGGGACATGGAGCCATAGGTGTACAGCAGACGAGTGGGCCAATGCTAGTAGGGCAGTGGTGTGCAGAGCATGTTTCACAGCTGATTGAAGAGCCATGATTTTGTTTTGGACTTGAAAGCGTTAAAGGAATCTTCAGATCTGATGGTGATAGGGAGGGCATTCCAAAGCTTGGAGGCAAGGACGGGGAAGCTTGTGCCCCCAGCTTTTTGAAGTTTGAACCTAGGGATCGATAAACAGTGCGTCTCTCGCCACCCTCGGATGGGACCACCATCCCCTGTGCCCCCCCCCAAGGGAGACCGTCAAAGATGGCAAGCTGCTCCACACTGCCACTCTCAACACTCGCTCTGCCATCAAATACTTGTCTGCCATCTGCAACCTCCTCGAACCCATGGATGTTGATGTGCTCGCTATCACTGAGACCTGGTTCAAGGCGAGCTCTGTCACGAGTTTTGACACACTCCTCCCTGAAGGCTACAAAATACTCTCTGTGCCTAGGCCTAAGAAGACAGGTGGGGGAGTGGTGCTTATCTTCCCAGAATTGATACCTGTATCCATCATCCCAATTCAGGCCTACTCCTCCTTCGAGTGCCTAGTTTGCAAACTCCCACTCTCCCCTAAATGTTCTCTCACTATGGCCACCTTCTATGGACCTCCAGGAGTATCCACTCTCTTCCTCTCTGAATGGGCAGACATGGCCTCCTCTTTACTCTCCTCCCCCTCTCAGCTCCTCCTGATGATTGACCTCAACATCCACCTGAACTCTCCTGACTCCTCAGGACCTTTCGGCAACCTATGCAACTCTCTCTCCCTATCTATCCTACCCTCTGGACCCATGCACACCATAGGCCACACCGGGGATGTTCTCATCTCTACTGCCATCCCTTTCTCTACCTCTCTCACTACCTCTCTCTCTCTTGGACTAACCACTCTCTTCTCTCAACACACCTGAAGCTCCCTTCTCCTCTTCCAGCACCACATCCGGCACTGCCACTCGGCTTCAAAGTCACCAGGCCCATGAAAAAAGTGACAGTGGCTGCCTTTGCCTACACTTCTCGCCTCCTCCCATTCCTGCGGCTGACGCCCATCCTGACACATCCCTCGATGACCTCAACCTCTCTATCTCCAACACTCTTGACACTCTTGCCCTTGCCATGAGGGTCCGACTGAAGTCTTCCAAAAAGTGCAACTCTTGGTATGACTCCGATCTTGCTGCCCCTAAACGCAAATGTAGGGCAGCTGAGTGGAAATGGAACTCATCAGGTGGACTATCTGACAAACTGTCCAGCTGCCTCCTGCAAAGGCAATATCTACTCTACATCTGCTCCAAGAAAAGAGTCTTTATTCAAGCCTGCATCTTCGCTGCATCAAACAACATAGCCAAACTCAAAGTCTGCAAGGAACTGGCGAATCCTGGTGCAGTCTCCTCATTGGTCACACACACCCAAGACCTTTGCTCAGCCCTGGCTGCACAGTTCATCACAAAAACCCAAGATATGCTTTCCTCTCTCGCTTCCACTCCACAGCATACACCAACAGCAGAGCCTCCCTTGGCCCACCCTACTCTTACCCTCTCCTCCCTCTCACCCATCACACCTGATGATGTGACCAGACAAGTCCAGTCTATGAAGCCTTCATCCAAACAGGTGGACCCCTGCCCCTCCAAAACCATTAAGGACAATATTGACTCCCTCGCCACAGCCTTCACAGTTCTCTCCAATCTCTCCTTTTCCACTGGAGTTTTCCCAACTGCCCTTAAGCACTCCCTTGTGCACCCTCTGCTCAAGAAACCCTCTGCCGACCCCCAAATTTGGCAAACTACTACCCTATTTCCATCACTCCTTTTCTGGGCAAACTCCTGGAGAAGTTGGCTATCACGCAGCTGATCATCCACACTGAATCTATTGGCTACTTCCATGACCACCAGTCTGGCTTTAGAGCATCCAGAGCCACAGAAACTGCTCTTCTGAACACCCCCGTGAAGACCTGCTCTCAAATCTTGACACTAACACTCCCTCTGTCCTAATTCTCCTTGACCTCTCCTCTGTCTTTGACAGGGTCAACCACAACATCCTGATTGCACGTCTTTGTGACACCCTGGGAATCACAGGTCAGGCTCTGGCATGGTTAATCTCCATTCTCTCTGACTGCCCAATCCAGGTGGAACTCTTATCCTTTCTCTCACCTATTGCTCTCTCAATCTGTGGCGTTCCCCAGGGATCTAACCTCTGCCCCTGATTTTACAATGTCCATATGGCTGCCTTGGCACGTGTGATTGCCACCTTCACCTCTAACTTCCAGTGTTATGCGTATGACATTCAACTACCTTTCAGCCTACCCTCAGCCACCTCCTCCTCCTTGCTCATATCTGTCTGTCCGCAATACAGTCATGGTGTGCTGCAAACAACCTCTACCTCAACGCCAGTAAGATTGAGATTGTTCGCATTGGGACCCCTGCTCCCACTTTCCCACTTTCACTCTGGTCTGCCTCCCTTGGCCCTGTGCCCGACCCACCTGCGAGGCAAAAAACCTTGCGGTCATCTTCGACTACCCTCTCTCCTTGTCCTCTCACATCTCTGACATCTCTAAAAAGTCTAACTATCAGCTACACCTCCTCAGAGGTACTCTATATTTCCTCACTTTTCCTAAACAGCTCACTGTCTCTAGAGCTTTGGTTCTCTCTAGGCTGGACCATTGCAACAGCCTCTTCCTAAACCTCCCTTCTTCTGCCCTGCGCCCGCTGCAACTCATCCAGAACAGAACCACAAGACTTATCCTTGGCCTCAAGCCCATGGACCGCATCTCTCTGGCACATAAATCCCTTCACTGGCTCCCCGCGGCTGCAAGGATCACGTTTAAGACCCTTTGCATTGACCGCAAGGCTTTCTGGGGCCTGGGACCTACCTACCTACAATGCTTCCTACCTAAATAATGTCCCTCACGAGCCCTCCGCTCATCTACCTCCAACCTTCTTCGAGTGAGCCGGTTCTCCAAACTGAGATTTAGAGGGAGATCCTCATCCTCAGCAGGTGATTCCCTCTGGAATAGCCTCCCTGCAACCTTACGTCTTGAGCCTGACCTTCTTAAATTCCCGGAAACTCCCCAAGACCTTCCTCTTTTCCTCTTCCTTCTCTCTCCCTCTGCCCTCCTAAACTAGTGCTATGCTCTCTCCATCTCTCCCTCCTCTTCCTTACAGCTTGCTGACTGGCTGCCTGGTGTACCTCAGAGATTCACTGGTCCCGGGCCCCCCCGCCAGTCCTCTCTTGTACTTGCCTCCGGGCCCTACATCCACCCACCCTCACTGCATTTAGAAATAACCCAAGAGAGTGGATGTCTCTGCACTTTACCTCTGTCTCCCCGACTGTTTGCCCTTGGACCCCCCCCTCCCTGCCACCGTCTATGCACTTGCTCGATCCAAATGCAAAGTGCATGAAGATTGTCTGTCTGTTCTCCCCTGTCTTCTCCCCTTACTCGCACTTGTAAAACAGCAGAATCACTGTCAGGCCTATTTGCTGTGTCTCAACTGTTAACTGTATTTTACGCACTTATTATTGTCTCAGAATTTGAAGGGCTCTGAGTGACTATTGTTTTTTTACCCATGTTTCCACCCGTTGAGTGCTTTGAAACACTTTCCTGTGTATAGGCGCTATATAAATAAACCATTCAATAACATACAATACTGGTCTATAGCGACAGTGAACAGAGCTGTCAATGGGATTCCATTGCTCTATTGCAGTTGTTAGCTAACAAAAGATACAAAGTGGATAAGAAAAGGCTCCAGTATTATTTGCAAGAAGTGTTCTTCTTAGGGCAACCCATATCGAAGGATGGAAAGGGAATAATTGCAGACAGAGCAGCCACGGTGCGTGCTACTCCCAAACCCATCACAGTGAAGGACATGCAAAAGTTCCTACGGCTCTGCAACTATTGCAGAGCGTGGATCTTAGACTATGCAGCATATACCAGGCTGCTCATACAGGGCCTCAAGGAGGCCCAAAAGGAGGGAACCACAATTCAGTGGACAGCGGAAATGGTGACCAGTTTCAATGACCTAAAAGAAGTGATTTCAACAGTTCCTGTTCTCGCCACTCCTGACTACACAAAGGAATTCTATATCTTCTCACATTCAAACGGCACACTCACGACAGCAGTGCTAACACAACAGAGCTCTATAGGTCACAAGCCTCTGGCTTACTACAGAGGTTCGCTTGCAAACAAGCTCTTGCTGCTTCAGCCTTTGCCATTGAAAAAGTTCTACCATTGTCATGGGATACTCTGTAACACTTTACGCAGAGCATTCCCTCTTCGCTATATTGGATCGATCCAAATCCACACTCACCACCCAACGGGCATCAGCATATGAGATAATACTGTCAAGCCCTCACATCTATGTAGTGTGGTATAGAACTGTGAATCCCACCACGTTTCTCACTGAACCATGCACGGCTGAGGAGATGTGATGGCACAACTGTGCATCATATGAAGAGGAGGGTGACGATATACCTAAAGCCAAAGACAGCCCCCTAGACTATATCTGAACTTGTTTCTATGCTCGTTTCGTGCATGTAACAGTTTGTGCTCCAATGTAACCAGAGCTATGCATGTAACAGCGCCACGATGCCGCAGGGATGTTGTGCGCCATATAAATGTTAATAAATAAAAATAATAATAGAAGAAGGAAAAGTACTTTTCGTTGATGGGACAGCATCCATTGACCAGGACACAGGTGAAAAACATGTTGAGGTGGCCGTGGTGTGCCTAGAAGAGTGAGAATATGAAACACTGATCATGAAAAGACTACCCAGACATTACTCCGCACAGGAAGCAGAGCTTGTCCCACTCATAGAAGCCCTGCAGGCTTCAAAGGGATGCCATGTTACCATTTATTCAGACTCTGCCTATGTCACCACAACATTGCATGCAGGTCTGTCCTGTTGGAGAAGAAGGGGGTTCAGGAGGGCAGATGTCTCACCAGTACAACACGCAGCCGTGCTCAATTCATTCATTTCTGCCCTCGCAGAGCCCTCTGTGGTGGCGATTGTTAAATGCGTAGTGCACACACACAACACAGACGAGGTATCCTTAGGGAACACGGCCGCTGACTCTGCAGCAAAAGAAGCAGCATACCTCCCAGTACCCACATCAGCAGAGTATGTCTTGGCCACATCTATTGTAGTGAAACACACTGATGCATACACAGCCCTCCCTCTAGCACATATTATCAAACTACAGCATAGGGCACCCACAGAAAAGCAGGATTTATGGCTCAAGCGTGGGTGAATTCAATCTCCCACAGATCTCTTGTGGCGACAGCAGGCAACAGGGAAAGTGGTAATGCCCACGGAATATTTATACACAGCAGTCAAACATTTACATTTTCCATCCCAAAGCTCTAAACAGCACATTGCAGCTGACCTTCAGGGAGATTGGTTCATCCCAAACTTACAGGAACAATCAGCAACAATGGTGGTCCAATGTACAACCCATCAATTGTTTAGTACAGGAATGACACTGAGAACTTTAAGAAAAACCTTGCCCTGCTCTGTGGGCCCCTTCGTGAGCTGCTCATTGAATATGGAGACATGGGAGAAAGATGCAATGGGGCACGATATCTAATTGTGGTGGTGTGCCCATTTTCAAGGTGGGATGAAGCTAACCTGTGTGCCCACCCAGGCGCCAAGTGTGTGGCAACAATTCTTGTCAGAGAGGTTTCCCACAATGGGGAGTGTGCGACGTCCTATGATCAGATAATGGGATGCATTTTTTCATTGGGTTGTTCAAGGAGGTGAACACACTATTAGGGATTAAATACAAAATGTGCTCCATTTACCACCCACAAGCAAACGGTAGTGAAGAGTATCAACGGCCTCCTCAAAAGCAGACTTTCAAAACTATGTAACACACTGAAGAATAATTGGGTCTACCGCCTGCCCTTGGCAATATTCCATTTGCGTGCACAACCCAGCAAGGACAACCACCTGTCCCCCAACAAAATAGTGACTGGTCTGCGCATGCAAACACCCTTGTCACCAGTACAAAGAGCATCAGATGCTAATAGAAGTGCTACAATTCTCGGTGAAGAGTTCAAGCTATACGTAACGCAACTCACACAGGCGATCAGGTGAATTTAAAAACAAATAGCACCTCCCCACACTGAAGACAGAGAGACTACAATGACCGCACTGGCAGACACCACCTCAACTCAACCATTATTGCCTGGGGAGTGGATCTATGTCTGAAGTCTTGTCAGGAAATGGAACACACCCAGGTTCCATGGCCCCTATGTAGTGGTGTTTTCCACCCCTCTAGCTGTAAAGGTAAATGGGCTGAGATACTGGATACACAACTCTAATGTTCGTAGGGCACAGCAGGATGTAACCCCGGATGTCCAAACAGAAAAACAACGACACTACCTCAAAACAGTAGCTCTATGCCGACCATATTTGTGCATGTGAAAAGTGATAAACTACATGCATTGCTGCTAGAGCATGAGCTACTGAAACAAAACATCTCTCTCTCTCTCTCTCTCTCTCTCTCTCTCTCTCTCTCCCTCTTTCTCTCTTTTCCGCCTCACCCTCCTTTTCTCCACCTCCCCTACCCATCCTGTTTTTTTCCCATTTCTGGAGGTGCAACGATGATGAGATGACACCATTGAGAGATTCTTCAAAGAAGTATGAGTAGAATTAGTTTCACTTGGGCCTACAGCTACGACTGTGGGCTGCACTTCACAGCTATTTTGTTTACAATTTGTATATTAATATTAGGTATTTACTGGGGGATGCCTTTTATCTGGGCTGGCCACCTAAAAGAAGAGGGTTTGGGGGGGTAAATTGCCTTGCAATGGATATAAATGGACCTGGAATGGGAGTATACCCTTAAACATTACAAGCCTCCATCGGAATAAAACAAACCTGGTCTTAAATATTACTACATTGTCTTCTGATGCTACCCCTATGTCCTCTAGAACAGTCAAAACTATGCAGACCCCTACTTCCTTCACTGATACAATAATAAATTCAAGCCCAGGTTTTAACATGAATGAAAGGATGAATGAAAGTACATCAGTGATAACATCTGAACTGCTCACCATGCCAGCCAATAAAACAATGTATAATGGTACAAATACAACCTGTAGCGGCTCCCGAACTGCAATATGCAATAGCATAATATTTGAACTACAAATGATACGGGTAAAACAATCTTTATGCAAATCAAACCTCACCAGGGATGCAATGCCAATGGTAAGAAAGCCAACGTTGCTCCGTGACAGAAAGAAAAGGCAGACGTGCCAATATAGATATGATGCATATCATGGTTTAGGGTTAGATGCAGTGGAAGACCTTTATCATCACGACCATTTGAACAGTTGATACTCTGATATGAGTGCAATGGGAAGGCGAACGACTAACGGGAGTTGCTACATTTACTGCATGCATCTCGGGGACCCAAGGTCTCAATACCACAAGAGGTACCCTTAATAGAGACACAATGGGCCTCATTACGAGTATGGTGGTAAGGCAACAACGGCACTGGTATCGCTACTGGCACAGTTGCTACCGCACCGCCATACTACGAGTTCTGCTCGCGGGTGCCCTTGCAACCACCAGGTTTTACCTGGTGGCCGTACCAGCACCCGTGAGCAGAACTTGATGGTGACAATAGGTACCGTTAATAATGGTACCGTTGCTACCACCCTCCCCATTCCCATTTAGCCCTATGGGGCTCAATTGAGAATGGGGAATTATTTTTACCACCACCCAGAAAAGGGCAATCCCTGGGTCCGGCAAGGTCGTAATGACCTGGTAATTGCCCTTTTCTGGGCGCCGGATGAAAATCAATACCAGCGGCAGCCGTGCCTGTACTACAGACACAGCTCACGCCAGCCTCGTAATGAGGCCCAATGTCTAATTCATCTTGCACTGTGTAGAATCAGAGGCTCTTTTCAGGCACGCAACATCCACCTACAACTCGTTGAGCCAGATACCCGAAAATGCAAACCGAGTTCCACCAACCCCAACTGTTTCGAGGAAGCGCACCTGGCCATACAAGAGCCGAAATATACAGACAATAAATGGCAAGAGACAAATACCTTGTGTAAGGCAGAAGGACGTGTCTACCCAGAACATACATTAGCCCTTGTAGGACAGGCGGGCGCACAAATATGGACAGAGCATGTTACAAAACTCACATTGATCACAGCAATCGGGAAGCCAGTGAATGTGCACCAAGAAGAAATCTATGAACTATGTTTTTAGGGTCTGTCTCAGTGGGATATGATATGATATGATAGGGTATTTATAATGTGCTTAATACCCAGAGGTTTCTAAGCGTGGATCCGAGGAATCGAACTTGTGTTGCTCTGTGCCGTCTTGCTTCCAAGGCGAGCACATTGCCCCTGAGCTATCCTCCCGAGTCGATCCAACAAACGATGTAACAGAACAATACTAATTCCAGACCTCCAAAAGGAACCGTGGCACTGATGGATTACTACTGGGTCTGCGGCCAGAAGGCATACTTGCACCTCCCACCATCTTGGGGGTGCTACTGTTCACTTGAAACGCTGCACTCGGCCCTACTAGTTGTACCCGAAGAACACCTAAATGGGCGACACTTGTCTTATGAATTAACAACAGTGCCCAAAACCACAGAAGTAATGCCCACTATGCCACCTCCAGACTTCCACATCCTCCTGAAAGAGTACACCATGATCAGCTAAGAAGTAAGAAACAGTCTTCTAATTACTTGTCTCAAGACTCATCTGATCTGCTCACACAGATACCAGATGAATACAAACTTTACAACTCAGCAGAGACATTTTTTGCATCCCTAATTCCCAGCATCCAGACACGAGAGAGCGCGAAATGGCTCCAGACAGTTCAATGAGAACTGATTCAGCTGGCAAACAATACTGAACAAGGGTTCAATGTAATGTAAAGAATTGGAACTAATGGCCCTAAGACTATGACTATGCAAAATAGGTACATGTTGGACCTCCTGGCGGCTATGGAGGGCGGTGTTTGCAAAAAGATCGGGAGTTCATGTTGCAAATTCGTACCTTCTGAAGACGCTGCCAATGGGACACTATCACACGTCATTGCGTCAGTGCATGAACTTGGGGTAAAAATGAAAAAAGAAGCTGGGGTCCAGGAAGAAGACTGATTCACCATAGCCTTCAGCTGGGGACCATCCTGGCATGGAACATTGCTAGAAATGCTGGCCCCCATCTTCATGGTTATCCTGGTGATCTTTTGCATGTGCTGATTGGGCCCCCGATGTTGTGCCAAAGCTGTGCCTAATAGTGCAATGATTATGGTGACTATTGGGAATAGTAATAATGCAATACCTCGTGATACAACTGAAGTAGAAATACAAACTGAACATGATGACCACCATATGATCCCCCCCCCCTTCGAGGACGAGGTTGACACCTTGTACCACACAACCATTGTACCTCCCCACGATCATGAAAACTACAATGAAGTATGGGTACACTTGGCCGGGGGTTGTATATATATGACTTGCACACCCGAACAGTACGCACAGCATGGGAGTAGTTTGAGGCATGTGTGTACGGCATGGATGCCTATAAAGGGAACCTCAGCATGGGAAGAAGCAGAAAGAAGGGCAAATGAGAGGAAATATGGGGAGGTGAATTTGTTACTGTAGAAGTAGCGAAAGGGGGGAATGTTGGGATGGCTTCCAAATAAGGCGAACCCCATATGAAGTGATATAACATACAAAGGGGAGCAATCCGCATTATTAGGCAACATATAGAGGCCCTGCAGCGAATTAGATGTCTGGCACTAGAAAGAATCATAGCTCTCGACTCCATTTTGTATTTAGGACTAAAAGGGATATGTTGCAGGCTCGCGCTTTCCACAGTCACAAGGCCCAATTTTTGTACAATACACTGACTCCACACGAGGCTGGTTCCCACGGAAGTCCATTTCCCTTTGTCCCTTCAGTGTTGGGAATATTTTGTATTGTCTAAAAGAATGTGCCCTGCAAGAGTGTGAGACAAAACCAGGCTCTGTGCTGTGTCCATTCATCTCCACTAAACTGCCAATAGGCCCTAACCCCCATCCAGCCTGGTTTGAGCCAGCCCCACACCACTCGACCTTACACCTTTTGCATTCTTCGATGAGCATGCGACCCCCAGGTCCCAACCCCCATCAAGTGTCCACAAAAAGATCTAAGCATGCACAACTGTATTTCTTCATAGCAGAAACACATATCTCTTGTAACTCAAGATACTGGGAGGGATACATTAAAGATTACACCCCAGGAGGAGACCTTGAGTGCAGGAACTGCGGTATCATTGAAGTCCTGAACGTGTGGGTCAGTATGCTTGTATATTATCCTCCCTTCCCCCTTGCACCATTTTCCATGCCGCCCAAGTGCCTGCCACTATGATATTCTGGCTTAACTTGTTTACTTTAGATAGGAACAATGTATAAATGAGTGCCCTGACCTTCACCGCGAGGATGAGCCCAGCTGACCCATGTACATCCTGACCGACGGAGAAGAGCCAACCAATTATGGCCTGTCATCCCCTATGGAGCAGGCTCATGTGTAGGGTGTCTCCAATCAGTGGCACCAAATTGTATTATATGGCCTGACGTATTTGGGGTTTATAAGGCCTTGTTTGGGAATGTACGAATTAGAGCGCTCTCGAGCAGCAGAGTTTTTTGCTGATATTTGTATTCTGTACAAATAAACCTTTTTATCCTTACAACGCTATCTCCTGCCCTATTTCCCTAGCGGGTTGTCTTTATTCTGGAATGTGTGTAAAAGGGACTTGCCTTCACTATGCGTAAATTCCATACAGTGGCCAGATTCTTGGGGGCATTCTTGAGATGTCATCTTTGATGTCCTAAGTGTTAATCTTAGCAGTGCATGGTGGTGGCACAGGTTATGGCTGCTTAGCTTAAATGGAGAGTTTCTGGGGGGTTCAGTTTTACTTGTGACCATAACGCACCTTTAAAAATGTTTATTCACTGAATTTCATAGGTTTTTATTAGTGCAACTTAACCATAGTGTCCCTTTAACAACGTTTTTTCACTGAATCTGAATATCTATAAAAGTTACATTGTGTGGGTTTGTGGCAAAGCGTATGGTCCCTATACAATTCCACACGGTTTCACCAATCTGCACCAAATTTTGCACAGTCACCTGTTAGGACCCTCCGGACATTACTGGCTACATGACATTTGGACACCCCACCCCTTTGCCTGGATTTCAGCAAAAGTGAAAAATTGGATACGGGTATGTTGGTCTGTGGCTTTGTGTATGCTCCCTGTAAATTTCCACACTGTTTCACCAATCTGCACCAGATTCTGCACAGTCACTTGTTAGGACCCTATGGACATTACTGGCTACATGACATCTGGACACCACACCTCTTTTCCTGGATTTCTGCAAAAGTGAAAATGTGGGTGTGGGCTTGTGGGTTTGTGTCTTCGTGTATGTTCGCTATACAATTCCACACTATTTCCCCAAAATGTACACAGTCACCTGTTAGGACCCTCTGAACATTACTGGCTACATGACATTTCTGCACCCCACCCCTTTCCCACGGATTTCAGCAAAAGTCTCTGGGTTTGTCACTTTGTGTATGTTCCTTATACAATTCCACACCGTTTCACCAATCTGCATCAAATTGTGCACAGGCACCTGTTTGGACCCTCTGGACATGACTGACTACATAACACTTGGATACCCCACACCTTTCCCTAGATTTCAGTACCCTTCACACATGATACGGTTGCCTTAAATCGTCAAAACATCAATGTGGTCGTTGAAGGACCGGCCCTCAACCCTACAATGCACGGTTTCTGGGACATTTGCAGCACAATGTACCGCAACAAACTGCACCATGCCAGGGTGAGGAAACAGGTGGGCAGATAGCACAGTAGGTCCCAGTATGCAGCAGCAGCACACCAACTCTCGCCTCCCCCCAATGTCTGCTGCGGGGTATGTTATCCAGCCACACACGCCCCAACTCAGTGCCGTTTACTTCAGAGTGCAATGCACATCAAGCGATAATCGAATCGGAACAGCGACATACAGGATCTTTTGTTTTC
Organism: Ambystoma mexicanum; assembly: GCF_040938575.1. NCBI lineage: Eukaryota > Metazoa > Chordata > Amphibia > Caudata > Ambystomatidae > Ambystoma > Ambystoma mexicanum. The sequence continues at coordinate 1,447,640,902 of NC_090934.1, read as the reverse complement.
AATAATTGATGAGGGTGTTGTCATGTCTGTCCAGAGAACCTGTTCAGAGAATCGGTCATTTTTGCTAGTATCTAGTATGCCGTGTTTTCATCATAGACACTTTCCGCGTTTGCATTTTAAATGTGCAGTTTTTACTGTGGCCGTTTTTGCCAATTTTTAAAAAAAGATATATGTCTTGTGTATTTGGGGTAGGGGATTGGACGGTGGTGGGTGGTGGGTGGAGGGTGAGGTGGTTGGTGTGGGTTAGATGGGGGGTTGGTGGTACTCCCCATTTAAAAAAAAAGGAAAATCAGCAAAACGACCATGGTGAAAACTACACAGTTAAAGTGCAAACGGGTAAAATGGCTTCAGCGAAAACACCCAGAACCTTAATATACATATGTAAGTGTAATATTACAAATGTGAAAATGTTTGGCACTAACTGTAATTGCACTATACATTAATAAATAAATACATGCATTTCAGCATTTTCCTGCACAATAGTGGTTTAGCTCTGATTCGTGAGCTCTTTTCCAAAACAGTTGCGACTTCCAGTTAGTCCTCTGTGTGTCCTCTATCCAATTGCCTCTTTTTGGTCTTAACCATCTTTGACAAAAAAGCCCATAATCCCATAATATTTAACAGGTGTGACAAGACAAGTACAGGATAACCTTGCGAAACAAGTAGACTGTCACCAGGAGGTGGGATTTACTCAGCATAGGTGAATTTTGTTTAATGCTAAAACTAGATCAAATGCCCTTGGCTTGAGTTGTGTCGTGTGTGTAGTACAGAATGACACAATAGGTCAAACATGAAGCAGTAGGACATGTGTGCTGTGTTTGCTGCTTTTATGAATCATTCAAATCCCATCTTTCACATGTGAAAAGTGCAGGTACGTTGTACTCCTCCTTGCATAAACAGGAAACAGATACACAATCTATTTGTGTGCTCAGCTTGTGTGCATTTGTACTGAATGGAGCACAGAGGTTTTGCTCCAATCCTTATCACAAAAAGGATCTATGTGATGACTGCGCATTTTGTACTGCGCATCCCAAAATGTCAAGTTTTATTTTACCCCACTTCACCACAAATGCGGGGGGAGACCCCCGCAACCCCTCCATATGTATTATTAACTTAACCCCCCCCCACACATATATATGCAGTGAAATCCGGCTTTAAAATTAAAAAATGTTGGGATGCGCAGTAATGGTGTGAGCAGTAACGGGGTGATGATACCTTACATACGCATGTTTGCAGTGGAGTGGACTGGTACTGCCATTTTTAGGGCAGCATGAGAGGTAATAAAGCAAAAAGGGCTTGCTCCAAATTCAGCTGGAACCCCATTACATAACTCTTTGGGCTGAGGCCCCTAAAAATCAAGAAATATTTTTAAATATTTTTAATGCAATCAGGAACCAAACATTTGCTTCACCTTTCAATCATCTTTCAAATATGAAAGAGGGGACTTTATTTACGCCGAAGCCAGTATATTTTTATGTCATGAAGCAAATATTATGCAGAGATCAGACTGCTTCATTGTTGCTCAGTGCAATAATATGTATGCAATATGTTCTGGCGCAAAACCTCTTTGTTCCACTCCGGATGACAGAAGTAGCAAAGTTGGTGCCAAGTGTATTTGCTTAATATTTTTAGCAGTGTTGGGACTGCTAGATACTCTGGACTCTGGACTCAATGGGTCCGATTCATGGAATATTGGCCCGGTTCAAAGTGACTTTGCACTGCTGAAAAGTGACTTTGCACTGCCGACACAAACATGGAACTGTGCAAAGAGTATTTTTGCAGTGCAAAGTCGGGCAACGTCAAAATGACTTTGCACAGAAAAAATACTCTTTGCACGGTTCCATGAATCAGTGCAAAGTCACTTTTCAGCAGTGCAAAGTCACTTTGAGCCGGGCAAATGTTCCATGAATCGGGCCCTCAATATTTAGACAACAGACCTCCAATACACAGAAATGAAAAGTGCAAGGTTAAAACACATACTTGAGACATTGCTTGGTGCTGTGCCACAGGAAATGCAATGCTGGGAGTACACACGTCGGCCTGCACGTGCATTTTGTCCACAGCTGTGTTACTTTCAAGCTATCATTATTTATTGAGTGTAACCTAGACAAAAAAGACAAAGAAGCTAGTAAACTTCAAAGATCCCTAAACAACATTGACTTTGAGATCAACAACCAAGAGCCCACAATGGACAACGGCCATCTTCTTGACTGGGTCGTCTCTAACAATCTCGAAACCCGAGAGTTTAAGACTGAACCCTGCATTTGGTCAGACCATCATAGCATATCCTTCCACATCACCCTGCCTCTTCCCAAACCCAAAACCCCTAACTGCCCGACCCTCTCGACACACCGTAACTACAAAAACATTGATAGGAACCACCTCATACAATGCCTAGCTGAGGTGGATAAAAACCAAACCGAGAATGACTGAGAATGACTCCTGCGAAACAACGTTAGCAAATCTACTTAGTCACCTCGAGAAACTCACGGACCAAATTGCCCCCCTTCAAACTAAATCAACTAGACCCACCCAAAAAAAACCACAATGGTTCTCCAAAGAACTTGCAGAACAAAAAAAGGACAAACGAAACAGAGAAAATGTATGGCTAAAAAATCCTTCATCAGCCAATAAAGCCCGCTGGAAGGAAAGCAAAATAATATATAAACATATGATAACCGAGGCCAAAAAAAACTTCTATAACGAACAGATTTCTACAGCCACCAATTCCACCAGCAAACTATTCAATATCCTTAAATCCATAGAAAAACCCAAAGCCATTACCCCTCCTTTCCTACCCTCTCAAGAAGAATGCGATGCCACCCAGATCGCCTTCTTCAACAAAATTTCAAAAGCCAGGGACGCCATCATAAATTCCCTGACCAACAAAAAAACGACAGTTACTCTGCCAGCTGAGACTGCAACAGCAGGTATTGGAACTTTCAAGTTCACAGAGATAAACAACAGCGAAATGATCAAAGTACTGGCGACCATGAAACCCACGACCTGTGCAGAGAATATCATTCCACCTAAGATAATATTGGACAACATAGACATTTTCGCCCCCATCCTGACAAAGATCATTAATGCCTCTTTTAGAGACCAGGAAGTCCCTAATGCCATCAAAAAAGTCACAGTAACCCCTCTGGTAAAAAAAACCATTCTCGACCAACGCGATCCGAATAATCTCAGACCCATAACAAACTGCAACTTCATCCTCAAAATCATGGATAAGATCGCCACCATGCAGCTCCAGGCACACGTAGAGGAATCTAATTCCCTCCACCCACAGCAGTCTGGTTTTCGCCCCGCACACAGTACCGAGACGGCCATGTTAGATCTGCAGACCAAAATGCTCGGTATTATTGACAAGGGTAAGACAGGCCTCCTAGTTCTACTCGACCTCAGCGCCGCATTTGATCTCCTCGACCATAACCTACTCCAGAATGCGCTAAAAAAGACCACCAACTGCTCTGATGAAGCCATCAGATGGATAATGTCCTTTCTAAAAAACAGAATATCCAGAGTGCACTGGGGGGACAAGTTCTCCCTCGAAAAAGAAATCCTCTGTGGAGTTCCCCAAGGGGCCAGTATGTCACCCCTACTGTTCAATCTTTACTTAAAATACCTATGCCTTGTTCTAGACCACATAAACACCTATTTCACTAACTATGCTGACGACACACAGCTTGTATTCGAACTAAGCGGCAATTATCAGAAAGATAGCGAGCAACTTACCACGATATACAACCACGTGGAGCAATGGATGGACTCCAATTGGATGTGCCTAAACGGAAAAAAAACGGAACTCATGATTTTCGGCTCATCCTCTGCTCGTGCTAAGCTACCCTCATCCTACACATCCTTCCACATTAAAGATACCCCCATTCCGGTCCTAAGCAAGGTTAAAACCCTAGGTTTGCTGCTAGAAGCATCGTTGGGTGCGGACGCCCAAGTACAGTTCATCAAAAAAAACTGTGCCTACCACCTCCGTCTAATAAAAGCCATCAGACCTTTCATATCCGAGGAAAATTGTGCGACCATAGCAAGAGCCACCATCTTATCGCGCCTTGACTATGGCAACGCTCTAGTCCTGGGTGCCTCCAAGCAATGCCTACAAAGCTACCAAATTGTACAGAACAACGCGGTAAGAATTGTCAAGCTCAAAACTAAAACAGAACATATCAGCAACTCCAGAAGGGAGCTTCATTGGCTGAAAATCGAAGATAGGGTGCATTTCAAAACCTTAACCATCGTTCACAGATGCATCTACGGAAAGACACCAACCTACTTAAAAACTAGGATCAAACCATACGTTCCTAATAGAACACTGAGATCATCCCAACTTGTTAAAATTGCTACGTCACCTCACAAACTCAAAAGTGGCTTAGGTAGAGCCTTTCCAACCCTTGCAGCCAACCTTTGGAACAACCTACCAGACCACCTTAGACTGGAAACCAACTACTCGCGTTTTCGCAAACAGGTAAAAACCCATATCTTCAAATAAACGGCCATCACGGCATATACCTCAGTTAGCTTAATTCTATGTGACTGTCCCGTCTGCTCTGTCTAATCACTATCTGTTCCGTCCGTTCTCGTGTCCATGTTTCTGCGCCCGAGGCTCGCGAGCTACCGGCGCAATATAAATATTAAATAAATAAATAAATAAATAAATAAATAACCTAAAGTTCATCCTTAGTCGACGGCCCAGGAAACCATGGGTCGAGTGCATTGTTGAAAATGCAAAGGGTTCCTCTACAGTATTCCCTTCCAAAATCAGATTGCCAAATTCAAATAGTTTGCTGTGATGCCTTGCGGTCAACACCTGGGGGCGCCGCCGTGGAAATGTATTAAAAGTCTTACTTTAGGACTGTTATATACTAATTACAAAAAGATACATTGGGGACTGCTGTTCTAAATTCTAAGGGCCTGATTCATGGAATATTTGCCCGGTTCAAAATGACTTTGCACTGCTGAAAAGTGACTTTGCACTGCCGACACAAACCCTGATTCATGGAACTGTGCAAAGTCCGGGCAAAGTCAGTGCACTGTTATTTGTACATTACAAAATGACGTTGCACGGCAAAAATACACTCTGCACGCTCCCATGAATCCGGGTTTGTGTTGGAAGTGCAAAGTCACTTTGAACTGGGCAAATATTGCATGAATCGGGCCCTAAGGCTCAGAGTGAGGGTGGATGGTGAGTGGGATGCAAGGGGGCACAGCTACCTTGATTTTAATGTGCCCATTAAACTCCACTCTGAAATCCCACAGTCCTGTGTGCACTTTTTCCACTTACTGCCTGTCTTTAGTTTTGGATTATTTAGGTGGTGCTTTAGCACCTCCTACATGTGAGGCAAGGGTATTGCTTTAGATTTGTTCAGAAGGGTGTGTTGGAAGGTGTCCAGTCAACTGGTCGACTGCAATTTGGTCGACTGCAATTTGGTCGACACCATTTGGTTGAATGCCAAATGGTCGAATGGGTAAAAAAAAAAAAAAAAAATTCGACCATTTGGCATTCGACCAAATGGTGTCGACCAAATTGTCTGTCGACCAAATGTTTTCGACCATTTGACTGGTAACCGTTTTGGAAATCAGAGGGACATGGCGCTTGTTTGTTGCAGTGATGTGCGTCTCCATCAAGAGCCATTTTTCGGATTCGGCATTGCTTAATGCTTGTGCTGAATGTTATGGCGGATCGGGAGCATCCGACTGCATTTTCCGTACCCGTAGTCAACGCCCAATCACTCCTTTCTCCGTCCGCCCCTGACATGCTGACACTCATGCTACTCCCCTGGGGTTTGCTTTTTGTTGACTCTCATAGTAAGACCCTGGTCATCCGCTTTTTTTGCCCAGTGCGTTTCTTCTTGAATACAGTCTTGACAGAACTTGACCCATTTCTATTGTGGCTAGCCTTCTTTGGGCCAGGCGGTCTCTCCACTGTTGATCTTTACTATGCCTCCCATGTTTGCCTACATTAACCTGCACACATTTCTGGACTTGTACATACAACTCCTATGCAGATCGGGAGAAAAACGAAAAGCAAATTTAAGGAACACTCGTCCTCCAATTAAAAAAAAACAAAAACAAAAACAGTTTCCTAATCTGCAACCTTATTTTACACATGGATTTGGAATAATTGTTCATAAATTAAATGTTTTCAGAGATTAATCCCAGTATTTTAAACAATCTGGTCCCCTGAGCCTAAAACAATCTGGCTCAAAATAGAGCCACCAGGGAGTGGAGGGGCTTCAGTTTGAAAAGACAGTTCTATGTCGTTTCATCGTCAGTCATTTTTACGGCTGCCTTTTTTATGAGTACAATATTACTATTTTGTTGGGCGGGGGGTTCCCCCCTACCGCCCTCCCCCACCTATTTTTAACTATTTTAAAATATTTTAACTTTCCTAACCCCCAACCCCTTATCTGCCCTTTTCCACCCCCCCCCGATTTTTTGATGACTTTTTTCATAAATTATACTCGTAAAAAAGGCAGTCGTAAAAATGACTGTCGATGAAACGACGGCATACCGAAAACACAATTCTCCCATTAACCCATCTCCTCCACTATGGCAAATGTTAAAGGTTACATATGTTCTATCCTCAAATTCATCTATAGATGTAATAATTCTAAATAGATGACCAACACATGATGGTAAACTTTCCCAAGTTCCATCAGAATATCTGACATATCTGACATGTACATGTTTATTAGACCTATGTTGGATTAGTTTAATTATGATTTATTGTGGGACCAAACCCATAAAATCCTAGAAAAAAACATACGCCAGATAATTTGTATTTATACAAAAATGTTCCGCAGCAACCGCATTTCTGACACTGTGATTCAACAAGCAATTGCTCAAATTATATTTAAAAATCTGCCAATATTCAGGGCATAGAAACAAAAAGTGATAGAGTGTCTCTATGACGTTTCAACAGAACAGGGAACAATCTGAGCCTGTATTGAACTATCGATTTGCTGCAGAGGCCAGTGTAGTATATTGAGTTTCATTGTCATGTACAGTGAGCAGGTATAAGTTGTTTTAATATATGCTTGGTAACATTCAGCTTGGATATCAGACTTTTTTGCCAGATATGACCAGCCGTATGTCAGCCAGAGGCATTTGTTAACCTTCTCCCGAGGGGATCACTTGTAAAATGCACCCTTTATTATGCAATGCAATACACACCGAGCTAGCAGCATTATTCTTGGATTCTCCCAGAGGGTTTGTTATATCCTTCTTCCCTTTCCAGTATGCCTGTATGCGTAGGCGGTGTTAGTCATAGTGGAATGTCCTGCAGGTGCTTAGAATGTTATGGTTTGCCTGAGAGTGTTGCACCCATAGCAGTTGGAGACATGTAGCTTGGGTGGTGGGAGCCAGTGGACTCTCCTGGAGATACTAAGGGCCCGATTTATAGAAAATGCGCATAGACCCCGCAAAGTCCTCTGCGCGTAACACCGCTTTGTGTGTACCTGCACGCAAAAGCATGTTATGCTCGATCCGCCTATTCATGGAATTTTAACTGCCAAGTAACTACAGGCAAAAGTAGCGTCAGGAAAGTCCAAGACACGCCCCAAGCCGATCTAGCTACATATATCAACCTATGTGCCCTCCTCGTCCGCAAAGTAATGCACACCGGCAATACTGCGTGCCTTCTCCCCGCAACCAAGCGATCAACCCATCGACATTGTGTATGGTCCCCCATAACCCATAACTGTACCCCGACAATATGCATTGCGTAACTCGAAACTCAAGTTGGCCTTCGGTAAATAAGCATGCAAACTCTGTGAACTATGTCTGCACCCCACTAATCTGCATATGTGCACCCCTAACTGCAATCGGCATCCCATCTTTAGCCTACACCCCTATATTCTCCATCGGACCTTCCCTTTGTGCATTGATTCCTATGCAATTGGGACTTTGTGCAGGCCTTCTTGTGGCAGTGAGATCACAAGTTTTGCACGCTGATTTCTCTGATGTCACGTTGCGCGGTCAGATCCATGAATACGCTCGGTATTGCACAGTGCTGGGCGTGCAATTTCCTTGCTTAGGCCGTCCCTCAACACGCCCACGTAATGCATCGTTCTTCCTCATTCTAAGTGGGGAATGGGCAATATGCATGTTTTACCCCCTGTTTACTTCATTGCGTAGGCCCTCTGACACTTTGTGTGGGGTCTTGCGCAAGTCGCTCGACTGCATGCAGAGACTGGACAAGCCTGCACGAATTACCATCAAAGACCTGGAAATGCACACAAAGTGAGTTCCATGAATCGGTTAATGTGCAGAAAATTCCGGTTGTATACGGATTGTACGAATGACAGTTGTTCCAATAACAATTCACCTTCTGCACAATTGACCGAATAAAAAAAAAAAAAAAATACATACAATTATGATATATATGTGGGGGAAACCCCCCGCAGACCCCACCCAATCCAACCCCCCACCCTTATATTATTATTATTACCCCAACCCAACCTATTATATATATAAAAACGACCATACGGTCAATGTGCAGAAGGTCAATACGGACCCCTGTTATTCGAACAATTGTGTTATTCAAACAATTGTAAACAATCAATTCGGGTAATACCGAAAATTCCATATATCAGGCCCTTAATATCCTGTATCTAATCTCCAATGTCTGACAACTTGAATGTAACCTGATAACTGTGCATGCTAATAAAGAGCCTAAGGATTTACCGTGCTTCCTACTAGATACCTCATTACAGTGGCAACAAGCTGGTCTTGATGCGGACCCCAGGGGAAGATCATGTACCTCTGAAGAGAGATGGAGATGTGACTGCTGCGGGGGTGCAGAGTGCAGGATCATGATACAGAGGAGAGAGAGGCCCACTGCCCCCAAGGAGATATGTACCACCACACAGGGGATGTTAATGTACCCAGGAGAAGGAGATGCTGCTAGTGAGGTGAGGTGGGAGAAGGAGGATGCCTCCCCAGAAGGAAGACGGGAGAAGGAGGATGCCTCCCCAGAAGGAAGACGGGAGAAGGAGGATGCCTTCCCAGAAGGAAGACGGGAGAAGGAGGATGCCTCCCCAGAAGGAAGACGGGAGAAGCAGGATGCCTCACCAGAAGGAAGACGGGAGAAGGAGGATGCCTCCCCAGAAGGAAGACGGGAGAAGGAGGATGCCTCACCAGAAGGAAGAAGGGAGAAGGAGGATGCCTCACCAGAAGGAAGACGGGAGAAGGAGGATGCCTCACCAGAAGGAAGAAGGGAGAAGGAGGATGCCTCACCAGAAGGAAGACGGGAGAAGGAGGATGCCTCACCAGAAGGAAGAAGGGAGAAGGAGGATGCCTCCCTAGAGAAAAGAATGGGAGGAGGAGGCTGCCTCCCAAGATGAGAAGGAGGGAGAAGGAGGATGCCTCCCCAGAAGGAAGACAGGAGAAGGAGGATGCCTCACCAGAAGGAAGAAGGGAGAAGGAGGATGCCTCCCTAGAGAAAAGAATGGGAGGAGGAGGCTGCCTCCCAAGACGAGAAGGAGGATGCCTCCCTAGAAGAAAAGAATGGGAGGAGCAGGTTGCCTCTCTAGAAGAGAAGGAGGGAGAGGGAGGATGTCTCCCCAGAAGGAAGAAGGGAGAAGGAGGATACCTCACCAGAAGGAAGAAGGGAGAAGGAGGATGCCTCACCAGAAGGAAGAAGGGAGAAGGAGGATGCCTCCCTAGAGAAAATAATGGGAGGAGGAGGGTGCCTCCCAAGATGAGAAGGAGGGAGAAGGAGGATGCCTCCCAAGACGAGAAGGAGGAAGCCTCCCAAGACGAGAAGGAAGATGCCTCCCTAGAAGAAAAGAATGGGAGGAGCAGGATGCCTCCCAAGAAGAGAAGGAGGGAGAGGGAGGATGTCTCCCTAGAAGTGAATAAAGGAGAGAGAGAAGGAGAGTGAGGTATCTGAATGATCCCATGGAAAAGAAGGAGCGAGCCCCTCTTTATGAACAGTGACAAGATCAGAGCTCTGCAGCCATGGCGCAGGGAGCTGAAAGTGAAGGTGATGAGGGAGAGTCATATTCCTTAGAAGACCTGTGGTAATGGCAGCAAAATAACTGTAGGTGAAACACAGGCGAGCGAGTGCCAGGCACACCTGCCAGCTAGTGAGGCTGGGACGGGAAGTGGCTGCTGGATGTCCAAGAGATTGTTTCACCGAAAAGTGCATGGAGTCTGTGGTCAGCCATTATGACAGCGGATCCAAGGGAGATCTGATCCCTTTTGCGGCTGATTGCCTTCTGAAGACGTAGTTGGCAGGGTGAAGGAATTGGCGATATTGGAACCCCACCACTACTCAGATTCTCTGTGTTCGCACACAGATTTGGACTCTCTGAGTCTATCGGCAGGGTTAAAGGAAAGGTCCTGCCTGCATTCATTTTTACGTGACGAGGTCATGTTGTGCTTTCCCCGTCATGGAAATAGAGCTCTCGAGGAAGTCACAGTCATTTAGTGGACACTCTCGAGGAAGCTGCGACCTTGAGTTGGACTTGGTCTGATCATTTGGATAGAGTTGCAATCCATGGGGAATTAACAATGTTGGGAATCATTAACAAGTAACTGCCAAATGTTGTCATCACTATACGAGTACTGTTTACTTCATCATGGTTGGATTTCATGTCCTGTAAATGCATTAGTGAGGATTTAAATGGTGGCGTCATATGATGTTAAAGGCAGTGCTTACAGCTACCAGGAGTATGTGTGGATGTGGTCTTTCAAAGATGTATAAACATGGCTGTGAGTCAAATTAAAGGTTATGTGTGTTGCTTCACTTACACCCATAAGAGTTTTGGTATTGGTATTGGTAATGTTTATTTATGAAGCACCTATACACAAGGCAAGTGTTTCAAAGCGCTCAAGGAGGGAGGGAACAACGGGAAAAACAACAGTCGTTCAGAGCCCTTGAAATTCTGAAACGATGATAGTCCCCACAGGCAGAGAAAGTGCATACAATACAATTAACAGTGTAGATAACAGCAAATAGGCCTAACGACGATTCTGCAGTTTTTCCAAGTGCATGAAGGCGCCACCATGCAGGGAATGAAGATAAGGGGGAGCAGACATATGATCTTCTGGTATGGTGCATTTGGATCGCGCAAGTGCACAGATGGTTACAGGGAAGGGGGAGCTGGAGGGGTTGGACAAGTCCTGGGGGGCTGGTGGGTCCAAGTGCACCCAGTTGGTGGAGGCTGGGGTAAGTGCAGAGAGATGCCACTCCCTTGGGTCATTGATCAAGTGCAGTGATAATGAGGTGAGTGCAGGGCCCAGAGGTGAGTGCAAGAGGACTGGCAAGGCTTCCAGGGACCTGTGAGACTCTGAGGCAGCAGGCAGCCAGTCAGCAAGCTGTACAGAAAAGGAGGGAGAGAGAGAAAGAGCAGAGAGATTGGTTAGCAGGGTAGAGGGAGAGAGAAGGACGAGGAGAAGAGGAAAGTCTTGAGGAGTTTCCGGTACTTAAGGAGATCAGGTTCAAGACAGAGGATGGCAGGGCAGCTATTCCAGAGGGAGGCCCCTGCTGAGGATAAAGAACTCCCTCCCTATCTCTGCTTGGAAAGCCGGCTCACTCGCAGAAGTTTGGAAGTAGATGAGCGGAGGGCTTGGGAGGGACAGTATTTAGGTAGGCATTGTTGCCGATACGTACGTCCCAGGCCCCAGGAAGCCTTGTGGACAATGCAGAGGGTTTTGAACTTGATCCTTGAAGCCAAGGGGATCCAGTGGAGAGATTTCAACACCAGAGAGATGCAGTCCCTCGGCTTGAGGCCAAGGATAAGTCTTGCAGTTCTGTTCTGGATGAGATGCAGAAGGCGCAGAGCAGAGGCAGGGAGGTTGAGTAAGAGGCTGTTGCAGTAGTCCAGCCTAGAGAGAACCAGGGCTCTGGAGACAGTGAGACGCTGGGGGAAAGTGGGAAAAGGTAGAGTGCCTCTGAGAAGGTGGAGCTTATAGTTAGACCTTTTAGGGATGTCCAAAATGTGAGAGGAGAAGGAGAGAGTGGAGTCGAAGATGAGCCCAAGGTTTTTAATCTCACAGGTGCGTGCAAACCCAGGGCCAAGGGAGGCCAGCCAGTGTGAAATTGGGAAAGCGGGAGAAGGGGTCCTAATGCAAACGATCTCAGTCTTACTGGCATTGAGGCAGAGGTATTTGCAGCACACCATGACTGGATAGTGGACAGACAGTCAGATATGAGTGAGGAAGAGGAGGCGGCTGAGGGTAGCCTGAAAGATTGGTGCGTGTCATCCGCATAACACTAGAAGTTAGAGGTGAAAGTGGCAATCACACGTGCCAGGGCAGCCAAATAGACATTGAAGAACCAGAGGGATAGGTTAGATCCCTGGGGAATGCCACAGGTTAACAGAGTGATAGTAGAGAGAAAGGCTCTGAGTTCCACCTGGGATGGGCGGTCATAGAGAAAGGAGGTTAACCATGCCAGAGCCTGACCCGTGATTCCCAGGATGTCACAGAGACGTGCAATCAGAAAGTTGTGGTTAACCATATCAAAGGCAGAAGAGAGGTCAAGGAAAATGAGGACAGGGTGTTAGTGTCAAGATTTGAAAGCAGGTCTGCACGGGTGTTTAGAAGAGCAATTTCAGTGCCTCGGATTGCTCTAAAGCCAGACTGATGATTGTGGAAGCAGCCAATAGATTCAGTGCGGACGGTCATCTGAGAGATAGCCAACTTCTCCAAGAGTTTGCCCAGGAAAGGAGTGATAGAGACAGGGTGGTAGTTTGCCGGAATGGCAGGGTTGGCAGAGGGATTTTTGTGCAGCGGGTGCACAAGGGAGTGCTTAAGAGCAGTTGGGAAAACTTCAGTGGCAAAAGAGAGATTGCAGAGATCAGCCAAGGTTGGAGGGAGGGAGTCAATATTGTCATTAATGGTTTTGGAAGGGCAGAGGTCTACCTGTTTGGATGAAACCTTCATAGACCGGACTTGTCTGGCGACCTCATTGGGTGTGATGGGTGAGAGAGAGAATCGAGGGGAAGTGGAGGGGGGCCAAGGGAGGCTCCGGTGTCGGCGTATGTTGTGATATGGAAGAGAGGGAGGACAGGATGACTTGGGTTTCAGTGATGAAGTGTGCAGCCAGGGCCGAGGAAAGGTCCTGGGTGGGTGTGACATAAGAACAACAACTGTTGACATACAGCCATGGCATACAGTTTGAAGGGAGTGGAGGAATCATTTGATGAACGGTTATTAGGAATGTTTGTAGTTGATATGTTATCCATTAGTCTAACCTTTTAAGGCTGTTCAGTATAAAAGCTGTAACCAGGCTGCAAGCAAGGATGTTTAATTGTTCCCCATATTACATTTCAATGTGGGTGAGTGAAATGCGGTTTGGGTGTGATGGTATATTGATGTCACTAACCAGATTGAGTATTTTCTGGTTGACGCTGCATGTGTTGAGGTTGCATGATAGTAATGCTGAATAATATGGCCATGCGACATGCATTGTAACATGCAGTGTGAGGGGTGCATGAGTGTTGCATATGGTTTTTTAAAAATAAAAAAAGGAGGTAGTTGAAGTGTTCCATACTGCCACAGATGCATCACAAGGGAAACGGGAGTGACCAAAAAAGTTGCTCTGAGAAGTGTGGCGAGAGTAGTGTTGTCTGGAGACAGTGGTTAATATTGTCGTTGTCAGTAGGACCGTGGAGATGACAGTGTCAGGAGGAAACTTGGTGGTGAGGATGTGGTCATTGTCAGGAGGACACCATGACAAACCATATTTCGGAGAGGATGTCAGTGTCAGTAGGACACTCACACAGTGCATATGACAGTATCAGGGGGACATTTGTTGTTGAGGCTCAGACGTATGGGCTACTGCCGTTTTCGATGAGTTTGGAGGTGTTTGCTGAGGTCCTTATTTAGCAATGATTATTGTGTGTATGTCGTAGGGGTGCAGACGTATTGTTTATGGTTGTGTCCAATGGTAATGGAAGTATTCTCTGACACCCTTGAGTTTAGGTGACTCGGAAGTATAGTATACACTCATGGTCAGTGTATTGATTGAGTTTGCTGAGCCCAACCATGAGCTATGATTATCTTTAGGTTGTTTGATGTGGTTGATCACCTGGTCAATCCCTTGAGTCTCTTGTGGACTGAGTGTCCTTTTGTTGGTCAGGTGGTGCCCCTTTCCATCTTACAGCGGTATCTTCAGTTGTGTGTTTCTTCCATAGGTGATGTGTTCAGATTATCCTGGCCAGCAGTTCTAAACTTTCGTGTGTCAGGGCAGTGAGGAGGGTTCTGGTTGATTTTGTCACCATCAGGTGGTTGTGAATGTGACCGAGTTATAGTTGTCCCTGTTCTCCCTCCTCAGGGTCTGCGTGCTTCGCCCGTGCATGTCTGTCATTTAGCTTTGACATTCTGTAGGGACCCTGATATCTGCCTTTGTTAAGGTGGAATGGCAGATGGAACTTCATGGTTTTATTCTCCATCGGCAGTGGTGGGTACTAAATGCGCCGCACCCCATTGTGGAAGTGCATGCAGGTTGGAGTTGTGTGGCCCTCAGTTTTCATTGTGTTATTGTAGGAAGTAGGTGTGCTGTGTTGCGTTTCCACTCTCTGTGTGCTTTCTGCTTGCCGGTGTTTATGGTGCATCTTTCTTAAATGTCTGAGGAAAGGAGATGTGTTGTATCCTGTTTCCATTTCCTGTAGGCCTGTTTGTGTGAGTGGAGCTATGGTGCGTCGTTGTTATGTGTCTAAGGAAAGGAGTTGTGTTATATCCTTCTTCCTTTTCCTGTATGCCTGTATGTGTGGGTGGATTTACTTCATAATGGAATGTCTTGCAGGTACTGCAAATGTTATGGTTTGCCTGAGAGAGTTCCACTCAGTGCAGTTGGAGACATGTAGTTTGGGTCGTGGGAGCTGGTGGTCTCTCCTGCAGATACATAATATAATATCCTGTATCTAATGTCTGTTAAACGAATCTTCACGAGATCGTGGGTTACCTCTTCTTTCTGTAGACCGTGGAGTTGAGGTTGCCAGTATGTCGATGTATGATGGCCGATGAATGGGTAGCGCGAGAAATTAGCCCAATCCCCTCCTGACAATATAAGACAGGACGGCACTGAACCAACTCCCAACGCCACGGGTGGCACTTCTCAGAATTTCGCGTGGCGTCGGGACAGTGTTTCCACTGGCTGAGAAGGCTTGATGAAATCACCGAAGATAACAGGGCTGAACACAGGAACTTCCAAGAAGGCAGTAAGGCACAGGTACCGGCAGGGCACAAGACAGGCAAAGGAGACAGACTACAAGGAAAGGCAGTACTGACAGGGGATACCTCACAACAACTAGGAACCCAGACAGGACCTCCCCTACCCTGAACCAGGAACAGGCAAGGAATCCCTAACCTAGGAACAGGCAAGGAATCTGCAAAATAGGGAAGAAAGGGTAGGAGGGCCTGGAAGCAAGAAGGAAATAAGGAATTGAGGCAGGGCTAGACAGGAAAAGGTAGAACAGGAGTGCTGGAAAACGAGTGCCAGGACTCTAGCAGCGCATACACAGTAACAACCGCGTTGAGACGCGTTGTCCCTGTGTATGCGGTGCCCTTTTATGGCTCGGGGTCAAAGCGAGGCTTGGAACGCATGTTCCGACACTGCGCATGCGCGGGACGTCGAATACTGACGATCCGCGCATGCGCAGATCCTCGCAAGATGGCGGTGTCCACGGCGCCCATCCGAACTGCGGGTCGGCGTGAGGAGAGACGCCACCGCGGGTACAGCCTCCATGAAGGAGGAGACCGCTGCGGCCGTGGACCAGGGACCCCAGGACAGGTAAGTGGCGCCCGCGAGCGAGCGCGCGGCGTGACACCATACCCCCTCCCGGACAACCCCGGAGCACCGGGTTTCCAAGGAAAGCGGAGATAGAAGTCCCGAACCAGGCGCGGTGCATGCACGAAGGAGCGCGGTTCCCAAGTGCGGTCACAAGCAGGATAACCCTTCCAACTGACCAGGAGCTGCAGAGCACCCCGCCAAATCCGTGAATCACATATCTCCTGCACCTCAAATTCAGGGACCCCCCGAACCAAAACCGGGGCAGGACGGGAACAGGTACGACCCATAACATCGGGCACGTAGGGTTTCAAAAGGGAAACATGAAAGACTGGATGAACCCTCCAAGAGCGAGGCAAAGACAAACGAAAGGCAACAGACGAAATACGCTCAATGACGCGAAAAGGACCAAAAAAGCGGGGGGCTAGTTTCACGGGTAAGTTGCGTACTGGTAGATTCTTGGAGGACAGCCAAACCATGTCCCCAACATGAAGGACAGGCTCAGGGCTCCGTCTCTTGTCAGCCTGCTCCTTCATATGTGCTTGTGCCGCTGCCAAGGTACCGGCCGCCAGACGATGTTGATCGCGGATCAGAGTCACCAGGGCATCTGCAGATGGAACGGCACTGGAAGATGTAGGATGAACAGGCAGCAGTCTGGGATGAAGACCAGTAGAGCAGAAAAAAGGGCTGAGTCCGGTAGCGGAATGAACAGCGTTGTTGTAAGCTGCTTCCGCGGTATCCAACCATTCCGACCAGTTGTCTTGGGTAGCATTGGCATAACAACGTAGGTATTGCTCAAGGGTCTGATTGGTACGTTCTGTCTGTCCATTAGTCTGCGGATGATAGCCGGAACTCAGGGCTCGCTGAATGTCCAAATGCCGACACAGTTGGCTCCAAAAAGAAGAGATGTATTGAGACCCCCGATCTGACAGGATCTTCTCCGGAAGGCCATGAAGACGATACACCTCGTGTAGAAAACATCGTGCCATCTGGGATGCAGTGGGCAGTTTAGGAAAGGGCAAGAAATGGGCAGTCTTGGTGAAACAATCCACCACCACCATTATACACGTGAAACCACCAGACAGGGGTAGGTCAACGATGAAATCCGTGGCGATGGTATGCCAAGGGTACGGAGGAATAGGCGTGGGTTTCAGAAGACCAATGGGCCTTTTGCGAGGAATCTTGGTCTGGGCACATACAGGGCAGGAGTCCACATAGTGCTTTACCAGTGTAGCCCATCCAGGCCACCAGTACTGCCGTGCAACCAGTTCTTGTGTTGTGCGGACTCCACGGTGACCGCAAACGACGGAATCATGACAATTTTGTAGAACGATTTTCTGGAGTTCCAAGGTGGGCACGTACAAACGATCCTTGAAGAACAACAAGCCGTCACGTTCTCTGATGTCAGCACGTTGTAGTATCAGAGATCTTGAGGAATCCGTTCGTGTGGCCTCAATCAACTGTTGGAGCTGGGGTGTCACCATCGATAGAAAATGTTTGGGCGCTATCAGAGGTTCCGGTTCCTTGACACCTTCAAAGTTTTTTTCCAAAGACCGAGACAGGGCATCAGCCTTAGTGTTCTGGGAACAAGGGATGTACGTGACGGTGAAATCAAACTGTGAAAAGAAAAAGGCCCAACGAGCATGACGGGAGGTTCTGCATTGCAACGAGCGCAGGAACTGTAGATTGCGGTGATCCGTGCGAACCACCACCGGGTACCTCCCACCCAGTAAGTGATGTCGCCACTCCTCGAAAGCAGCTTTTATCGCCAATAATTCTTTTTCTATCACTGCATAGTTTCTCTCGCTCACTGACAATTTCCTTGAGTAGTATGCCACCGGGTGCTCTATTCCCATGATTGCATCTTGCTGTAGTAAGACCGCACCAATTGCATAGTCCGATGCGTCTGTTTCAACCACAAATGGCTTTTCATCATCTGGATGTCTAAGAACAGGAGCCGACATGAAAGAACATTTCAATTCCAGGAATGCCTCCTCGGCCTGCGTGTCCCAGAGAAACGGCACCTTGGTACTAGTCAGGCGGGTTAGACTGTTGGCTAGTTGAGAAAAACGTGGAATGAAGCGTCGATAAAAGTTGGCGAAGCCCAAGAACCTTTGAAGCGACTTCACACCATGTGGTGGTTTCCATTCTCGTATAGCTTGCAGTTTTGCGGGATCCATCTGTACTCCTGTGTTGCTGATCACATAACCCAGAAATTCCATGCTTTCCTTATGAAATTGGCATTTTTCGATTTTGGCATACAGGCCGTTGTCTATTAGTCTACGGAGGACTTCCTGAACATGCACCACGTGTGCAGTACGAGTGTCAGAAAAAACCAGAATGTCATCAAGGTATACCCAGACAGATATCCCAATAAGGTCCGAAAAGACATTGTCCATGAACCGCTGGAAGACGGCCGGGGCGTTGCAGAGTCCAAACGGCATTACCCTGTACTCGAAGTGACCGATAGGTGTTTTGAAGGCCGTCTTCCACTCATCTCCCTTCTTAATCCGCACCAGGTGATAGGCCCCTCTTAGATCCAGCTTGGTGAAGATTTGTGCGGATTTCAGGGATTCGATTATTTCCCGGATGAGTGGTAACGGGTACCTGTCTTTCCTCGTGATCTCGTTTAGTTGACGATAGTCGATACAAGGGCGCAAAGTGCCCTCTTTCTTCTTGACGAAGAATAACGGGAATCCTGCAGGGGATTTGGACGGCACTATGTAGCCCTTGTTGAGGCAATCCGTAATGTACTCCTGTAGGACGCCTTTCTCGAGTTGAGTTAACGAATAGATCTTGCCGTGGGGAATAATCGCACCAGGCAGGACGTCAATGGAACAATCAAAGTGCCGATGGGGTGGCAGTGGTATGTCCTCAGGCTTGGAGAACGCCTTGTGGTATCCAGCATATTCATGAGGAACCGATTGAGTGGCACATAAACGAGCAGATACTTCAGCAGGATTGAGGGACTCCAAAATTGCAGGAAAGGTTTCGTGAAGTACACAGTCGCGAGGACAACGTGTTGCAGAGAACACCAGGGAACGAGCGGTCCAGTCGACCTGGGGATTGTGATACAGCAGCCATGGTAAACCCAGCACCACCGGAAATGAGGGAGATTTGATGACGTCCAATGAGATTCGTTCGAGATGCCCTTCCACAGAGAGCCACAAGGGATCGGACTGTTGGCAAACCGGACCAGAAGACAAAGTAGAACCATCGATCACCTCGACAACTGTTTGTCGTTCCTTGTTATGTAAACGGATCCCATTGGCAATCGCGAACGAGGCATCGATGTAGTTGCCAGATGCTCCGCAATCCAGAAGGGCCCAGGTCTTCACACACTTCCCTAGCCAGGCAACACCGACTTTCAGGATCAACAAGGGCACTGAATTCATGGGAGGAAGGACAAATTCAGAAAGGCGGCCCGCTGCTGCCTTCGCCTCAAACAACGGGCCCGTTAGTTTTCCTGCTTCTTCAGAGGACGTAGCGGACAGGTGCCTAGAAAATGGCCAGAACCACCGCAATACATGCACAAGTTCTTCTGTCGTCTTCTTTTCTTTTCAGTCTCGGACAACGGACCTCGGATGGCACCCAACTGCATGGGTTCAGGACCCACATCGGTAGAAACAGCCGGTCCGGGGTTCTGTGCTGGAAGAAATTATTGATATCTGTCAGATCTGCGACGTTCACTCCGTCGTTCGGTTAACCTGTGGTCAATGCGTAAGACTTGTTCCACCAATGCTGGCAACGTTTCTGGCTCCGGAATGTGTAGCAGTTCGTCTTTGTACTCTTCTCGTAGTCCCCGACGAAACAAGGTTTTTTGAGTAATTTCGGGCCATTGTGAATCGGTTGCTAGTTGTCGAAACCGACTGATGTAGAGGATTATGTCACCTGACCCCTGCTTGATCTCCATTAATTGGTTCTGAGCCATGGCTGCCAAATTGGGCGGTTTAAAGACGTCCAAAAAGGCTTTCTCGAAGGCAGCGAAATCACCCAACAGGGGACTGTTAGTAGAGACCAAAGGTGCGGCCCAAGCGAGTGCATTGGCGGTTAAATTTCCAAGGATATACCCGATCTTAGCCTTGTCTTGAGCGAAATGAGTAGACCTGAATTGGAAATGGATCCGACAGTGGGTACAAAACTCTGCCACTCGACGCGGATCACCATCATACTTCATCGGAGTAGTGTAAGCCATGGAGTTCTCAGGCGGTGTGGCAGGTTGTGCGGGAGTAGCCAAACACCGATCCAACGCTTGTCTGAGGGTGTTGTTCTCCTGGCGGAGAGTGGTCATTTCAAGACGCATGGCACGCATTTCTTCACGTAGTTCCTGCATGTCGTCCATGTCGGGACTGGGGTTGAGGCGTCTCAATCTGTTAAACGAATCTTCACGAGATCGTGGGTTACCTCTTCTTTCTGTAGACCGTGGAGTTGAGGTTGCCAGTATGTCGATGTATGATGGCCGATGAATGGGTAGCGCGAGAAATTAGCCCAATCCCCTCCTGACAATATAAGACAGGACGGCACTGAACCAACTCCCAACGCCACGGGTGGCACTTCTCAGAATTTCGCGTGGCGTCGGGACAGTGTTTCCACTGGCTGAGAAGGCTTGATGAAATCACCGAAGATAACAGGGCTGAACACAGGAACTTCCAAGAAGGCAGTAAGGCACAGGTACCGGCACGGCACAAGACAGGCAAAGGAGACAGACTACAAGGAAAGGCAGTACTGACAGGGGATACCTCACAACAACTAGGAACCCAGACAGGACCTCCCCTACCCTGAACCAGGAACAGGCAAGGAATCCCTAACCTAGGAACAGGCAAGGAATCTGCAAAATAGGGAAGAAAGGGTAGGAGGGCCTGGAAGCAAGAAGGAAATAAGGAATTGAGGCAGGGCTAGACAGGAAAAGGTAGAACAGGAGTGCTGGAAAACGAGTGCCAGGACTCTAGCAGCGCATACACAGTAACAACCGCGTTGAGACGCGTTGTCCCTGTGTATGCGGTGCCCTTTTATGGCTCGGGGTCAAAGCGAGGCTTGGAACGCATGTTCCGACACTGCGCATGCGCGGGACGTCGAATACTGACGATCCGCGCATGCGCAGATCCTCGCAAGATGGCGGCGTCCACGGCGCCCATCCGAACTGCGGGTCGGCGTGAGGAGAGACGCCACCGCGGGTACAGCCTCCATGAAGGAGGAGACCGCTGCGGCCGTGGACCAGGGACCCCAGGACAGGTAAGTGGCGCCTGCGAGCGAGCGCGCGGCGTGACAATGTCCAATGTCTGACAACTTGAATGTAGCCTCATAACTATGCCTCCAAAATACCTCATTACAGGTTTCAAGTTTTAAGACAAAGTCAAACTTACATATGAAAGACTTGGCGGATGAATCGCGCTCTGGAAAGACATCAAATCCATTAAGGCTTCTTTGTATTTCACCAGCTCACTGTTCGACTAAACCTTTACCCATTAGAGCAAAGGTATCAATGCTACATGGTCAGTCAATGGGGAGAAGCCCACTGCAAAGCACACCAGAACATTTGGTGCGCTCTTTGGTAGGACAAGCAGTCGTTCCAGAAAATGATTCTCTGTTGTCCTCAATGTATTTACCTTTCTGTGTCCCCAAAGCCTAGCACCATGTGTTGCTTCTGCCACTGATCAGGCTTTGTGTACTCCCATCGCTGATTTAATGGAGTTATGATGCAAAGATTTTGCAATCTTAAGACAGAATCGCTCCTTTGCCTCGCAACCATATTAGCTTGATTGATGTGCTGGTCCCAATGTCCGTTCCGTGCCATCCTGACCCTCAAATAGTCGAAGAATACTACTTCTTCGAATAACACATCTCCAATTTTTATATTCAAATGAGAGTGTGCTCTTATCTTGTGTCTATATCGTGTTAACTTAATTTTGGCTGTGCCTTTAGTATTGCAGAATTTGGGGAACCGGTGTGCTAGTCTGGCTGGGGAAGTCAGTGTCAAAAATCAACCATCTCATTAAAAGGCTCAATGAAAATGTGTGTTGATGGTGATGTAACTGAGGTATAGTTGCAAACCCCTTGAGCATTCCTGCTTTCTGACAAGTCTGTTAACAAAGTTTAACCACTTGCAGGCATCCGTGTGATCTGAGGCAAGTACTTCCTTACAAATTGTGTGATTTGGTGTTACATTTGGGTTTGATGATACTGACATACAAAAAGCAATTTATGCAGATTGTCATTTTAATGATGATGGCTTTAATTGTAATTCATTTTATAACAGTTTTTCTGATATATTCCTGAACCGCTAGGCCCTTTTAAATGAGGTAGCGCATCATTAGATGTATGGGGATGCAGAATAACTCTTGCACCAATAAGAAGACCGACTCAGGAAGTTGGCAAAGGTAATCTGTTTTATTCTCAATTGTCTAAAACAGGGATTACAACGGACATCAACGGATGTCTCACAGCATAATCCCAATGCACCACATAAAAAATAACTATTTTATAGTAAAAACTCATCATCCGTGACGTCATACTAAGTGGCAAACTAAGAAAACATATTTATAATTGTGGTTGGTTTACGGGGGACATCTAAGTATACTTTCTGTAGGGGATTGTGATTGGGTCTCTATAGTAAGGTGGACAATTTATGCCCACCCCTTGGGCAAGTCATCCTCAATATTTATAGATACACGCCACACCATTGGTTCCCAAACTATAGGGCTCTCCAATACATGGCCCTCTATAATTGGTTGGCAGGCTTGTACCCTTCTGGAATATTCGACTGGCTAGCAGCACAGAAGCTGGTACCCCATGTGCTTGTGGGTGGACTTGACCATGCCCTCTCACCCAATTAGCCCACCATCCATCATCACTCATGCTTTCTGCCACTTGAATTGTCTTTGAACTTGGCATTGCAAAGTATCACAGCTCCTGAGAATAGAAGGGAGTGCAAGCACGTTCTTTTTTTTTTTTTTTTCTCAATACTGCCTACCCATGTTCTATTTCCATCTACCCGATGTGACAGCAGACCATGTTTGAGCTCCTTTTTCTCATTTAATGAAATAGCGTCTTTCCATTGCACCTTAACAAGAGCTCGCCTCGCTTCTCATGTTCTTTGAATCTCCTTGAATAGATAACCAGTTCTTGGCTGCCCCAACCCTTGACACTGGGCCAAACAGCCTTCTCGATCCTTCCTCGATTTTCAACTCTTTTCTCTGCTGCACCATATTCTCAGCCGTTCTCTTTTATGGCTCCTGGCTTACTAAATTTGCGACATCGAATATCCAGACTCTATACATGTGTATATATAAATTGGCGGCGTGCCTGCAGTCTATTCACTACGTACAGCCAGACTTCATGATTACTTAGCCTACTTGCATTGCAGCATCTGTACAATTATAAAACAAAGTATTTTCTTCAGTGCTCTTTGCACGTGCAATCTTCATTCCGCATGTGAAAGGTTACTCCATTCTTTATTTTGTAATCAGATTCCATAAGGTCTATACATTCTCTTCTTTGGCCATCCTTCTCAGTGTGTCACTGTCATCTATTGTGATGTCACCAGCCTCTCTGGTTCACATCTTCATCTTCTTTGGGTCTCTCTCTCAGGAGGCCGTCATCTCTTTGGGGGTATATCCTGTAATGCTTTCTCAGTGGATACCTTGTTTTGAAGATCTTTTCATCATAGGTATCATTATCAGCGTTGTGCATGTCACAATTTCCGGCTTCCAACATGTAGGCAGAATAGGGGCGGGACTTCTGGTAGAGGCATTTGGCTCCTCCTCTACACACCTTTGTACTCCCAGCAACAATTTCAAAACATGTTCATCGTATCTGATCTGAGGTGCTACAGCCCATGTTCCAGCAGAGTACTTGGCTATTGAACAGATGCTTGCTTCATATACCTCAATAGCTGGAATAACAGCAGTACCCAACAACATGAAGCCAATGAAATATGCTCAGGTTGGCCTGGTTCATGTCTATGGTTATCTTATTAATATGTGAGTCCCTTGTGTTAGAATTAGAGAACTAAGCCCCTAGGTAATCAAAGTTAGAAACGATTTCAAGCTGTTGAACATCCAAGAGAAAATACCTTACTATTTTCCATTCATGTCAAAAAACAAAAATATTTTATTAAGAAACTAGTGGAAAAGCCTATGTACACAGGCTAATTTACATAAAGGAGGACATTATCAGAGTGTAAATATATTCTGTGGTGTATTTTAACATAATTTATGTTAATAGAAAAACCAATTGTAAAGGATCTTTCTTCTTTTACATAGAGGAGTAGTAACCTCAAAGAAAATCTCACAGACTCCGTTGAACTTTCAACATAGTACATACAGCCAATTGTTGTATCTGCTCCTCATTGTCTTGGATTCCACGTACAGGGTTTAGAATCAAATATATAATGTTGAGGGATGTCAGAGTAATACAATTCACGTGCAGCATGATTCGAAGTAGACATGAGATCATAAAATAAAGTACATTGAAGTCAAATAAAGTTTAAAATGTACATGAAGAATCGTATTGATATATAATAATACATACCAAGAAATATTACAAAGAATAATTACTTTAAAAAAGTAATTTATTTTGTTAGAGAAATAGTGCTTAATCAAATGCATTTCTGTTCATATGTATTTTTAAAATATACATATTTCCTTAATGTATATAACTTGAAGTATGCTGTTAAAGTGGAATCCTTGTCTTGGGCCTTTTCTGCAGCTAATTGTATGTTATCATTGTGGAAATACACATGTTCTTCACCTGGAAGATGAACTTGAAGCCTTATTTGTGTATGCGTAATGAAACAGCTCCCTCTGCCGGCAATAACAATTGAAGCAGGCAGGACGGCTTTGGACAAAGATACATCTGGACTTTATTATATAGTTTGCTGTTAACAAGCATCTATCATTGAAGCATGAAATCCAAATAAGCATTCAATAACTCTTGAAGGGCATAAGCTGTTTATGAGATTAGAACAACATCATCTGCATATGACAGATGTGGAATTAGAGGTATGTCCGATGTAGGAGGATCTAGAATATAGTTCAAAGTATTGAGGTATAAGTTATGTAAGCGACTTCAATTCAACACTACAGCTAAATCAATGCCTAGTCTGGGATGCTGATGGAAGCCCTTATTGATGTATTTTTATGTCCAGTTCATTTACTCTGGATGACAACCCTTATATAACACCCCTCTCTCAGAATCCCCCCGACCCCGCTGAGCCAAGAAGTAGGTTTGTTTTGCAAATTTAAAAGGTTTATTTGAAAATTAAACAATATATATCTATCACACTTTTATTGTAAATTAATATTTGATAGCACACTTGTGAGGATGATAGTGATCAACAATGGATAATGTTACAGTGGTACACTCTTTTTGATGGCTTAGAAGTGATATAGAGAGGGTGAAGTAGCTGAGAATGTTTTTATGGCTTCAAGGACAATGCAATGATGAATGAAAATGCAGTGCAGAAAATAAACTTGATATGACTTCAACAAAAGACAATGTAATCACTTTTCTTTGACAATTCACCCCCCACTCCCTTTATGCAGGGTAAGGAGATCAAAAGGAGAGCATACAGTTCTCAGGAATCCAATCAAATATAATTCAGTTCCCCCCTAGCCAGCTTAGAGGAAAACAGGTAGGAGTTTTAAACACAGGCAATATACTTTGATGTGGTTGCAATTAAGTGAAAAATATGTGAAAAATTCTTTTAATTCCCTATAGGAGGTTCAGGGTGAGTGAGAGATACTTTAAATGAATTCAGGATCACTTTAGCAATGCTCTATGAATGATTGTCAGGTTGCACACGAATTTCAACAAGGAAAGCAGGGACAAATATTTTTACACGTGGCTGAAATGAAGCAAAATGTCAAATCACGGCAAATTTAGTCGCGTGCGTCGAGTGTAATTACGGAGGCACTATAAGGAGTAGGTTCTAGGCTCGTTGGAAATCTTAGAATCTTAGCTTTAAGATGACAGTTAAATCTCGTTCATAGCACAAACGGTTCCGGAGATACGGCCGATTTAGCAAAGGTAGTTTTTCGGATTTGAAATTGTAAAGCTCAGAATGACAGATGACAGTTATCAGTTTTAAAGATGACAGAATGACACGATTCTAGGAGGCAGTTCTAATAGGCTAAAATAGTTTGGATTATATTATTTTAAACTAAGAGATTGGTTTTGGCACAGTGCTAGCTGGGTACTCACACTAGATTTTGGACAGGAATGCGGCTTCGTCACCGATCGGGTGAGGATTGGCTAGACTTCTGCTAGCGGTTCTTCACAGCGATCTGGTCTCTGGTTCTCTCTGGTTCCGGATACATCACTGCTTTCTGGATACTGCTACAGGTTCTTGCAAAAGTTCTTGGCAAAGAATTCAAACAGCTCGCCCGGCTGTTGAATAGTTTGGTTGGTTTTGAGGCCTGCTGAAGAGGATTCAGCTTGTGGATTCAGACCTCTCTGCTACAAATTCTGGAGTTAATTTCTGGTCTCTGGAGATTGATGGATTTGAAGTCTGGATCTCTGGATGTGAAGTCTGAAGTCTTCCGGCAAAGCATCCCGCAAGAAAGTGGAAAGTGAATGTCTCTACCTGGGCTTCAATGTTTCTTTTATGTGTTTCGAAAATGGGTGCGTGCCTGGGCCTAGCTAAGCCTGCCCCTCTCACTTATCATTGGCCAAGCTTTCCTCTCTCCCTTGATTGGGGGAAAGAAATGGAGTGTCAGAGTGATGCTGTAGGTTTTATGGTCAGAGGAACCTCCCCTTGTCAAATTGCACACACATCTATTTCTGACCCAAATACATATTTATCTATGTACCATTTTTCTAATATTGTAGGTCCAGTTAACATATTTTCTGTAGCACCAAACCATCCGATCCCTGTCTTTGTACGATGTCGTGTCCACTTATGACAGAATTCTCGCCTTTTCATCCAGATAACGACCTCTAAACCTTTCCAGATTTTGCACAAATGTGCCCCAGGGATATGGTTTTCAGATGATAAAGTGTCAGATGTTTAACATGCATACATTTGGAGTAACAACCTTTTTTCCCGCTACTATCCCCAAGAACATACCACAGGATCCTAACACCTCTTAAAATGTGCACAGAAAAATCACAAAAATGATGATGTTATTTATATAATTTTGACAAGTCCGCGCTGTGAATTATCCATCTTTTTAAAATCATGCTCTGGCCCCAAAGGGGTGTGGTTTTCCAAAGCACATGGTGGAATTTCTGGTTTATCCACTTCCCCCAAGCTCAGCTGGCTCTCACAGGCACTGCCCTTCACAGTTTCTCCGAAGAGGAAACCATTTTACGACCCCCCCAATATAACATTTGCCTGAGCCAGGGACAGTGCTTTGTTTTAGTTTCCTGTAGTCCCCAGGTGCTCCTCCCCTAATCCAATCAGAGAGGTGTCATCTCCTTTTGGCAGGGGCAGCAGAATGCAGCAAGGCCTGGGAAGAGTTGTTGAGCCAGTTCAACTCCTGTCAGGGGTAGTTGTCAGGCAGAATTCAGCTAAAACTAAAGTGACAACTTTAGTTCCCAGTTTTCTACATTCAAATCACACTGACAATTTTTCAACATGCAGCTAGAATGCTGATTCTAAGTTCAAATCTATGACATTTAACAGTTGCAACCTATGTTACACTCAAAAGTAGGTCACTCATTTATTCTAAACATTTCGATTTTAGTGGCTTTAAACCCAAATTCACTTAAGCTGCTTACATCCCCAGCTATTTTTATATATATACATTAAATAATGACTTCCTTCAAGTCATTTCAAAATATAGTTTTACATTGTATCCACCTCTTAGCAATTCTTTCCTTGGCCTGGTTTGGGTTAATTTGTTCAGTTTTACACACAAGTCTGGTGGTTTTAAAACGCCGGCTTTCTGATAGTGGTGAGCACCAGTATTGCATCCATTTTTGACATTAAGAAAATGAATTCCCCACAGTTATGGGTTGCTTTTGGCAATCAGCATTGCCATTCCCAATGGTTTCAGGCTACTGTGTGTGTAGCCCAATGGTGGTTTTAGGCAGGGCCCTCCTGTGCTCACAACAGAGGCAAAGATGGGTGGCAGCCTATTCTTCATGTTTTCCCTGTGCACTCTCTGGGGAGTTCTGGCCATCATGATGTTTTCCATGCCAGTAACGCACAGTTTTATGGTAGGGCTTGGATGCATGGGTAAAAACATCCCACAGTTAAACAATAATGGCACAAAAACTCACACTTGTCGGACTCTCAAATTGTACAATTTTCTGACCATTGGTTCAAATTAAACAAAAACATCTGCATAATAATAAGCATAGTTTGAGAGTTTCATATTTTCTTGGACAATCCAAGCATACTAAAGTAAAAGAATTTATGTTTGCAGTTTGGAAATAAAATTACCACAGTAAGTGCAAGGTTCAACATATATCCATAATCAAAACCTCGGCACACTATTCTCTGCCCCTACACAAGCGCTAATAAACCTGGTCAAGCCTCAATATCGTGTGACAATTTTAGCTGAGGTCTGGTAATTGATCAGGTAGCAAAACCATCTACCAAAAAAGTTGTACTATTCTCTGAAGGAGGGAAGAAACACTAAATGTAAACATAATCCTGATACAATATTCAACTCTGTTCTCTCTGTCGAGATGTGTTGGCCACATTTGAGAGTGTAGGACCACTGAAAGAGTTGAGAAAATATGTGCCAGAATAGCATTCACATGGTAAACAAAAGCCTTAGCCTGAAACAATATGGCAAACAGGGATGTAAATGACACAAAGCCTCTTCAACCACTTACAATTAACATCTAAATCTTCTGTATTATGAATATGAATGAAACATTGTTAAGGTTAAAAAATCCTGATATACATACACAATCTTCAGTGCCCCAAATGAATAAGAGCAAGTGTGTACCTTTAATGTGCCATGATTAGTCATATCCCTTTCCCCTATTTCCACAGCATCACAAGAATTGAGAAACAAAATTGCCTTATTTTCCTACTCAAAATTTGTCAAAATGAGGGGGAAGAGAAAACTGCTACTCCATCCCAAGACTCTGATGACTACCTCGATACGTGAGATAAAGTCTGTTTCCCCATAACATTAGTGGGGGAAGGGACTGGGAGGTCAAATATCTTACTTTGTATGACCTTTATACAATTGGATACAAGGAAAGCCATTGGGCTCCGTTCTGATTTGGTCCTGGCATCCTTTCAATATTGATCCATGTTTGTCCCTCTAATGCCTTACATACGACTACACGGAAGAGTGTCATAGTACACCTGAATGGAAATCTACAGTGGACTTGCCACTTCTTAGACAAGTGACTCAAGACCATCACAAATCAGCCAACTTTAGGCCAATCTCACGTCTGGAGTTTTTGGGGGAAAAGTCATAGAAACAGTGGTCATGACACAAATGTAATTCAATGTAGAATTGAGCATTCTTCTTGACACACATCAGCCAGACTTCAGACTAGACAGAGGGACAGAGACTATTAGTTTCCATCATGGATGGCATTTGAGCATTAACCCATGGTGGTGATGTTGGCAGACTTTTAGATCTCGCTGCTGCCTTTTATACCAATTATCACCCTATTCTGCTGGATCACATAACCAGTATGGGGTTTGAGGGAATGCTGTTTAAATGGATACACATATTCTTATCAGCTCATGCCCAAACTGTGGTTCTTCCTACCACAGTGGTAATTCTCTACTTAGAGCTGCTGGGCAAAATGTTGCATTGGAATGGAGATCAATTATTTGCCTATGCAGGTGGAATGGTAAGCCAACTTTACATCGATAGCAATCCAGATGATACAATATCTCTGTAGTCCAGCTGCATTGCAGAAGACATAAAATGGAGGAAGGACAATATAGCGCTAAATATAAACCAACAAAGACAATGGGCCTCATTATGTGTTTCCCGGTATGAGAAAAATGCTGGTATAATTGCTGGTAATTCAGACACCAGCATTTTCTCTGACTGAGAAAACATGAGTTTGCCAGTGGAGGGCACGGATCTACCTCCAGGCCTGTCCTGGCGGTAAATGAGGCCCCCATCACAACAAATGTTGCAATTTGCAGCATTCCCCTCTATGGAGTCCTATGGGACTGACTCAAAGGAATGGGGCCTTAGCGGTATTTCGGCCACCTGGAATATCCCGGTAATACCGGGATATCAGGTGGCAGAAACGGTAGGTGCTGTTTGCCTTAATCCTGCCAGAATCACCAGCGTGACACCGACAAACTTGTAATGAGCCCCAATTATTCTGGTATGTGGCCCAGATTCCTTGAAAGGCAATCCCGAGTTATGGCAACCTCGGCTAGCTCATTGTCCACAACATGCACCAAATTGGGCTTTCTCTTTGATGACCAAATTATTCTCCACATTTTAGAAAACGAAGTCAAACATGTTTTTTTCCATAAATACATTCTCAATACACTTTGCAGTTCACTTCCTTCAGCTAGCTAGTCTCACTAGTGAACGTGTTTATGCCCCCTCCTAGTTTGACTACTGCAATAGAGTCTATTCAGGCTTACACAAATATTTACAGGGCTGCCTGCAGAGAATTCAAAAATATGTAGCTTAAATGCTGCATAAAATACAGTGGAATGGGCATATTAATTCAGCTCTAAGACAACTACACTAGCTCCCTAACATACAAAGAATATATTTGAAAAAAAATAACCTGCTGGATTATAAATTGGTATATCAAACAAATACCAGTTTCTTTATTTATTTATTTATTTATTGTTTGTTCACTTGTTAGGCGACTATACAGCAAGTAAATACCGTTTCAAATCACCCACAGGGCAAAGGGAGGGAACGGAGTGTGAAACACATCAGTAAACACACACATAAGCATACCGATTCCTTACGAACCTAACCTGGCTTTATGATTAGCTGATCATAAGCTATTGCATAGCCTTCAAGTCAGATCTCCGAGATAGGATGGCCGAGCCTTTCCTTATCTAGCGCTGACCATATGGTGCTATCTTCCCATCTTTGCATCATCCTGAGGATTACTGGACATTCCATGCAGCAGGAAAGACACATATGTTTGCCTTTAATCCTAGCGCCATGATGCAATAATATGAACTCTTACTGCGCTAAGAGGCCTTTTCGCAGAGACTGAAGACTCAGGGCACGGGACGATGCGCAAGCATGCAGACCGTGAATTCTAAAGAACAGAGGGCACATGCAAAGGACACTACTATCGGCGACAGAAAGGGCATAGATCTAGCTGCTAGCTGCCAAAAAAGTGCATTTGTAGAGTAGATGCAAAAGGATGCAAAGTGCTGCAGGAGGCCAGCGTTAGAAAACTCCGAAATGCTGGCACAATTTAGCTGCCCACAGTAAGCTACCAAGCCCCCACCCACAGTTCCACCTAATGAAGGGCTGGGGTTCTTTTCCGAACAAAATCTCCAAATTGAATAATAACATGTTTCTTCATTCAGTGATAAGCGTTTCATGTCAAATTGTTCTCAAATACCTTTGTGGGTGATTGTGCGTGATGGGATTTTTCTGAAAAGCACGCTGATGATGCTGGTAAAATGGGGCTGGAAGATATTAAACTGATAGATAAACGAATACTATCACTACTGCAAATAATAATAATAATATAACAATGTTACAAGGTTAAATAAACCCATTTAATTCACTAATTGAAAAACGTACTCACCAAAGCACTTATAATAGCTTCCATTAACGGAGCTTCATGTCCTGTTAGGCCCCCTGGATAAAGGTGCATTTGATACGATACTGCCTTGAGTCAAGCTCACCTGAGCCATCTCGAATTACCACGTATGTCTTCAGACGACTGGCGGCACGACCTGTGACGGATTTTGTAAACACCACAGGTGTTTGACTTTTATAATAATAACATGATGCGGGTAATCCAGCTCAGAAAGGGTAGTCTACTAAACAGTCCCCATTTCATTAAACTTCAAGCCAGATGTGTAGTTCACATGTGTGCCATGATGCATTCTTCTCCTGATCAGCCGCTCCTGCTCTAAAGTGGCACCGCACGGGTTCATAGGACATGGGTACCCTTTTTGACAGATTTAGTGAATGCAAAGTAAATGCAGAGCAGAGGGTTCATTTAAAACTGCACCTCTGTTCCAAAATTATGATGAACTACGCCTTGTGCCAGGATAATCTTGACATATAAGCCGTACATGGGTGTTAGCATGGTGGCTTGTAGTCACATCCTTATTGAAGCCAATAGTGAAAGCAGAGCTCTATCATGTACTTGGGAACACCCTCAGACCGGGCCAGCCATGGACAGACAGTGTGTATTCTAGCAAGAATGCCTGCCTTTGTTGCAGCTAGCAGGACAATAAGCAAATGTAATTCACTCTCTTTGATCCTTTGTGAGTCCTTGTAACAACTCTCTCTCCAGCCAGGAAGCTCACAGCAGGAGCCTTCTAAGCTGCAAAGCTGCATACCCTAAACAAAAGGTCCCTCCTCACACCAGGCTGTTTCCATACCAAAAGGGCCTTTGCAGTTGCAGGCATGGAAACTGAGTGGGATTAGAAGGTCAAACAGAGCAATATGGAAATGGAAGAAGGGTTCATCCATCTTGGTTTTCTGTCTCCCCCACTTACTGCACAGCAAAGCACTTTTGGTATGCTGCAAGAAGGCAAACATCACTTGCTTTTACTGAATCCTGGTTGGCATTTTTCCTTTATGAGGAAAGGGTCTCCCACTACTTCCTTGATTCATTGTGGACCTTCAAATGCTCTTGTAAGAATTAGTTTGGACTCTGTGGGGAGAGCAGCCTTTCTAAACTCCTCCAGTAATGACATGAAGGAAGGTGCATGTTTGCAGAGGCACGCTCTCCTTCATATCCATCATCAGGGCGCATTGCGCAAGAATAGCTGATGGACCGATATCTGCCTCTATGACAGCTGCACTGGTAACCAGGGGGCTCATTGGAGGTGAAGGACGCTTGCAGGTGCTAGCTAGGATCCCCTGGGCTGGAGTTAATGGAGCAAGGACCAATTTTGTCCTTGAGACCTTCGATTGGGACTCTCGGCAGCAGGAGGAGGAAAGCAGATGGATTTCTGCATTCTAAAGTGTAGAAACATCATTGAATCAGAGTTGATAGCATTCAAATGCCTTCATATCTTCAGGACCTGCAGTGCTGCTTTTGGAACGTCTTTGGACATCTTCAAACCACTGTGGTTACATTCCTTGAACCAGTTTGCTGCCACATCATGCCAACTGAGCACATCACCTGCTCTGTGGAAGCCTTCAATCGTCCACTTCTTGAACAGTGTCTTGAACCACCAGCATCTTTGTCATCAACCCAAGATCAGCTGTCTGACTGACCTTGGTGGATTTATCGATCTGCATCACTCGAACATCACTTCGAACCGCATGGCGCTTCATCTCAAACCCGACTCGATGCCGACTGGGCCACTCCGGCTTGCCACATTCATGCTTTGTTTGACCCACATGCACAATGGTCCACTTTTTGAATCCTATTGACTGATAAGACACCCATTTGTTCCTTTTCCAACAAGACATATTCTTTTTGCTGACATTGTTTGTTATTGATTGACTTTCACCACTGGTACATTTCCCAGAATGCTTGCATCCACTACATTCTGCATATTCTGCATTATTACCACATGTGTGTTTTTTTGTAATTGTGTTATAGTCAGTTAATATTGCATATCAGTGTTTTTTTCTTATAGAACTTTGATTGGACATGCCTTTATTTCAGACTGTTGTACTATTGTTTGTTGGGCTGCTAATGTTATCACATTCAGACCTCTCTTCGGAGTATAGCCTGTCCTCAGCCCACGCTATGACAAATGGAGAAGGATGTATATCTCTTGGTCGGCTGTGCCTGTTTCACCTTTATGATTGAGATCCCTCTTGGTTTGCGGACATGTGAGAGCTGAGTTGAGTTTAGCCACTACTCATCTTGATACTCTTGAAGGGCAGTTGCCATTTCGTCAAACAACCCCTCTTTTGTGCTTGGCCCAAGAAAAAGTGAGGCATTTGGTCCAGTGCACTCTGGAGTGGGTGGTTTGGTATAATGCCTTTAACTAAATTGGAGACTCTGAAATGGGTGCCATTTGTTAGCTTTGGTGTAATATGCTTATATTGCCAGCAGATGGCATAAATTACTTTAAAATAAAATCCACTTCAAGATAATACGTCATTTTGATTTCATGTTAATTTTCAAGTGCATAATCGTGTACTTCTGAAAGTTATACAGCACAAGAACTTTATTCTCAAATCACATTTTGGGGGAATTGGGAACTACTAGTGCTTAATTCGGCCCAAAAAGTATTGGTTGTCACTATGTTAATTTTTGCAATGTTGTAATGTGACACCATTTATAACCAAACACCATGAGCTTTAAATAAATGTTGAGTGAGCTCCTTGTCACTGCATTTCACTCAAAAATGATCAATCTTTAATCACCAACTTTCTGCAGCTTAACATTGAGCCAAGCATAGCTTTTGGATAAAGACACTATGGCCCTCATTCTGAGGTCGATGGTAACCAGCTGGTGCCACCAGTGGGTTTGCGCCGATCTGGAAACCCTGAATCCGCTGCCTGACTTCCCGATGCCACCGGGACATTACAAGTCTGGCAGCGGATTGGGTAACTCCACATTCCCGTGGAGTTCCATAGGACTCCATGGGAGTGGGGAGAAGGAAGCACCAGCATTGTTGCTAACACTCTGCCTACCAGGACCAAATCCCCCCGGCAGGGTCAGACCTGCCGGCCGCTAGGGTCCCTGCAGGCAGTCTCGTAGTGTGGCGGTCTGGAAACAAGGGTGGCAGTAAGCTTACGGGGACCCTTGTGGAATGAGGCTCTATAGGTGAAATGTGAGTACCAGCTTGACAGTCATGTGATTGCAAACGTCCAGGCCACAAAGTCCAGGCAAATTGGAAGCCAAGATGTTATCATGCTTCTCAACATAGCAAAGGGGACTACTGACCAGCATACCAAGCATTCTCTCCCCGCTGTGCATTTGGCGTTCTCACACCCGAGGACGGATTTTAAAGTAAGTACCTTTGATGACCTATTTTTATATTGTATTAGACGAGGACAAGATGCTGCTGTTTTCCCGTCCCTGTAAGAATGCGGCTGATTCCATTTATGGTTGAATTGAACATGCTTTATGCTGAAGAAAATATTGGAGTTCATGAGAGGTTTTAGCGATGTGTATATTGTGTGTTTCTTCTGTAATTTCATGAAATTAAACGTGTGTCCATCTACCTGTCTATCTAAATAAGTATTTCATACAAGAGTTGTGGTTCTGGTGCTCGATATCCTGCACAATGCTAGGTCAACTCACCTTTCAATGTAAACATAGGCTGGAAAGATCCAACCATCCATCAGCTGAATTAGTGCTCTTTATAGTCTGCCGTAGTAGCCTTTGAAGATGTGCACACACACCTCTTAGTGAAGTTTGCCTCGCAGCCCCACGCTTTGCTACTGTGAAAGTTGTTTATGCAGCACTTAATTATTCAGAAATTCTGTTAACTGGCGCTTGACCTTTGCTGCCGTTCTGCGTATTTGGGTTTCCGGGTGACCACGTGTTAGGCTTCGGGTTCAGAGTGGTAGAGTGCCGGTATAATAGGAGCAGAATCCAGTAGGTTTTGTGCTGCTCTGACGTTTGGAAATGACAACGGATGTTTGTTTGGGTTATTTTCTAACGTGACACCCTTGATTCCCAGAGCATAAAAGCATTTATAATAATCGATGTAATATGGATGGTGGCAAACAATGCCTTTTGGAGCACTTTCTATGAACAGGTTATTAAATAATGTGTACACGTGTCAATAGGTATTCTTTGATTTGATCCTGGTATGCCCACGCGAATCATAGAATTATACATTTCCAATGTATATGCCCACTACACACTTTACAGAATATATGCCAGAGGAAGTGCTCCTCTCATCTGCAGTAGGTCTGCAGGGGGTGACGCGACAGACTGCGCCATTCACAGAGAGAGGTGAAAACCTGGCGACCACCCCAGGAAGCCATAATATTTGTCACCCACACATATGATGCCTCTGCATTGAAGGTCGCAAATTTAGCATGCGTGCAGAGGCGTGCAGAGGCGTGCAGAGGCACTAAATCCCAGTTTTTAAAGGATGCCAGCGACGTTCATGGGTAACCATGACCACACTGTTCCAAGCAGCAAAATGTACCAAATGTCAGTGAGTTCAAGTGGGTCGATCCCCAAGAACCTATGTGAGGAGTAAAACATGGAATGCTGGTTAGACAGTTGATGAAACAACTTAGTTTCAAGAAAAATGACAAGCAGTTGTGTTTTGGCTGTGGAACAAATGAATAACACACCTCATGCAGAGCTTGTGAACGCCTCCTGCAAGCAAGAGACACGGCTCCCAAATGATGTACATGATGAGTTTATATGTATCCTTGATTTGACCAACTGCCAAACAGAACATCTATTTGTTTAAACCTTTTTGTATTAGAAAGGAAAAGGCATCATTATCACAAAGTACAAAGGACTAAGCACTATGAGAAATAAATTGCATTAATCTAACAGCAGATATTCAGAACTATAATATATTGGATGAAGTACCCCCTACCGTGAGTTATGAGGATATTGAAAGTCACTGAGGACTTTCGTGACCAAATGTAAGGTCATGGAACTCCAAGATGTCTTGCAATATCCTTTTTATTTTTGGTGGGGGTATTTTATTCCTTACAATACATGGCCAAACACTGTCATTCCCTTTAATACCTCGCCCCTTGCATAATATAATGCAAGCTGTCTTGTATTTGCTGAACACTATGATCAATATCGAATCTGGATTTAAAAAAAGCAAAAATGCCGCACCTAAAGTGTTGCAGACAAATAGTTCAAGCAGTATCACAAAATGTATCGACAGTTTTCATTTTGTGCTTTAAAATAAGTAATAAACTGCAAATTCTTGCTCACAATTGTTAAACTGCAGCAGTGCACAAATTAAACTTTCAACCGTAAACAGTTCCTAGTCAATTAGTGGCTGTAAAGTGACAGAGAGAACGATTCTGCAAGTAAGGAATTTGAAAAGCTTTTCACGGCTTTGATGAAGCGCTACAGTGGAAGCTGGGATTGCCTCTGCTGTCCCAAATTAGCAGGCATTGTGATGTTGCAACTGAAGTGTAATAGATAATTACAGAGCGGTTGTGATGTCATTTTCTTATTACAGGTCAGGCGTGTTGTCACAACAGGCCTGTAATAGGAACATTCAATCCGGGCTATTGAACAAATATTGTAGGTTGCTGTGTATTATAACGTTATTACAGAAGTGCTCTTTCAAGTATTTGGCATTTTTTGGTACTTTTTCTTTCTTTTGTTTTTGTTTCTTTTTAGTGTTGTGATCTAAAAAAATCTTCTATATTAGGTGCTAACATTAACATTTGGGGTATCAGAGCTGCTGCATGTTATTTGGTGGTGTGTATTCCCACTGACTGGCTAAAGGCAATTTCCATTGTTCCTGCAATGGCAGATGTGAAACTGTAAATGATAGTTCTTGACTTGGAAATAAATAGTGCATAAGGCAAGAGTAACCTACTGCAACTAACAAAACATAGTATGCAATGCTTGGACAGTACGCTCCTAGAACAGAAGAGAAGTCTATTTGTGCAATGCATCTGGGCACTATTCATTAGCCAAAACTGCAAATAGGTAGCCCCCTGGAGTCTCAATTAATTGCTCTTCTTGCAGCGGCAAGGCTCAAACTTTACATTTTCTCTTTCCTCAAGTCATGTCTGAAACAATATGGGATTAGAACTCTGCTGACTATTTCGGCAGCACAGCTGTTCATCCAGATGTTGCTTCTAGTGTGGCCACTTTCATCTTCAGAGCCTGGACAGAAAGGAAGAAGGACAGTTGCATCTGTTTACAGTAGATTTGTATATATGCACTTACATGATTTTCATCTAACTAACAAGACTTTGGGCCTCATTACGAGTTTGGAGGCAGCCATGGGACTATTAGCTCCATGGCTGCCTCCAAACCGGCTCCATTACCGGGTTCCTGCAATGAGGAATAACCGGGTCATTCCGACATAGGAGGACCCGGTAGTTCCTCCTTGCAGGAACCATTCCCCATTCCCATTTGATCACCCATAGGGCTCAATGGGGATGGAGGTAACAACGGGCACATTACAAGTGTCCCGTTGTTACCGGGGCACATTGCAAGTGTCCCGTTCTTACCTCCCTCTTCCCGTCGCGGGACCCGGAAAGACGTCTGGTTTTACCAGACGTCTGATCAGGGTCCCGCAAAGGGAACATCGTAATTGGTCCTGACGGAATGAAGGGGGCCGTCCCGTACTGGCCCGCTTCATTCCGTCAGCGCCAGGGTCGTAATGAGGCCCTTTGTGTATATCGTAGGACTTACATCTCAATTTTGCTGATTCTTTGATGTCCGAAGGTAGGTCAAATGCCAAAGGACATTAATGAATGAGATATGAAAGGAAATTGGGCTGTTTCCCTGGTCCAGGAGACAAGGAACATGCACAGCACACAAAGCTTCATACCTTTATCATCATAGCACATACCTCTTTGGTGTTGCCAGATTTCTTTCTGTTTGGTTTGGTGAGTCTGGGCAAGAAGTCTCAGGTCTTAATGTCTGCGAGGGGCCTGGAATCATTTTATACTTTTATGTTTTATTGCACTATTAACTAAAGACTTTTTATATGCTAGTTTGTTTGCAATTATGAGTTCTTGTCATTGGTTTTAGCAACACTAAAATAAGCCCAAAACTAACTTTTAATCAACTGTGGCATGGACAGTTTCTTTTACAAAGTATATAAGCTGCAATCCTGGTAAGACCCTATAAATCACAGATAGTTTGTAAGAGAAAACTAGCAAAACATGAAAGGGGGGGCACATTACAAAAGATTCATGCTATGATCTGCTATGATCTGCTCTGCACATCACACCGCTTCCTTAGCACACGAGGTAGATCCTGCAAATTACTTATATATGTATAAAAAATATGGAGACCGACTGGCAGTTTGGGGCACATAACTCATGAATGATTATAGCTAAAGATTTCTGTTTTTCTTCTGTATGCCTTCTTTGTAGTGTTTTTTTCTTACATTGCGATTTCAATATCAAAAGGTAAAACAACGCCTATACTGAGATAGCACGTACCACAAATGGAAAGGTTTATTGTTTAGCCGATCAACAGATTACATGGCACAATACAGTATGTTTCTAGGATATTTATTTGTGTGGTCAGAATGGGGCTTTGACAAATGCCTATGGGCACTTGAGGTTTATCTAATAAGAAAAGGCGGTGTCCGCCTTTGAACAGTATAAGCAGAATATTAAGGAAGTTGATAAACTTAAGTGCATTTATGTATCCTTTCTACTAGGGATACTTGATTCTTAAATACAGGGCTATAGGGCCCAGCACATGCCTTACATCTAAACTACTTACTCATGGGAAAAGTGCCCACCAAGCTTCTTGACTATCAAACACATTAGCATGGTATGCCAGAATGTCATCTGGTGGTGGTGGAATAATCCAAGCTGTCTAGCTTTTTATTATTGTAAAAGTATGCTGGTAATTCTGATCACGAAACGGAGGTCTTCTAATCAGACTACCTTTTCATACTGATCTATGCCCAGCTCTGCAATGACACAGGGTATATTCACAGGCCGCGTGTGCATTCCTGACTGCTGCAGGAACACAAAGTTCCTGCAATCAGAGGTAGAGGTCTAAGCTTCAGCACCTGATCTAAATGATAATTATTGTTTCACTAAGTGTTAATCTGATGGCATCCAAATGTTTAATTTTAACTAATGCTTGGTTGTGGCATGGTGACTGCTAAGAGTAAGCAATCATATAGCTTTAGCCATAAGATATCACTCTTACATAAGCTCCATGAGGAGAGCCCACTATGCCAGGACTGAGATATTTTGCTCATGGGTCTGTCTCCACAGATGCTATGTGGAACAATAGCCAGGATTCTGCCTCTTTGATTCTCTTGCAGGAAGGGTAACACCTTCCCCCTGGCCAAATCGACTTGCTTCAGCAAGTCCCATAGGATCTGGTGCTCCAGAAGCATCACTGACATAACAAAGCCCTTCTCTTACCAGAGCAATGATCACAGGAGTCCCTCTGATGTCAGCAGGCATGGGAGGGAGGAGGGTATTAGAATGGCTATAGAGGAGAGGCGGGCTAATGGAATGTTCCCATCATAATGATTTTTGGTAGGGGTCTCTTCCTTTTCTTGTCTCCTTCAATTCCTGCATGCAAGGTACTTGTTTCAACAAACAGGATTTCATCCCTTACAACAAGCTTGCTTTGGACACATCCCCTCTGACGTTTATCTGTTTAAACAAGACGTGCACTCCATCATTCTTTGATACATATTAGGGCTCTTGAAACACAAGAAGAATTCACTGGACTTACTTTGTGAGTCCAGTCAATTGTGAAGTCCTCCTCGCTTGTGGTACAAAAAGAAGGCATCCAAGGCAGAGGCGAGTGCTGTCCCTTTACTATCGCCAATGAATAGTAGGGGTGAAATGCTATTGACTGGCTGTGGCACTGGAACCAAGACCCAGCAGTGGAGATGGAGGTCTCCCTGTAGGTGCCATCCAGATTACTGGAGTGGAAGATTAAAACTGAAGCACTCTCCTTGTCTCTGGAGACCTGGGGTTAGGCCTCCCAGCTAGCCAGACATCAAGGAATAAGTCTGGGCCCTCAAACATCGAACTATACCTCCTCTGATAACACTCTGTTCCATTCATGCATTATACTTCACTGATTAAGACATTGCCTGCCTGTGCCAAGCTTATTTGTGCCACATGCCATTTCTGCGTGTGAAACACATTGTGCATTGGAATTAGTTGCCCACTTCTACCATCCAATGGTGATTCACCACCTCAAAAAGCATCTTGAAGCCTGGCCTAAGTATTTTAAGCTGCAAGGACAAGAACAAAAATATATTTGAAGAGGCCTTGTCCCAGTGGTCCCTTTTAAAGGACCATTGTGACTTTTAAGACCCCCTTCTCTGCTTTTACAGACAATGATGGCTTACAAGAAAGGCTGGAGCCTGTCTGTGCTGCAGCACAGACCTTCTTTCCTCCTCCTTTCATCGTACTAATGGGCACTCCACACTCTGTGAAGAGTGAGGGCTGTCTAAGTGTGCCCTGCAGGCCCACCAGGGAGCCCGCACACCTGACCAAGATGGCCACCGCCATCCACTCTCCCTGCACAACCTTGTCCAGCTGCACTCCCTGAAGCCCTGCATTGGAATGAGCTGGATTGGCCAGCAATCAGCCAATATCCTGTATCATCACAGAGCTCGCAGGCTGTGCTGGCAAGGCCCCACTACGAAGGCCCACTAGAAAATGTTGAGCCTGTCTGTGTGGGAACACAGAGCTTCCTTCCTCCTGCCTTCATCGTAGCCACAGGCACTCCGCTCTCTGAGAAGAGTTAGGGCTGTCTCAGTGGGCCCTGCAACTCCACTAAGAAGCCTGCACTCCTCACCAGTATGGCTGCCACCATCCACTGTCCACAGCCTTCTCAAGCTGCCCTCCCTGAAGCCCTGCCACCGAACGAGCTGGATTTACCAGTGAACAGCCAGCCACCCGCATCATCACAGAGCTGGCAGGCTCTGCTGGCAAGCCCCCACAATGAAGGCACAACAAGAAAGGCCAGAGCTTGTTTGTGCCTGTCTAGGCCTGAAAAAACTGAGCTAAGCCAAACACCTAATGCCAAATGCATGCATCATTTGCACCAAGTCCTGCAATGACCAGATCCGGCATCCTCAAGATAAGCCTTTGCACTATGGCATCCCTCACATTCTGCAGCGCTCAATTTCCCCTGGTTGTGTTTCCTCCATCCCTCACCCACCCCTATGCTACTTACTGTCCCCTCTTCTCTCTGTACACTTGCTAGCACAGAAACACTGCATATCCACCGCTTCCTACGACCATACCCCAACCATGACACCACCCCATCACCGGCTTTACCATCAGAACGTCCTGAGCCTGTACAATGCATCCCAGCATTCTCACTCACACACACACACAACCCCACACACAATCAGCACATCAACCTCACCGTGCAGCAGCACCCTCACTTCAAGTGCAGTTCACCTACCCATAGCACTGACTACATACCCCCTTTCCGCTCATCTCCGCCACTGCTCTCATGGCTTCCTCCCTATGGCGTCTGCCCCACCTACCCACAAAATCTTAGTACCCGACAGTCAAAAATCCCTGCTCAGGACCCAATAAAATGCAGCACCTTGCATCCCACACACAGCAACCTGCACCACCTGAGGCTCTCCCACCATCTTCAGACACCCGTGACCTCTTTCTCAGAGCCCGTACCCTCTCCACATCAGAATCCAATGCTACCTCCACGTACTGCTCCTCCACCACACACCCTCCATCACCACTTTGCAGCACCTTGATCAATGCCAGCTCATTAGTTGCCCATGCCCCTGACATCCTTGACTTGCACCTCAACAATGATATCAACCTCGGCCATCACTGAAACATGGCTTAACCCAGAAGCCTGACCATCCCTATCCATTGCAGTGCCCCCAAGACACTCCATAATCCATAGCGACAGAACCACAGGCAAAGTTGGGGGAGTTGCACTTATCTTAATTCTGATTCCATCACTGCCAAGCTCACTCTCTCCCCCAATTCCACCATCACCATTCATCTACTGGCCCCCAGGACCACCTACAACATTTGAAGATGACATTACCCAACTAATCTCCTCTAATCTCAATCCTAGCTCCAAGCTCATCATCGTAGGTGACCTCAAACTTGAGTTCAACAACCCCAAATCTCATGACACAGCATCACTCACCAACACTCTTGCTGCATTAGGCTGCCACCAATGGATACTCAACTGTATGCACTCACATGGGTGCACTCTAGACTGGCACCTGGACCGCAATTGTAACATCTCTACCCTCTCCAACTCTCCATGGCCATTACCAACCATCACATCTTCACCTTCGCCATCCCTCCCCCAGAAAACCGACTGTTACCCACAGGCCTCTCCCATCCTCCTTAGCATGCTGTAATCGTAACATCGCCAGTGAATGTCTCCTGCCCCTGCTCAACACCATCATCGTGCTCCCACCTCTCATACCGCCTGATGCCAATCCTCTTGTCGATCTTTACAACTCCTTGCTCACCAATGCTGTCGACACCCTAGCCCTGCTGAAACCTCGCAAACCCAAAAAATCCATTCATATCAAATCATGGTTCACCCCAGAACTCCATTCCAATCATGCATCTAAAGGTGCCACTGAATCTACTTGGCGCAGAAGCCAGACTGCAGCGAATAAAACTATCTTTGCTATGATCTCCAGGGAGTACAAACATGCCATTGAACACGGCCAAAGCAGCCAACTATAACAACCGAATTGCAGCCTTCAAGTCCAGCTCTTGCAAGCTCTTCACCATCCACAGGGAACTGTAAACCTCTACCGGCCCCCCTCCACTATCCTGAAAGACACATTTTGGGGCATTAATGTACAAGATGCCCTCCTTGGCAAGATCACTCAACTAAAAGGCAAATTCAACCCCAAACTAACTTCCATCAACACCAAACCTCTGCAATAACATCCCTCCCGAGCCTCTGCAGAAATCCACGTCCCACCCTTCAGCTTTAATCATGTCTCTGAATATGACATCACCCCTCTAATTAAAGATCTCAAGCCCTCAAGATGAAAATCTGCCTTGCCCCATTGTCAACAAATGCACAGAACAACTACTTCCATCATCATCAACATTGGTAATACCTCCTATACATCCAACTCCGTCCCTATTCCCCTCAAGGAATCCTGGGTCAGCCCTCTACTCAAGAAAGTCACTGTTGAGCCCAGCATTCCCACCAATTACCACCCCATTACCACGGTCCCCTTTCTCCTGAAAATCATCAACGGAGCTGCCTACCTCCAGATTCAAACATATCTTGACACCTATCACATCCTCAGTCCATGTCATTCAGGAAACAATACATAAACTGCCCTCCTCCAACTAATGATCCAACTGGATGAACTGGATGACTCGAAGGACTGCAGTAAACGCTTACTCCTCATGCTCTTAGATCGATCACTGGCTTTCGATCTTGTTAAGCACTCCACACTCTGCCACCACCTCACCATGTTCGCCAACTTCTCCCCTAAAGAAATCAAGTGGATCTACTCCTTCCTTGGTGATAGAACCAACAGAGTATTCAGAGTTGATGTTGCTACTCCCCCCACCTCCATCTCTTTTGGTGTATCATGGAAGGGAGACACCACATGAAGGGAGCCTTCTGTCGGGCCTACACTTCCGCTACGTAGACGCAAAGCATGCTGAGTTCTGACGCCAATTGCATTAAGACTAGACACTGATGCCCACTACGGTGAAGCCTGCGCAGGTAAAGGTCACAGTGTTGTGCGCTGCAGGTGCGCATGATGCTGGCCGACCTTCTGTCAGGACTACACTTGACCTAAACAGATGCAACAAACACTGATTTCCGCTGGTGTTTGCACAAGGACTAGACGGCGAAGCCCACTGTGGCGAAGCCTGCACAGCCAAATGGCAGCGTTTTTTGCACCGCAGGTGTTAGGCACTGTGATGTGACACTCTCGGGACTCTGCGACAATGAACTCTGACCCCCCACCTCAGCATCCATCTAAGCCCGCAACTCCTTACCTCAGGTAAGTGCATCGGAGCAACTTGTTTCACAGTATTCACTTCACTTATGCCTGATGACACTTTGGCACTCACTTCTTCCCCTACTTGTCTACCTCCCCCACTACCCACCAGAAACGATCACCTCCAGCACTGCACCAGGAAATCTTTCACACCCAAGTACACT
Source organism: Ambystoma mexicanum (assembly GCF_040938575.1). Classification (NCBI taxonomy): domain Eukaryota; kingdom Metazoa; phylum Chordata; class Amphibia; order Caudata; family Ambystomatidae; genus Ambystoma; species Ambystoma mexicanum. Next base: position 1,447,596,318 of record NC_090934.1, on the reverse strand, counting down.
TCTCTTTCTACAGCGCCACCCCCACTCCATACCAGAAACAGGCTCCTTTGCATGTTCACTTGGCCCCCTCCCACCAACCCTAACTTCCCAAACACCTTGCTCGCTTCTCTCCAGTGGTTACCTCCTAGAGTCCCCTCAAATGTGCTTGGATCAACGCTAGATGAGTCCCCTAAAATCCACAACCTCCTTACCTCCAATGACCTTGACCTGCTCGCCATTCCTGAAACTTGGCTCCACCCAGCTGTGGGCCCCACATTATCTATCGCCATCTCCCAGGATATGCAATCCTAGGCAATGATAGAACTCTTGACCAAGGTGGCAGAGTCGCACTAATCTATAAAAACAACTTTGCCAAGAAAGTCATTAACACGTGCCCAATCCCAAACTGTGAAATGTTCTCCACCAAGCTCACTCTCTCACCAACCAATATCATAAGTCTCCACCTCATCTACCACCCCCCAGGTGCCCATTCAATCGTTTGAGGAAGACCTCATGCAAACCATAAACCCCACCCTCAAGCAAAGATCTAAAATCCTGATCTTAGGAGACCTCAACGTAGGCCTCAACAACCCTGCAGACACACACGCAAAAAGCCTAGCCACAGCTCTTGACCACGTCGGCTTCGCACAGTGGACATCCGAACCTACCCACATCCAGGGTTGCACCCTCGACTGGATTGCTGATCTCAAATGCAACACCTCCAGCCCTACCACCACAACTTGCCTGTGGTCAGACCATCACACCATCACCTTTTACATCACCATCAGGAAACGGCCCAGCCCCTGTCACCCAGCGCTACCAGGAGCCAAAAACCACAATAAAGACCACCTCATACCTCTCCTCTCAGACAATAAGGGCATGGCCAACATAGCTGCCAACCCTGAGGCCCTTGTCAACCTTTACAATGACTCTATAGCACAAGCAGTCAACACACTTGCTCCGCTTAAACAGTGCAAACCCAAACCTGCACTAAAGAAGAACTCTTGGTTCACCCCCGAGCGCCTTCCCTCTCGCACCAAGAAACATGCAGCGGAAATGGCTAGGATCAAAGACCACTGCTCAGCCACCAAAGCGCGGTTTAGCTCCCTTGCCAAAGACTACAAAAGAGTGATACATACTGCCAAAGCCAGTAGTTACAATGTGAGAATAGACAACACAAAATCCAACACTCATGAGCTTTTATGATCTTTTGAAAACTTGAGTCTCCATTCACCCCTCCCACAGACCTTGCAGTAGGTGACATTTGGTGCACCAAGGTGCAAGAAACCCTCATCGGAAAAATCCTCTCCCTCTAAGAGAAAATCTGTGCCAAACAACTGGCCATTCACGAAAAACCACCACCCACCAACCCCACACCTCCCACAGAACCCTCCAGCCCACCTACCTCTCCATTTGCCTTCTGCTCTGCATCAGAACTGGAAGTAGCCAACATTATCAAAAGCCTCAAACCCCCCCTGCAAAGGAGATGTCTGCCCTGCATCCATCATCAAAGACTGTGCCGAGACACTCACACCCATCATCACAGCAATAATCAACTTGTACTTAACCACAACGATTGTCCCACACTCCTTGAAAAAAGCATGGATACTCCTGCTGCTTAAAAGAACAAACCTCGACCCCACTAAGCCTACAAATTACCTCCCTATTACTACCGTACTCTTCATCCTAAAAATCATCGACCCCGCAACCTACATCCAGGTTCAACAATATCTTGAAGAAAAACCACATCGTGGGTATCCAACAATCAGGCTTCCGCCCAAGGCAGGGAACTCAAACCACCTTGCTGGACCTGAAAAAACAATCATACGACATCAAAGACCCCCTACTTAGCTCTTAGTTTTCCATGCATGTTCTTACACTGCGGTGTCGGATCCATCCCTCCTACGCGGGTCGGATCCAACGCTGCAGGGTCTGCTTTTCGGTTCATTTTTTTCTTTTTTCTGGTCCCCATCTCCAGACCTTCGGATGCGGGGGACACCCCCGCTACACCCAAAGGCAATCACTACCATACATGGGGAGCGGGGGACAACCCTGCATCCCCTGCTCCCCAAGTTTGGTACTGATTACCCATATTGGTTGTTTCAAAATGTCCAAATGGTATTGGCCAAATTTGGCCAGTTGTAACATACGGTCAATTTGAAACGACGAATTTGGGTAATACCGGCTTTTCCCCTAAGGCACCATGCTCTAAAGCACGTTGCTGCTGCAACTTCTCCCAAACGGACAAACCGCCTCTTTTATATGTATCCATGTCTGATGGTACCATCTTGTACATGATAGCCCTTGTTCCCTCCCAACTGTACTTGATGTGTCTCCTCACCCAATGTAACTAGCGCCTAGATACCGAAGGGTTCAGTGCCCTGCAACAAATGCAAAAATAAATGAATATGTCTCCCCAACCCACTATAACATATACACTAAGCCCCTATTTCACCACCTGGACACCCTGGGCTTATCCTACACTAACTACTCAGATGATACCCAAATCCTCACCCCCCTCTCTGGAAACTACCCACAATGTTCCACCAACCTAAACACTACCTACAACACAATTCAATCCTGGATGGCCTCCCACAGACTGTGCCAGAATGATGAAAAAACAGAGCTCCCTCCTCGTCTGCACCCGGCTGATCCTCGCCAAACTCGACCCGACCTTACAAACCTTTATCATAGAATGCCACAAGATACCGGTCTCCCTGACTGTGAAGACTCTAGGCATTTGCAACCACCCTTAACATGCCCCGGCAAGTAAACCACATTGCCTCCAGAGTTGCCTACGCAACCAAATGTGTCCATGCAAGCAAACCTTTCCTCTTCCAAGACAATCGCCTCACCTTTGCCAATGCCCTCATCAGTCCCAAACTGGACTACTGTAAAACCCTACCATGCGGCACGTTAGAGAAGTACTTTGATAAGCTCCAAGTCATACAGAACAATGCACTCTGTGCTGCACTAGATCTGCACCGGTATGATCATGTCTCTGATGCAAGATGAGCAGTACGCTGGCTACCTATCAGAGACCACATCAAATTTATAGTCCTTTCAACCACTCAACACTGCCTTGCAAATAAAAGCCCCTGCCTGCCTCGTCCCAAGACTCAACAGCCGCGTTGCTGTCATGTCTTTGCGTCCCAAATACAGCCACTGCCTCGCTATACCCAGATTCAGCCGTCACACAGCTGGTGGCTCCAGCTTTCCAATATCAGCTGCCAACCTCGCAAATACAATAAATATGGGACACTCATACCCCTTATTCAGGAAGAAGCTAAAAACTCACCTCTTCAACTGACCTGAAAAAAGACTTGAATGACCAGAATGATCCTACCTGGCTCTGCTGCTTTGAAATGTCTAATGCGTTAAAAGGTCTAATGTCTGTCACTAGCGCCTAGCTGCCTATGGGCTCTGTGCGCTGCTATACATGCAAAAATAAATGAAATAAATAAACGTCCTCAAGATTGACATTGATGCTGACATATCTGACCTCTAACACCTCTGTCTTTCAAACCAGAGTGCCCACGTCTGTATTCTCTCTCTTTCTCCTACAGGTTTGGGTTTTTAGTATTTGATAGTGTTTGCAAGTAATTGTTTGATTAAAAGTCCATATTTTTATAGAAACATATTTGGGTATTCTTTTTTTGAGGTTCTTACCAAGATTAATCCGCATGAAGACCTGGGTCTGTGACTTAAAAAAAGAGAAACATTCTGGATTGACAGATTGGGAAGTTTTTTTCCCAATGGTCTCAATGAAGAGATCAACTTTCATTGTTTTATTTGAACACCGTAAATAGTGACTCCATTTACCTGAGTGACGATACCATATTGTACAAGATCTTGTGCCATTTAATATAGGTTTTGTGTACCGTCATTAACCTTTTTTCTTACAGATCCCCTGACCGAAGCATCACAGACACTCCTTCCCGGACTCCGGTCTGGGACCCAAGGTGCCACCCATGGCGTCACCTACTGTGTTCTGTGCAGCATCATTGATGATATATTTTGTTAATATTATTGTTTTGAACTCACTTTGTTTGATTAGATGTGGCATGGCACTCTCAGCCAGCTGACTGACTTCTGACAATTTGTTTGCACCAGTGTTATTTTGATTGTATGGCTTCCATTTCTATCAGCTTATGCCTTTTTTTATTTTTTATTTCTTCTTCCTTGAATTGCCATTTTTTTCTTATTTCCTGTCTGGCATTTGTGTTCATGTTTATTTCATGTTAATTCATTTTTTGACACTTGTCACCGCAACGCGCATGTACCTCACATGCACGCTGTGGCTCCAACTAGCCTTCCAGGCACTTGTTTTCATAAAGTTACGGCGGCGCACATGCATCTCACAGGCACGCCGCGGCTCCAACTTGCCTTTCAGTATCGTTGCCTGGCAACGCAGTCAACAAGCCTCCCTGCTCCCAGCGCGTATGCTGCGCTGCGAGGCGAGGGCATAAATAGTTCCGTTGCCTAGCGACGGCCCGTAAACTGAAGCTCCTGATTCTACACTCACCCCTGGCTTGGGTCAGACCCTTTTGGTACGTGTTTTATGTATCTTTACTTTTTAGCTGACTCATAGCAATTTAACATTCCTTGATATGCGCATTTCTGCTCACAGACGCTTTCATGCTGGAGTACAACGCCAAACTAGGTGGTTAACCGGACTCCAGCTGCCATACCTCACACATGTTTTCCTGTTTTATGAATATGTCACTTAACATTCAGGTAATCTTCCTCTTCCCCTACTGATCTTTTTTCTTTTTTTTATTCTTTTTCACCCCACTAACTGGCTTGTTCTTCTTTTCATTTTTCCATTATTCGGTTTCTTCTTGTCATTTCTTCACGACCACAACAATTGGTATGTGTTATGCTTTCTACTGCGTTTGTGATATACTTACTTGTCTACTTCGCATTTCTGTATGAATTTGTTATAAATTGTTTTTATGTAGTATTTGACTCGCCCTGATGAAGGAGATTTTTTTCTCCGAAATGCATTGGCATGTTAAGTCAACTATTCTTGGATGCTGTGACATATTTGCTTCCTCACTAAGGAGTTAATAGCAACTATCAACTTTCGATATAAATCATTTATTTTTAACTATGGACAGCGTTATTTGTGATAATTGATCATAATTTTATTTGAATTCATCGAATTGAATAGAGAATTATTTACTACATTAGTGTTTTTCTAAGTGCTTTTGGAATTTCGTATCCCTATTGGGACCAAAAAGGAGAGTGACTACGTGGCTCGGTTTGTTACTTGGCATTTTGTTCTGTATATTCATTTTTTAAACCATTGTTCTTAAGTTATTTGTCGTGCTACCGTTATCAGCTCACACCCCTCCTGCAGAAATAACTGGCCCTCATCCGCCGCTAGCAAAAGAAGTGAAGGAGGGATACCTTTTGGGTACCTACTTCAACTCTATGATTCGCATCACTGCTGATTTTATGGTATTGTTGGGCTAAGATGGTGGTTTAGTCACCACTCATGCCTGCACTCATGCAGGGCAGTAGTTATTTTGCCACACATCAGTACATTGCCTAGTTTAGTATGCGTAATCCACCCTTAGTTGTAGTGATTGACTCACTTATTTCCAATGCCTGGTATATAGATCCCAGCTCACTTATTTGGCTATGGTCACAGTCTAAGAGTTACTGTGCCAAGTTCACTGTGGTTGGGATATAGCACCCTAAACAGTTCTCTGAGGCTTTAGTGCCAGGCTCAATTCCATGTGTGGTTTACAAGCACAAATCTGCACATGCTTAAATATAAGTAATGTTTAGTTGTGGCATGGTGACTGCTAAGAGTACACATTTATACAGCCTCATCCATATGATCTCACACTAGTGTAAGCTCTACGAGCAGAGCTCACTATGATATGACTGACGTGCATTGCTGTCTGGTCTGTCTCCACAGCTTCTTGAAGTACAATTTCATTTATAATAATGAAAATGGATTCAATAGTTAACCTGTGCATTCTGGATGTCCTCCATAAATCCATTATCTCCCTATTAACTGTTTAGTGTGCATTCCTACCTGCACCTCAAAACTTTGTGTTAGTCCACTTAAGATCATTTGGGCACTGCAATTTATGAGAACAAATCTAGGAGCTGGCTGTGTCATAGCGGAAATTAGTGCTTGCATATTGCTTTGCCCAGCCAGAACATTTGCCTGCACCCAGTTTGCAGTGCAATCCCTTCCATGCACAGGAGCACAGTGCAAAGCATTTTTTTGCTAAGGTGTAGGCAAATGTTCTGAGGGACTGCTGTCTGCAGTCACAAAACTGGATGCGTCTCAATGTTTGTGGAAATTGTCCTCTGTAGACACCTTTAACTTTAAAAATGGCTGCCACCAGGTGTGCACACATAGGAAACACTCAAAGCTTTGCATCAGTCCCGTTAGTGGCAAAGCACTGATGAAGTTACTTTGCTAAGGAAGGAGGTGTGAGGAGGCACACTTTTCCCACCCCCCTTTTATTGCAAATTACAAGAAATGCAAAGTAGACATTGCAGCTCAAAATTGCAGTTAAGGACTACCTTATCAGCTTTGTGAGTTGCCATTTTTGGGGTTTTCAGTCGGAAAACGAGGGTTTTGTAAATCCTTAGTTTGTCTAGTGTGGTCTGTGGTATGTTGGGAACTGATTCTGATAGATATGTAGGGATAATTAGTGCAGAAATTTCAACCGTGCACTAATTTTAGCAGCGCAGCTGAATTCAATAGTGGTAATGTGTTCATTACCCCTATTGAATTCAGCTGCACCGCTGAAATGAGTGCACGGTTGAAATTCCTGTACTAATTATCCCTACAGATACCAAAGTGCCTTGGCCATGGTCTGATGAAAACCTGTGCTTCTGTAGTGTGACTTCCAGAACCTGCGCATCTGTAGTGTGACTTCAGAACCTGCACATGTGTAGTGTGACTTCCAGGACCTGCACATCTGTAGTGTGACTGATTTACAGAACATGCTCATCTGTAGAGTGACTTCAGAACCTGCACACCTGTAGTGTGACTTCCAGAACCTGCACATCTGTAGTGTAACTTCCAGAACCTGCACATCTGTAGTGTGATTTACAGAACCTGCTCATCTGTAGAGTGACTTCAGAACCTGCACACCTGTAGTGTGACTTCTAGAACCTGCACATCTGTAGTGTAACTTCCAGAACCTGCACATCTGTAGTGTGATTTACAGAACCTGCACACCTGTAGTGTGACTTCCAGAACCTGCACATCTGTAGTGTGACTTCCAGAACCTGCACATCTGTAGTGTACCTTCCAGAACCTGCACATCTGTAGTGTGATTTACAGAACATGCACTTCTGTAGAGTGACTTCCAGAACCTGCGCACCTGTAGTGTAACTTCAGAACCTGCACATCTGTAGAGTGACTTCAGAACCTGCACACCTGTAGTGTGACTTCCAGAACCTGCACATCTGTAGATTAACTTGCAGAAACCTGTAGTGCCAGAGAAAGGATTGTTTCTAATTTTCCTCATTCACCCTTCCATCTTTTGAGTGCCTCGCCAACTGCTTCTCTGCCATTGGCCACTGGATGGTGTTGCATTGCCTGATACGAAACTTTTCTAAATAAAAGTTATCTTTCTCTGGGATCCAATAACAACCCAACCCTCTGATCCCCTTTCCTCGTTGCTCCATCACCCCAGGCTCGCATCATGTGGATTCTCTGTATCAGTGTTCTTAAACTACATCTCTTCGTCACCGCAACCAGGGTCAACCCCCTCAATATCAAGCAACTACAGGCGCGCCTCACCAACGACACTACCAAACTCGTATCTGTAACCAGGTCCCCTGTGAACCTGACTTTTACTCTGGCCTACTCTTGGGTCCCCTTCTCTGCTCTTTCACCCCCTCAACAAAATATGCATTTTTGCCACATGCACCATCTACAACCTACCTAGATGGTCTCCTACCACACCCAGTGACTCACTTTTCAAAAGTTTCTGTAGCTTTTCTTTAAATCTATCCATGGCCTACCGGCGCACCACCCCTCCAATCTCTGGCAGGAACCTTCACGTTGTTCTCTCCTGCTTGACCTCTCGGCTCTGTAACCCTCAACATCATCTCACATGGTTACATCCCCTGTGCTGCTTCTCCCTTCTGTTCCCTCTCTCTACTGACCCCTCAGCACCGGGATGCTCTGCCCACCGGCCTCAAAGCAGCTCAATCATCAAACGCATTGAAGATCAGGCTCAGACTGAAGCTGCCAGCCTGAGGCGGGGCATCCGCAAAGCCCTGCCCAAGCTGTCTCCCAGAACTCTCTGCCAGCCCAAAGCAGATCACAAAGAACTGTGCATGTGTGAACACGTAACCACTAATTCAAAATGTACATTTTATTTACGTGTTACTCTGCCATCCGATGCCCCCTTTTCATCTGTCCATGCTTTACTCCATCACCACCTAGCTTATTATTAAATATATGGTTGCAGTTAATGTATCAAGGCACATTCACATGGACCTGCATTTGCCTCCTGCTTCTTCTTGTATCAAGTAATTAAATACAGAAATATATATAAATACAAGGTTTACCAAAGGTGCTACATTTTGGGTATTTGGTTCACAGTCCATTGAGCGCTGCTTGCTTAACATAAGGGTCCCACATGCTAAAGTTCAGAATTGTATGGTCTGCGCTGGCTGTGTTGTAGTTATCCATTGTGCCCACTAGATGGCAGTTGCAGCATTCAAATTAATACATGTCTCAGCCAAATGGTCAGCTTCATTTGGTTACTAGAGGGCAAACCAACATCACATTCACTTCCACCCAGTGTCTCTAAAGAATAAGCACTGCTTCCTTTATGGCACTCCAATCCTTGTGTGTAACACACGATTCTATATTCATATGAAGCACAACTCATACATAGAACAGACTGCTACAATGGTTCAATGCTGCGCATTTGAAAACTGATTGCTTATTGGGCAGGCCATAAGTACACAGAAGTGCATCATCACACGCAGAGGCATAGCGAGGGTGCATTGGGCCCCCGTGCATGCATTTGAAAGTGTCTCCAACCCTGCATGGTGCACATATTCCAAGTTCTCCACCGCCACTGCGACTGCGCACACATACGCTACAGTGGGCCTCATTACGACTTTGGAGGCTGCCATGCCCTTAATAAGGGCAAGGCTGCCCTTAAATCGTGTCCGGGTTCGCTGAATGGGAAAAACTCGTGCCATTCCGAGTTTGGAGGGCCCGGTATTTCCTCCTTCAGGGAACCCGGGCCCGGTCCTTCCCCATTCGAGCCCTCATAGGGCTCAATGGGAATGGGGAGGGAGCTAACAATGGGCCCATTACGAAACGGGCCCATTGTTAGCTCCTTGGTCCCCTCGCGGGACCCGCTAATCCACCACCATTACCGGCTCCGTTGAACCCATTCCGCACAAGTTGTAATGAGGCCCTGTGTTTTAAGAGTTGTAGGCTGCAGATGTGATGGGGAAGAAACACAATGGGCATCCCACTAAGAGTATCCACCACGTCTTAGTGAGGATGACCTGTGTGCATCTCACACAGCGATGCTTGTGCATGTCTCGAACAAAGGCAGTTTATCTCCCTGAAGGAGTTCATGCCACTCAGCAAGGGACCGGATTGGTTGATTTTTCCTAGCACACTTATGTGAAATAACAATCAAAATGATCTATGTGTTTACTACGACCCCCAGAAGTCTAACGGCCGAAAATGGCGACTTCTTTAAAACACATTTTTTAACCCCCCCTTTACACCACATACATATGCAGGGGGAGACTCCCTGCAGCCCCCCCCATACTACTATTATATCCCATACCCCCCACATATATATGTGATGTGAGGGGGGTGCAAAAAAAATCAGAATTTCTGAGGGTGACATTTTGGTCGAGTTGCATCAAAATACAAAATACGCCCATTACAATCATATATCATAAAACATGCAATAAAAGCCACCCAATGCCTAATTATACACAGTTTCTATCAGCAGTTTTATCAAGCCAATGCCAACCCATGTTATTGAACCAGGGAAGAGATAATTACATTATACATCATCACAGGCAACTGAAGATTAATAAAAGGCCATATATGTGTACATGCACTTATGTATCACATTTATCTTCCAGCACTCCCATTGTTTCTCAATTTCCAAACCCTGAAGATAAAAAAGTGATTTTGACTTAGTAATATACCTATCACAGTCCTCAAAAAGATACCAACATTATAATCGGCTATTTACAGCACACTTAATACCCAGAGGTTTCTAAGAGCGGACCCAGGAATCGAACCTGTGTTGCTCCACATCGTCTTTCTTTCAAGGCGAGCGCGTTGCCAGTGAGCTATCCTCCCGAGGCTGCATGACAGTTCCCTAATAGGCTTCCTTGCCATAACGCTGAAGGGATATGAATAGACTGTACACATTTGTATCCAATTCAGATAAAGGCAAAGCGATCAAGAGTCCCTTCCTCTGCCTGGCACAGTCTGCACATTGAATGCGGCATGCCCGTCCACCTCGTCATGTTGCTTGCCAGGGCCAGATTGCCAGCTCTAGGAAGAGCAAAGAGGTGTCTTTGTTTGGGGATTGGACAACACTTTTAAGTGTGGATGTTGACCAGGTCTTCCCTTATAAACAACTGGCTACCCGAATAGGAAAGGCAGGCAAATCCCAATCAGTATACAGCCCACGCGCCAAACTGGGTACAAAATATCTCCCATGCCCAGAGGGCTGAAATGGTTCGTCAGCTGTTTCCTGTAGGCAGTGATAGATGGCGGGAAAAATGCTGCTGCCGAGTGTATACTTGTTTATCAACCGATAGAGTGTAAAGCTCTGTTCAACCATAGAGTGCCTTGGACTAAAGCCACCTTGAATCTAAATCAGAATTGCCTTTTCACCAATCATTTTATTTAGCTCTGTTAGTATAATATGGATACACTTTTGACAGGTAATGCCTATTTAACTGATTTGTCTAGGAAGTTACAGCACTAGTGCAACCTTGTTTATAGAGTGGCATATTCTTCGATTTCATCGAAGAGTTTGGATAAACACTAGTTGGCACAAACACTGGAAAAACATCCCTGAATAACTTCACCCCCCAGTCATGGTGACAATTCAGCGGGAATCATATATGGGACGAGGCTTTCCCCTAAAATGAATGGTTGGTCGCATTGAGGATTGTCTCCTCTGTAAAACATATCACAGTCGTAATGACGTCACGCCAAGGGACAGATTCCCCATAGATTTTTGGTGTGCATGGTTTGTGTTTCCCCTTATTCCACTTTCTATCCTTAAAGCATCAGACATATCAATGAGCATCCTTGATAATGAGCTATGCTCGCCTCCTTGGAGATGTTTGCATCAACACACGACTTAAGTTGCCATAGGCCTTGGCACGCAGCTCTCCAAAACAATTTTGAATTATTGAGCCTGACAGCCCTTGCTGCCATCACCAATTCCAGAATTGTTCTTTTTTTTGGGAGACAAGGGATTTGTGTTTTTTTTTCCTTAAAATCTGCTCCTCTAGCAAGCTTGACAGCCTCTAGCAAAGCACTGTTTACGTCAGCCCATTCCTTATCAAATTATCCAGAGAGGACAACAATCGATCATTGCAATGGCCAATAACTGCCCCATTAATTGCACAAAAATCCATTGGAGGCCAACATTTCCATAGAATTCTTTGTAGCCAGAGGCTGGCTTCTGTCTGCTCCAGCCAAAGAGAGCACTGCTCCTCCAATCTTGTAACCAACATCACCCTCACTTTGTCAGGGGAACACTGAGCACCTCTTCAATGGACCCCACCCATCTTGACACTATTCAAATGTATGTTTAGGCGTCGGGCTTTGGGATCACTCTCACCTGCGGCATTAAGTGCAAAATTCCCACATGAAGACCATTCTTCCACAGGCGACAGCATATAATCAACAACAGAACTCACTCCACGAGAATCATAGGTAGAAGAGTTAGTAGAATGAGAAATACATGAATTGTGAGACTAAATGAGAGCTAACTCATTACAGGGATGGGAGGACAGCTCAGGGGCAACGCGCTCGCCTTGGAAGCAAGACTAAGGTTTGATCCCCGGGTTGCGCTTAGAAACCTCTGGGTATTATGCAGGTTATAAATAACCAATTACAATTACAGAAATCAACTAACCTTTGGGCATTAGCATCAATATTTAGACTATGAAATACAACTGGTATTCCGTAATTCCGTTTTTCATGAAGGACATATGAATCCCGAAGGCCCGTCTTTGCACTCAATGTACCTCATATCATACATTTGTGTTTGTCATCAAGAAAATCCATGACCGCCTCAAAGAGTTGAGCTAAACGGAGTGAAAGTTCATCAGAATTTTTGCAAATATCATATACATTTATAATTTGAAAGGACTCCCTGTTACAAAATAATTTCCATTACCTGCATGGTTTTTAAATTACATGGGAAACCTTCCTAAACACCGGTCCTGCATGGGATCGGAAGGACTCCCAGGTACAGCACTTTTGTAGAAATGTAGAAATCCATCAAGCTCCCAGGCTTCCAAAAGCCATGATGCTTGCATGATAATAATGTCAAACTCGAGAAAAGTCTTACAATCTGGGTCACACAATTTTTGGGAAAGGCCAATAACATTCCATGAGACAAATTGGATGTGCAACCATGCAAACCGTGCAAAGGAGGGGCTGTTGGATTGACACCAGCTTTGGGGTTCCGTGCCAAGTAGTCTTGTGTTATGATTTTTGGTTCAATACATTTGTATTTATTTTGTCATTTGTATAGCGCAGAAAACCCAGAGGCATCTAGGCGCTTTTAGCTTAAGAAGTTGGTTACATTTGTTCCTTGCAATGGTAACAGGTGATCATTAACAGGAAAAACAGGAAACATTAACAGTTTCCCTCGATTTCTGACTCTTGGGAATTGTCCCTAATGACTTAAATAAGACAGGATGAAAGTTCTGGGTGGAAAACAAGCCTCTGGTGTTTTTCTTTAATCCTGCAGGAACCTCGTGGTGAAGACCACCCAGCATCACCTTTATTTTTGCATCAGAAGGAGTTCAATCGGCTGATCTGGACCTCTGCCCCAGATTCCCCTGTGAATAGAGGTTAGACAGTTTCATCATATTGGTTCATCTGGTAAAATGACCCTAACTCTGCAAAAGGGGTTCGCCAAAAGTTGAATAGGATCAGACTGGAAGCACCATATAAAACCAGGATTGCTTTTTTAAACTCCCCACGGTCCTTTACTCTTGAGTCTCTTCACACATTTTAGATCAGAACTCATGAACGTGCCTTCATCACGTGCACTGCTTATCATGAAGGATTCATGAAATCTGCACGAGGGGCTTTGGTGATTTAATGCACATTGTTAAGGACAAAAGGAACATGATTGTATTCCATGTTCTTGAGCCCCAAGAACCAGAAAACCAGGAGAGTTTGTTAAAACAAGATCTACAGATGGATAAGCTGTACATTCTCCGTCTCAGGCAGGAAAGAACGCTCCACACCACTATTCATTTTGGATGCATTATCAAAGTTAGGTCTGCATTTTACGTGATGTATATAGTCAGGCAGACACCTCATGCTGGCTCCGCTTTTTTGACCAATGCAACCTTGAAAGGATTCACCTAAAACTCCAATAAAGACTGGTCATGTCACTCTTTGGGCTCAACACTCTCCATTATGCCAGTCTCCTGTAGGCTCGCCTCTTCCACAAGTCCCACCTTGTGCATGGCAGAGCCCAGGGTCTTGTCCTGTCTTTTATCCAGTTTCCTAACTGGGCTAAGAATCTTAATTAGATTTGAGAGTGAAGGTAACTCGTAGCTTCTCTCATGTGCACCTGGAATCCCGAAAACTAAAACAATCATTAAAGGTAGAGGGATTCAAATATTTAAAACCTCAAAGTAAATCCATGAGTTTATGAAAACTGGTTTTTAGTAAATGTTCATCTCTCCATTCACCTTCAGTCTTCACCATCAGCTTGATAGTCTCACACTCATGAACTATAGGTGAAACAACCACAATCTTACCTGGTGGTCTGTTAGCTGGAGCCAATGGCTCTGCTTTGAAGCAATGCTTCATTGCCAGGGTTGGATTCAGGGTTGCTGAAATACAAAGGGAGACTATGCTTACACTGATGGCAGCTAGTCCATCTCATCTTATTATGTGGCGCTTGTCTTTTTCACTGAAATGAGCATCTGTATCTCACTGAAGCAGTCTTGTGCATTTCAGTAACTACATCTTGTTTTTTTCATTCTAGTTTTGTTTTCATATTACATTGTGATAACAACAAACAGCTTGGTCATAGCATTTTTAGCACACCATATCATATGAAAACTATTGTGGCCCCGCTTTAAGGCTCCTGTCTGTGCCTGTCTTCAACCACTGCAGCCCTAAAGGTCAGAGAGCAACATCACCCGCTGGAAACATCCAGCGTGAATCCCTGGAAGCTACAGGAGATGCGTTTCTCTTCTGCAGACAAAGCCCAGGTGGACTTTTTGTGAATCTTACAGGAAAATAATAAGAAATATTGAAATCCTGAAGTGAGCAATCCGATAGCCTGCTACTTTTTGCCCTGATATATTTGTGCAATACTCCCATCAACTGCATACATGTGGGGCATTGTTAAAGTAATACAGTTTACCATGCTGCCAGATCAGACCATTGAAATACTGCATTTCGGTGAAAGTTTAAAAATATCCGCCGCCTCCTCGTGGGGAGGAAACATTCTATTATGAGCATACACCCCCCGGATTGGGCAGCCCTGCCCACTTTTAGGCAATCACCAATGACAGCAGGTGAAAGCCGGCCGCCCCGCAGTAATGCTCCTGTCTGAGCCCATCTTCAACCACTGCAGCCATGAAGGCAAGAGAGCAACATCACTTGCAGGAAACATCCAGCAGGCATCCCATGAAGCTGCAGGAGCAGTGTTCCTCATCTGCAGACAAAGGTAAGCCCGGATAGGATTTTTTTGAAGCTTACGAGAAACAAAATTTGAAATATTGAAATCCTGAAGTGAGCGGTCCAACACTCACTACTTTTTTTCCCCAATCTATTTGTGAAATACTCCCACCAACTGCATACGTTTGGGGCATTGCTAAAGCAATGGAGCTTACCATAGTGTCGGATCGGGCCATTAAAATCCTGCATTTCCGTGAAAGTTTAAAATGGCTGGCACCTCCTCGTCAGGAGGAAACATCCCATTGTGAGTCTGCAGCCCTCCCTGATTGGGCATCCCTGCCTACTTTTATCCAATCACCAACGCCGGCAGGCAGAAGCCGGCCTCCTTGCTAAGGCCCCAGAGTAGGGCCCCTGTATGAGCCTGCCCTGTATGAGCCTGTCCTGGCCTAGGAGGGCTAGGAGGGCTCCCTCCTCTTCCTCCCCTTCTAATCATTAAGCAGCATCCTGATGCAGCTGGCTCCCACTCGAACCTGTGCCCCTGCACCCCCACACTCTGCAGATCAAGTGAGTGATGGCTGAACTTTTCCACTGCCTCCTCCACTAACAAATCTGAACTATATGTGTGCCTTTTGGCACACTGCCTTCCTGCCTCACATAATCTACCTCTTCTCCACTACATTTTGTGCCCTGTTTAATTTTTAAACCTATGTGTGTGTGTTTTTAACATCTTGCACCCCATATTTTGCATTGCATTTTGTGCCCCTCCTGTATCTACTAGGCTGCCTGGTGCGTTTGGGCTAGGACTGCGCTATACAGCCACCCCTCTTTCCTTCAACCATCCTCTGCCACTCGGGTGGCACTCTGCATCTCTCCTATCTTCTCTAACTGCTATACTATTGCCTACCTTCCCTCTCTCACGAAGTCTGGAAGAAAAAAGCACAAAAAAGACATCCTGAGTGCCAACCCTGTCCTACCTATCGCAGACACCTATGTCAGTGCAACTTCCAGACAGGTCTTCACTGATATGCTCTTAACTGTCCCCTCACCAGATCTATGGACTCTTCATCTCATCTCTACTCTCTCCCCTTTCACATCCTCTCCCATTGATGGTGCCACCAAGTGGGAAGTCCTCTTGGCAGGGTTCTCATCATCCTGGTGTATCATTAATGTCTACCACACTGGAAATAACTTGGTTCAGGGTCCTCAACACAACCTCCTTCTCTTTGACAGGCGCCTACCATCCCTCATTAACTTCCTTCCCTCTTCTGCCTCTCACCCAAACATTCTCTCTGTCCCTCCTATTCACCGTGTCCCTCCCCTCCAAATGGTGTACCATGCCCCTGTACCCCTCCTAGGAAAACCTTCAAAGGCATAGACCACATTCATCTAGCCATGCTTAACGCCCGCTCAGCCAACAAACACTCCCCCGACATCAGCCTCCTTCTTGAAGACTTTGACCTTGACATTCTCGCTCTTACCGAGGCGTGGTTCAATGCCAGCTCAGTCACTGCTTTTGACTCCCTTCTCCCCGTTGGCTACATGATCATTTCCAAGCCATGACCAAACCGTGCTGGCAGTGGGGTTGCCTTAATCTTCCCTTCCTCCCTCATGCCCACCCAGCTTTACTCTTCCTTTGAGAGTCTGGTCTGCAAGTTGTCATCTCTCCCTCCGCCTCTCTGACCATTGCCACTACCTATAGGCCTGTTGGCACTACCACCCTGTTCCTCTCTGAATGGGCTTATTTCTGCTCCTTTCTCCTCTCAACCACCCCTAAACACCTTCTCTTGGGCGATTCCAACATCCATTTGGACTCCTCTATCACAGAATCCTCTCTCTTCCATGACCTCTGCACCTCAATCTCCCTTCTGGTCCAACCCACTCAGCAGAACACACTCTTGACGCCCTCATTCACTCTGAACTATCCTTCTCCCCCCTACTGATCACTCCTCTCTCCTGGTCAGACCACTCTCCTCACACCTGGGTCCACTTGGCCGCTGACTGCACCTCCTCCAGCCCTGCCAACCTCGACCACGAACATCCGTCCGATGAAACGAGTGTCAGCTGCTGCCTTCGCATCCACCATTATCCCTCCCTCTTCTCCCACCCAGACTATACCTCTGACTCTGCTCTTAGCAACCTCCATCTTCCATTACTAACACTCTGGACATTCTTGCTCCAGTCATAAGGATACACCTGAAACCTGCCTCTGAGCCTAATACCTGCTATGACTCTGAACTTGCAGTCCTGAGACTCAAGTGCAGAGCTGCGGAATGCAAGTGCAGGACCTCTGGCTCACCCTCTGACAAACTGGCCTATCACCTGCTCCAAAGGCATTACTGACTCTCCATTCTCTCCAAGAAAAGGGCCCACATCCAGGAGGGGGTCCCTGGTGCATCCAACAACTTGGCGGAACTCTTCAGGGAACTAGCTAACGCTTCTGCAGTATCCTCCTCCCCTCTTCCGCCCCAGGCACTCTGCAACTCACTGGCCACACACTTCACCACTAAAACTCTAGATATCCTGTGCACCCTTGCTTCTTGTCCCCTTCCCAAATCCCCTTCCTCCTATAGCCTCTCACCCACCTTCTTTCTCTCGCTCCTTCTGCTCCCCTGTCACACCTGATGAGGTTCCCGGAGTTGTCTGCTCCATGAAGGTCCCCTCCAAACAGGTTTCCCCTTGCTCCTCCATTGCAATCAAGGACAACATTGGCTCTCTTGGCCCTGCACTTGCTGATTTCTGCAACCATTCTTTTGCCATTGGATATTTCCCCCTCTAACTCAAGCCCTTCTGCATGTTATATGTTTTCCTCCATTGTTTGATGGTGAGAAATTTTCCCCGTCAAGAAAAAGTTCCCAATTCCTACAATCCCCGGCCTTGCAACACTGCCAGATCCATTCTCCTCAATGCACTCAAAAGAGTCACATCAAACCCTTAAGGCAGGTCTGGACTATAAATTCCTTTAATTTTAAGCTTAAGTGGCAGTTTTCCCCACACCTCCCTCTGAACAGTACATATGCCTGCATTCCCTGTAGACCCCATCGGCTCTGATAACAACTCAATTCCCTGCCTGTTCCACGGGAAAGTACACTGCATCTGCCCTAAGTCCCCCTCTGGGAAGTTATCCCACCAGACCGCTGCCAGCAGCAGGGCCGCCATGAAGTATAATTCGAAGTCTAGGAGGGGCAGCCCCCCATCCTGACTGACCACCAGAGCATCGCTAATGCTATGTTCTGCCTTCCTGTTCCCCACAGTTGTTTCTATATCTGCATGTCCAGTATTTTAAAAAAAAATCCTTTTTTTATTTTGGGATATTTACAAAGAAATACAGTAACAGGGAAAGGATCACCATCTTAAACAAGGCTATTAACACCATCAGCAAAAATGGTAACGTGTTCCAGAAACCCAATGTGTTCCCTAGATCTGCCAGTGCCCTGCCCATATTATATACAAAAGTTTCTCCATATCGTGCAATATTTCCACTCCCAGATACCTAAAAGATTCCAATTCTCACTTCACCTTCCATATTAGGAGGGTTGCCCTCATTCTATCTCACAGGACTGCCAGAAGCCGGGGAAACTGCACTACAACTAGTAGGTTAGAGGCTTCCCCCTCTGAATATGGCCCTCGCTATTGTAGAGCCTCATATAGCATTCTTGGAGCTCCTCATTAATCCCACCTTGCAAAGTAACCAAGTTCACTCTTCGATTCTAAATCTGTGTTTTCACAGACCTCAGTGACTCCCTATGTATAAACCATTCCAGCAACCGGCCTGCTTTATCCCCCTGACTGTGAATTTGGACCATATACTAGACATATTCGAATTTGAGAAATGCCTCCTGAAGCTGCTGATGTTTTTGAAGTGCATTTGAGAGTTCATCCCCCACCCATTGCCCTCTTCGTTAACACTCCCTCTAATTGCTTGATCTCCCTCTGCACCCGCTCCAATGACCTATTTAATGTTTTGTGCACCCCCATCAGCTTTGATATCCACACACCACCTCATAGTCACCTTAAAGGCCTCCCACAATACACCAATATCTACCACTGACCCCTTGTTTATTGCAAAGAACATAGTTTTTTCCTCCCTCAAAGTGTCCTGAAATGCCACATTTTCTACAGCCTGCACAAACAGTCGCCATAGTGGCACCACTGATCTCCTCTTTGTCCATCTAATCATCATTACCAAGGGGGCATGATCTGACAAGTTCCACCCCAAATACTCTGTGTCCATGAACCACTGAAAATATTCCCTGGCCACAAATATATAACCCAGCCTTGAGTAGGAGCCGTGAACATGTGAAAAGAAAGACTACACTATGTCATCAACATGGGACCCTCTCCATCGTTCCACTTTATTGAGTGATCCCGCCGACTTCTGCTTAATCGTATTGTCTCTTCCCGACTGATCTCTCTCTGGGTCCAGCAAGCAGTTAAATCCCCCCTCCAAATAATGTCGGACCTGCCTCCCCCAGCCAGTTTTACTACCGATTGAAAGTACTCCTCATTTTACATATTGTGTGCGTATGAATTTGCTATGCAGAGACGCAAACCCTCTAACCTACCTCATAGCAATAGAGTCTGCCCCTCGGAATCTCCATGTCTTTCATCTAACTCTACTGCAAACCCTGTTCCTATGCAGATGAGAAAACCCCTGGCATATGAAGAATATGTGACGCGGCACACCCTCCCGCCCCCTTGGTGGCCCACATCCTCTAAATCCAAGCTCATTAAATGCATTTCTTGCAACAGTGCCACCTGTCTACCATTGTGCTACAGGAACCTCACAACTGTCAACCCTTTCCCTCTATTCCCCAATCCCCAGACGTTCAATGTCCCTATTTTCAGCTCAGTGAATCCTTGTTTGAAGTGCTCATATTTCCCCCGATCACATTTGTCACCCACCTCCCAATGTCATTCCCATGCCCTGCACATGACTTGTGACGTGATCCATTCTTATAAGAACCTTCATCTTAACAAATTGTGAACTGAACTCCGCATTTTCTTCCTCCACCCTTGAATCCCCTCCAACCATTCATTTCCCTACATACAATATACCTTATGCAATGCAATATTAACATATTTCTCATCCATCGACCTACCCCAGCAGTCTAACTGCTATAACTATGGGAGTGGTGCTCCCTCCATGGCACCCTGTGTGCTCTCTCCACTGTGAACAATTGAGGTAGTCCCTTCAGCCGAAAGGTGTCCATCAGCAATGTGTCCACAAATAGCTCCACACAATGGCCTCCTTCTCCTTCTGGTCCCTCTATCATCCGGATGGTACACCTACCAGACATTTCACCTGATTTTGCAGTAGCGTCAATGCGTCCTCTACATCACTGAATCTCTGTTCCATCACATTCGCTCTATCATTCACCTTTCCTAGGTCTGCTTGCACAAAGGTGACATCCACGCCCATTTTTTGAGTCTTTTCCCTTCTCAGATATTCTAAACTCCTGAATTGCCACCTTTCATCATGACCCCATCCATACTACTGGCCCTGCCATTGTCATCATCTACTTCAGTTTCCCCCTGTTTACCTTTATTTACTTTTGGAACCAATGTACTGTTTGACCTTCACCATTCTAGCCACTGCACATTCAAGTAGTATATAAATCACTTCCTATGACTTCTTTGTGAATTGTATGGCCTCTTTTCAGGACTTTCCAGGCATTCTTTCAGTTGGACCACTGCCACTACTGCACCAGGTAATTGCGCGGGGCCACTCTTCTGTGGGAACTCCCTTATCCTATATTTCCTGCACCCTTGAGGTTCTCCCACCATTCAGACCTTCTGCGCATGCTCCTGCGACCATCATCTAGGTGATGTTTTTGCATTGACTCATGTAAGTTTGAATTCACAGGTAATGTGCTTTGGAATCTATATGTTCTGTTCTGAACTCACATATATCCTATGTTTTCTGAATATATTTGTGCAGCTCTATATTGAGATGTTTATGAGGCTTTCATTACACCTGGATTTTCTCTGATAGTTTATTGGCGGGTGGGTGTGGCTTTCCTTGAATGTTTTCAAGGAACATATGAATGTTTTCCTTTCAGTCTAGATGCATGCACAGTTTTAAAGGGGCATGCATGTAATGCTTTCAGTTGCTTATATTTCTGGGCTAGAAAGATACTGTTCTCCAGTAACCAATATTAAGTTGAAGACCTCCTTCACTCCCACATTACACCTAACTCTGACTGTGCTTTGAACGATAGGGCAAGCTGGGGATTGCACTTCCACACATTTCTTAATGAAGAGAACTAATTCAGCATACACTTTCTTGTGCACACATATGATCTAAAACTATGGGATTCCCTCCTGCATTAAATACATGATATTACCCCAGGCTACAGTACCAGAAATAACACCATGGGCCACCGTGAATAGAAACTGGTTTAAGCCACTACCTATATTTAAAATAATACGTAACTTTACAAAAAACTATTCCACCTTATGGTGGCACCAAAAGGTATTCAGTTTTGAATTTCATTTCTCAATACAAAGTCATTTAGGCCTTTTATGTATAATATCTCACTTTGTATTTGATTAACATGGGGGAACAGACAGCATTGGGATACTAGTAATTGTGTCCCTGTTTTCAAGTTGCAACCCGCTGCATTTCCAGTCTTTTTATCTTCCAAGATTGTACTCAGATCAAGTTGGACAATTTGGGGATTGGTTGGGGTTTCTATTAATTAACCTTGTGAGATGTTACTTCTGATTTTGGGAACACCAGCAAGGAACCCAGTCAGCCAAACATAATTTCTTCATCAAACCATCAGGTGAGGTGGATTATTTGGAAATGAATCTTCCATTGACTGGTCATTCTTTTCTCTTGAACTGTCTTCCTTCTCTCAGTGGACAGATTTGCCCTATGTGTAGAGTTAGCCCTTTGTATTGCTCGTCCAGAGTGCACGGACAGTCATTAATCACCAGCGCAATTGCAGAGCCAATACTTTCAATGCAGGTAGACAACGTAATGACTTACAACCACACGCACGCTTAGAAAATAATGAGCACTTATACGACTATTTATTCAAAGCTTGGAAGCAACAAGTGATAACACAGAAATAAATCACAGAAAAGACAGAGAATTCAAAAGAAAATACATCACCGTGAGCATAACTGAATCCCTCATCTCGCCAGAAGCGGCTGAAAGACCCCAGTAACAGCCAGGCCGAGAGCACAACAGCCCACAGGTATGCCGGACAAAGGCATCCCCCTTCCAACTGAGGTCTTTGTACTTGTCCCGTCTGACCGTTGAGGGGTTCCGCATATATGCACTCCTCAAAAAGGGGTGGTAATTTCTCGAACCTTTTGGCAATGCACTTGCACATTGATGGCTTACCATTGGTTGCCAGCTGGGTCAACCGACAGTAACCTCAAGGAGCAAAGCTCTTCCCTCTCCTAAGAACAAACGCCACGGAAAACAGTCCCATAACTCATAGCAAGGCATAACAAAACCAGCTTTCCCAGCAGAATGTCCTTAACTGCATATCAGGTTTGGAAAGCATGTTTTCTTCAGCAAAGTAAATTCAGCTCTCAGCAAAGTAAGTACAGCTTTTCACTGAGGCATGGAGAAAATATCCATTATGGCTCTGAGTGCCCCCAGAATACACTGCGCACCAGCGCCATGTTTTAGCTCAAGCATAACACCCTTCTGCTCACCAATCTCCCATTCACCCTTTTTAATATTCCTTACCTAATTTTCCATAATCCCCCTCTCCTAGTGTGTATGTCATTCTTATAGCTCTCTACTCCACCCCTGCCTCGTCAGAATGCTGCGGTTTCTTATCCACAAGACAAGGAAAGGAGAGAGAGAAATTGCCCTTTTCTAAAAATATGCTAATTACATTTTTTATAGAATTTTTGACCAATATGTGCTACTTTTATAAGACATACACTTTCAGATTATGCAAGTCAAATTATCAATTAGATACTTTGAATGGTTGAATTCCATTTTTATTTTAAATGGTATGCTTTTTCAGAACTTTTGTCACATAAAAAACATGACAAGGTATATTTTTTATTTTAAATTAAGATAGATATTATCTCTGACTACAGCAAGTCAATATTTTGGATCAATCAACATTTTGGTTACAATGCATGGATTAATTTCGGTATTACACATTTTATTTTAAGGTTTCTCTTAATTCTAAATGAGTTTATTTCTCTGGTGTGCAACTGAAGCTGTTCACCACCAATGGTAGTGATGATACAACACCTACATATTTCCTCTTTATTTAATCACTATCCAAACTAAATGTCTATGGATGTGCATATTTTCCAAAAATGTTCACCTTGAAATATTCAAAGCAGATGTCTGTGTGGCAGGCCTCTGAATACCAGTGACCTCTTCCCATGATAATTTGAAGCTGGTGCAAGTTTATAAGCCTATGAGAACTGTATTATATTGCAGATTATCTTTGAAGCTGAAACTTGTAGTCCATTAGTGAATGTCTGAATTAAATGTGCAGGGCTTATCTCCTTTACGATGGACCAGCAGTTCAGGGTAGGGCACAACACATCTTGCCTGTCTATTAAATGTAATTATCTCCTGACAGGTTCAAACTGGACTGAGGACCTTCATGCTCTTTATGTGTTATGATTCTTGGAATTGTAAACATACAATTGGCTCTGTTTTCCTGTTCAGAATAAAAGTCAAAGCAGAAATGAAACCTATATGCTGCTTCTGTTTTGTTCTAGCATTTCATATCCTCCAGGGTTAGATTAAACATATGCAATTTTAAGCAGAGAAATTCTATGATAAGATTTCCCATAATTCTGCATTGCGGCTTAAACATTTTTATACATTTGTTTTATTCTCTAAATAAATCCAGTCACTTAAACCATGTGTAGTTTTCTACACTAACAGTTGCCATAGATCTTGCATTTTCTTACTGTTTCATTAAACTCCAATTGACAAAAACAGTCATTTACAATTACAAAGTTTCAAATATAGATTACGAAAACTTTAATATATTCTGAACTGCTGTAATCCTCAGGAGATAAATGCTTCAGTTCTGGGCCTATTTTAAAAATGTAACACACGTATTTACACAGTGGCAATCATCAGGCTCTGAAAAATAAACACAGTCCTGTAGTAGTATATAGCGCTTTATAGTGCCTTGGAATGTGTAGCACTTCACTGAATGCAAAAAATAGCGCTTTATAGCGCCTTGGAGTGTATAGCGCCTCACTGAATGTGATGGCATTTTGTTGCCAGCAATAATTTGGCATACACATATAGCCAATATTTGTTGCCAGCATAACATGTGAGAATGTGGCTGGAGACAGGATTTATAATACAGCAAAAAACAATGTGAACCTGCAGGTTTAAAAGTGCACCAGAATTTTTCTTTCTCTCTTCTTTGAAATACCTCATGCATAGGAGACTACATTATTCATCTAACTAACTGACTTAATTAACAATTACTGATTAATAGAGCTAACCTATTAACATTATAATGTAATCTCTATGTGCAAAATGGGGTGAAAATACATATTCTGAAATTCGTTTTTCAAACGTGCACTGAATTTTTTTTCTCCCTTATTGTTCTGTGTTTGCAGTAAGCAGAGAGCCTGCATACCAGGAAATGATATTAGATAACGTTGCTCACTGTGTAACTGGCCTATTGTACTAAAGGAAGGGTGATGCTGACTTCAATTTGATTGGAGCAGTGTATCTGCAGTTTTGCTGCATAAGCAAAATGGGACGGTGCAGAGCTTTGCTGGGGCAACAAGGGCAGAGGGAGAGTTATTTTGGGGGATGACTGGGCTCTCAGACAGACGTGCCTAGTCTCACTTAGTGCTGGCTTGAGAACTCTATGTTTTCGCCACACACTTCAAATATTCGAGATAACAGAGGCAATCCATGCTGACTGGGCTTGTTCTTCTGAAGCGAGCAAAAGGAGGTCATGTGGGAGAGGGAACTGCAAAACTTTGGTAAGCATACAAAGTCGAACTGAGGTTATTCTTGTGTGATTGTTTGACGAATGTGATCTAAAAATAACAGGCAGTCAGAGTACCAATGCAAAAGAAAATCCCTTGCATTTTTTATCCGTCATGTGTTGAATCATAAAATGTGATGCCTATTTTGAAAAGGGTTTATTTGCACTATATCTGGGGTTTTGTTTTTCTCTTCTCATTTTGTTACTGATAGTGCAGAAATGTAAGTGGTAAGAACTGTATCATGACATTGTAATTGTTTGCAATATAAGATATATATAAACAAATGCTTCTGAGTTTTCATTGCTTTGGGATTGCCTATGCGGACTGTGTTCTTTGGTAATACATTTGCCAATTTCTTCATGCAGATAGAATAACAGGTAGCCTAAGCGGTGATACATAGGTGTATACGTGTGTTCCCCAGTGCATGTTGTCTGGGGAAATCTAATGCAATATAGATTACTGGGGGTCTATGAACCAGTAATGAGGCCTATGGACGCATAGTTCACTGGTGTAAATAAATCAGTGATACCGGCCACAGGTTGTAGTTGGCACTCTATGTAAAAGTGTGGTGTCCCTCAATGTAGGTCCAAGGCCCTCTATAGATCACTAAAAGTATTATAATAGTAAGGAAAGGTTTGTGTATGATGGGGCTATAATGTAGGGAAGGAACATTATGCTCACCACTAAGTAATTTACTACCACCAAATACCGCCACCAATACATATTACTGGATTTGCCAATATAATATAATAAGATATGGTCTCTAGGATGATGTGAGGACATACCCAATCTAAACGCGAGGATAAGTATTTCTAAACTACCACTCTTCTTTTGGCAGTAAGAAAATACCGACAGACCCCAAATTTACACAAAATATCCTACAGTCCAAAGTAACTTCTACCATATTCACTAAATTCAGGCGTGCACAACATTATTTGTAATGTCTTTCTATCCAAACATGATAAGAACAAAAATGTGCAGTTTGACAAGTGCCCTTTTAATTGTTACAGCAAACAAGAGGCAGAGATCTCTAATAAATGACAAAGTCTGTACATATCATTTCTCATTTCATACCTTTATTCGATTTAAAATTAGGTAACAATAAATACATAGTTACATTGATGTAAAACACAGAAAATAATACAAGATAAAAATCAATTGTCAGGTCATTCACAAAGTTAAATATTAACAGGTACGTCAAAACCAGGGCATAAAAAAGTTCACAGCATATTTGATATCTGGTAATTGGTAACCTACGTACATTCAAGTACTTTGATCAATGTGTATCTCCTCCACCATGCTCAATGAATGAATCATGCTATGTAACACACCATATTCAAGTTTGAGGTAGATTTACAAAGTGGCAGAGCATGTATTATAAAGTGACTGCAATAGACAATACATAATGGATTTAAGTATCTAGACCGCAAGGCATCTCAGCCCAGCACATAAGAACATAAAATGGGGTTTTGTCTCTTTTTCAGCCCCGCAAATCAAACAGCTACTATGATCATGATCCGTCCATGAAGAAATAAACTTGCCTGCCTTTAAACTGTCCATGCAGAATTCAAAATAAAGTGCTTGTGCATAGAAAGGGGTGATTATGTCCAAATATTACTCATAGCCAAAGTCGTCATTATTGAGCAAATATTGCGGGCCCGATGATAACCATAAACAGGCATTTTCCATGTGACTACATAATAACAAGGTAGCAGCTGTTTTAACTTTATATTTGAGATCCTTAGTAATAAGAGCCGGGCATTCCCAAAAGCAGGCACAATTCCATTCAACCAGCCAGGTTTTAACATGTTGAAACCATGGTATAGGTCGCCCTCCATCCAATTACATTAGATGATATAAGGCCTCACTATACTTTTATAGGGCAGGTGACCCTCATATCCTGATCCAAAGGAAAACTGGTCTGAAAGGGCCTCATCCTTGATCACACAGCATCCACCTTCCATTTTAATCAAGGCATGTGGTGAGGTTAGTGATAACCTGAAAAGATTTTTCAGAAACCTATTTCCAGTTATGACTATGCGTTGTACATTAGTGTATCCCCATATGTCAACTCCACAAAGAGCCAGCGATTTTGCTTCAAGTTTATAGATTTCAAGCGCTGGGGTAGCATTCTCCCACCATGTCTGGTGAAATAGTTCTTCACGGCACCACTATTCTTCTCAAGAATAACATTTGCCCTTGTAAGCTGGGCCGTAAAAAGGCAGTTTTCCAAAAACCTAATGTTATGTTATGTTATGTTAACAGTTCTTATAAAGCGCACGGTCTCCCAAAGGCATCATGGCGCTAGAAGAGATAGAGACAACCCTATGAAGATTCAAAATAAGAAGGTTTTGACCAGCCTTCTAAACTCTAAGTAGTTAGGGGTTTTCTTGATGGTGAGTAGGAGATTATTCCACAGAGCTGCTGCAGCGATAGAGAAGGCCCGGCCACCAACCCGATCTCTGTTGTGCTTTTGCACAACAAGTTGTTTGAAAGTGGCTGAGTGCAGATTACGGGTGGGATGATAGTGCATAAACTTGGCTTGGAGGTACTCTGCACCCTGACCATTGAGGGCACGGTGTGCAATACACAGAGCCTTAAATTCTACCCGTTTGTCCACATGAAGTCAATGCTGGGTCCATAACACAGGGGAGATATGATCTCCAAAAGGAGTGCTTGTAACTATCCTAGTGGCCAAATAAATTCTGCAGCCGCCGCAGCCGTTTGATCAAGCACTTGGGTTGGGCTAGATACAGGGAGTTGCAGTAGTCTATCCATCATAGAGCCATGGCTGCTACCACTGGAGGGTGCAATGGGGCTAGAATCAGAGGTAGTACCCTCCTCAGAATTTTCAGCTGAAAATGGCCAGCCTGACAGACCAAAGAGACTTTTGGTCCATAGAAAGTGATGCAGATAGCACCACACCCACGTTTTTCACTTTCTTAACCAGAATCAGCAAGGATCCCAGGGAAGAGGGCCAAAAGGAGGACACCCAGAGTGTGGGATTAGGGGGATAGCCCACCACCATCACCTCAGTCTTATCACCATTCAATTTGAGCCAATTGTGGTTCATCCAATCTCCAACAGCTGTCAGGCACTCCCGCAGGCACGACGACACTTCAGACTGATCTAGATCTAATCTGATCAGTAGCTGGGTGTTGCCGGCATAGGAGTAGCAGCTGATGCCGAAGGAGCGGATGAGACACACAAGGGCCCAAATGTAGATGTTAAACAATATAGGAGACAGGGAGGAGCCCTGTGTCCCTCCACAGCTTAGCTGACAAGGAGCAGAAAGCAAAGGTGTCATCGAGAGGGTCTGAGTACAATCCGAAAATACCCAGGTAATCGTAGAAGGTAACTTGATCTAACTCATAGCCATCTACGCTAATATGCAGGTCACAATGTTTGGAAAATCTAGGTCTAAAGACCATAACCTTTGTTTTGCTCACATTTATTTCCATATCCTGTTCTTTACATTTAAGAGCAAAACAATGTAATGTTACTTGAAGACACATTTGGGTAGACGACAATAATACTGTATCATCTGCAAAGAACAATACAGGAATCCGATCGTCACCCAACGGTTGGGCCTCAAGAGCATGTTTCATCAACTCATCAATGATCCTGTTGATTAAAATGCTGAAAAATCATGGTGCAAAGATGCATCCCTCTCTTACGCCTCTCTCCCGAAATGCCCCATCGTCAAACAGCCTGGTTCTCTGGGTATAATAACTGAGCGAGTATCAAGTAGATGGCTTGGGATGTTACTGTCCAGTAATGCAATGCTGCCATAATAGTCTTCTTGGAACACCATCAAATGCGGTCTTAAGGCCGATAAATACAGCATATAATTTTGATTTCTTTTGTATGACATACTTTTGAATTATAGGAAACAGATGAAAGCCCTGAGCTTCTGCATAGCTGGAACTCCACCTGAAGGTTATTTATAATATCTACCATGGCAACCCATTCCTGTAGTTGTTTAATATCTTTGCAAATGTCTTTCCTAAACTATCCAAGAGCGATATTGGCCAGGCGTTAGCTGGCCAATCACCTCTTTTTATTTTGTATACCAGGAATATAGCTGCTCTGCGCCAGGATGCTGGAACTGAATTTGTCTTAATGAAGGCATTAAAAGACGGCACAGTACTGGCACCCAGACCATAGTCTCACTTTTAAACAGGTCTACAGGGATTCTGTTTGGCCCAGGAGCCTTCCCTGCCTTTAGGAATTGTATTGCATCAATACTATCCCTCAGGGTGATGCTGAAGCAATGATAGTTACTCTGAATAATGGCAGCTTCCTTGGCTCTAATAGATAGACACCTTATCATTTCCTTTGCACAATATACATCTTGTTATGCCTCCTTTTTGCTACAAGTATCTCTGACAACCTTGTGCATCACACTGTCAGAAGCATGTGGTGTCTAATGAAAGACGCTTGTGTGCCTCAATGACAACAACTTCTAAATGCAGCTAAATGAAGACAATTGTGCTTGTGTATTTAACTGATTATATCTTATGCAACTCTTTCTTATTTCTGTATTTCAGGGTGCAAGAACACCCCATAAAAAAGTTCACTAAATAGATGCAAAAAAGGCAATACAATCATAAAAACAAACAACATTAAAAAAACACAATTCACAATAAAAACCTTCCTCTTAGGTTCACAGAAGCTACATAAGTACAATCCCAATGCATGACAAACAGCTGTATTATCACACATCATTAAAATATGAGAGCTGGTTGATAACTCATAACATTCATAACCCTTACAATGGGAAGGCTAGTATTCTGCTGTATGACCCTGTGCACTGGGCAAAGCACATCACGTGTGCCATATCTTCTGTCACACTTGCATCTATGCGACTCTTTATCTTTATTCCATTTACTAGGTAAGCTTTTTAATGTGAAAATATTTAATCTAAGTTTAGCTATCAAAGAGCGATTGTAGCTTAGCTTAACCCAGGATAGGTAGGGCTCACAGCCCCAGTTCATTTGAGGGATGCATGCATTCCCACCCTTGACTTTGCAAGCTCAAATCCTTCTCTTTGGCGATTGCAGTTTTCGTCGAAGAAGTACTCACGAGTTTTTTTTCAAGTTAGCATTCAATTGGCCAAGTTTCTCAAACCAGTCAGCTAACTCCAGGTCTGTTCGTTTTTTTTCTTCCAAAAAGTAAGCCATTAGACCTTATGTGCTACTTCGCTTCTCTGAAGATCTTCCAAAATGGTTTGTCTTCAAACTGCCTGGCGGTTGGTCTAAAATGAGACCCATAACAGAAGAGTTTATAGTCTAAAGTAACCCAGTAAATACAGAACTCCAAACTCTAAAGGACGGGGACCTTGTGGAACACCTAATCGTTTATGAAGGAACTCATTTTCCGAATGCCCCAACAGGGCCATCTTGGTACATCCCCAAATGCCCACAGTGTAAGCCACGATTACCTCCCTTTTGTTTCTGTACAATTAGGAGATGTGTTGTATATAAAAAAGTGGCATCTTTTTAGCAAAAAGAAAGATTGGGGCATTTGCTTGCTTCATGCAGATAAGGGCTTTTTGACCTGGTTTGATCATGACAGGGAACCTGAGAAGGTAACCCCAAAATAATCATAGTTAGAGACCCATTCTAGCTTTTGGTTTTTACACCAGATGGCCAAAGCTGGCAGTTTCCTTGGTATAGCATTCTTTCATAGATGGGTGAAATTTCGATGTGCCCCCCCCCCCAGTAAATTTTAATGAGAAAAAAAAACATTTACATTTTTAGGGGGGGGCGGTTAGAAAAATATATATGGTGTGGGAGTGGTTGGGAATAGGTAAACAATAATAGGGGATGGGGGTTATGGTGGAACTCCCCCCAAAATAAAAATAGATACATTTCGATGAGTTTTTTCAGTAGAAAACATTTCCTTTCCCCACCATCTACACACCATCTATTAATTGCTAGACCTCTCCTATCCATGAAATTGGCAAATGTATCAACAAGGAACTTTTGGGGTACTAGATAACAGAACAGTGTCATCCGCGTAAAGTAGAAGTGGATGCATGGGAACCGCTACCCTTGCGTCGTCACATCTCCATAAGGGATTTCACTGTCAGCTGCTCACAATAAACCTGTACAACTTGTAGCTTTATGACCCGGGAGGACTTCATAGTTGGTATGTCAGTTTGGATGTCAGTGCTACATTGCTGTCTCCTGCAGTTTCTTGTTTTAGACATGTGGAGAGA
Source organism: Ambystoma mexicanum (assembly GCF_040938575.1). NCBI lineage: Eukaryota > Metazoa > Chordata > Amphibia > Caudata > Ambystomatidae > Ambystoma > Ambystoma mexicanum. The sequence goes on along the minus strand of NC_090934.1, from coordinate 1,447,565,284 downwards.
GATGTGAGAGTCTCTGTGCACCCCTGACATCTGCATGACCCACTGCACTGGGCCAAAGGCCACTTGCCCCAAGTAGCTTATCACAGCTTGTTTGATGTCTTGGCAGCACTGCCCCCTCAGTAATCACAACTTATTGGTACAAAAGCAGTTGCACTGCCTGCACCACAGATCAGTATCAAACCAACAACATGGCTCTTTGTGGTTCCAGGAGATCTCAAACACAATTATTTGTTTTCTAAATGCGTATCCTCTGTCAAGTAATCCATTCTAGTGTCCATTCTAGTGTTAGTGGTCCCCATCGCAGGGGGCTTTTAAAGTCATGACACTCCATACTGGAGCTGGCCAGCTCCATATTCCCCATGAGCAGATATTCTCCAAAAGAGCGTATCAACCCAAAGGAAGCTAAAACCAGCTACCTCATTTATAAAACCTAACCTAGGGGTCAGCTCCTGGGATTAATAGCAAGCCACCTAATCGTCTCTGTGCTGGTGATTAAACTTGAGTAAACTAGTTTGAGGCTCACTCCAAGCACACAGATTCTGGCTGGTTTTAGGACCTCTGAACTTTCAATCTGTTTCTGTAGCCGAGGCAACAATGTTTGAGGTAGGGTTCATACAGGGTCCTGTGTAGGAAATCTGGGCACCATCACTCACAAGACCCGAGAGTATGCCTCTCGCCTACATGTGGAGCAAAGGTAACATAGTGCACTGTTCAGACTTCCAATAGATTAATCTACCACGGAAAGTCAAGAATAGGAGATGCAGGCTGATATACCCATCCTCATTATAGAAAAGCTGTGTTCAGACTGATACCTCATCTGCTCTGCTGCTCCTTCAGACAGTTCCCTCTCATCATGTCTGCAGGGTCCGGAACTCTTCAAACTCTTTTATGCTCCTCCATCTTTCCCTTTTCTACCCTTTGACAAATGTTCCCACCATGACACATCCTTATCTCAATTTCTTCGTTAACAGCTCCAGTCAAGTCATTCATTCTCAGAAGGTTGTTTCTGAACAACACCAGCAGGCACTTCGAGCACACAGGTTGAAGCTAACCCCAAGATGGGTTAGGACTCTACCAAATTATGACATATATCCAGATACCAGAAGCCTAATATTGAATGGCTTACTTGGTCCAGTAGTGATGGGCTGTACGCACAACCCTGGTGGGGTGGGAGTTCAGGGAGAAGTGGGTAGGAAAGTTATTGAGCGGATGCAGCTAGCAGGGTGTTAGGAGGTGGTTACATTTACTTCATTGAGTTTACAATCACATCAATTCAGCTGCTGCCATGTAACCTAGTTACCAAGGAACCTTTGTTGTTATGATTAAGCAAAGGTTCCACATTCTAGCAGCAGAGAGAGAGAGGATTGAGAGCAGGAGGACAGCCACAACTGGGGGCCTTTCTCTTGGATGAACTAAAGAAATAAAGCCTCTCTATAAAGACAAGCATCGGCGTGAAGCGTGGTCATTTACATATTAACATTGGCGACGAGGATTGGGCCAAGGAGAAAAGGCCCCCAGCAGCAGCAACACTGCAGCAATATTGATTACAGTTTGAATGCAAATGGACGGAGTGTTACACTAGATGTGTTGTGTAATAGCAGGCGAGAAACACGGCCATCCTCCTGGAGCGGAGTAAACCAGCAAAGCGCATTTTGGAGCGGAGCACCAAGAAAGAAGTCAGTGCTTGGCAGTGGAGAGAACCATAAAAGCATACTGGAGCTGAGCACGAATATTGAGGAGGTTGGATGACCTGTGGATCACAAATTGGATCACCTGTGGATTACGGAGGAGGCTGACCTGTGGATCACAAATTGCAACTACCACAGACAGCGCTGACAATATCAGCACAGGTTCCACCTGAAATCACACCTTATAAAATTTAAGTACAAGTAAGTGACAGTGTGGCTGTGCAAACGTCCCAGCCCCAATTTTCTTCCTGCCTACACCAGGTGAGCCCAGAGTGCGTTGGATAGACTGGAAAGAGGGTTTTCAAAAATATGCACTGGCAGCATTTGGACCCAATTTCTCCAATGAGCGCAAAGAGGCGCTCCTATTTCACTGTTTAGGTGCCGCAGGACAGGAAGTGGTCAAAAAACTACCAGAACCTCCAGGCATTCCTGATGGGAGTCCATAAGAGAAAACATTAGCAAAATTAGACAAACACTACTGTGTTGAAGAAAATATAATTCTTGAAAGGTACAAATTTGCCACGAGAACTCAAAAAACTGGAGAGAGTATTGAGGAATTTGTAACCGCTCTTAGAGGTTTAGCCATCAAATGTAGATTTGACCATTGTCGAGATGAGCATGTCAGGGACCAACTCATGATTAAGTGTTCCAATGATAACATCAGGAAGGAGTTATGGAAGGAAAGAAATCCTTCTCTTGATAGAGCAATTGAGATAGCGAAAATGATAGAACACACAGACAAATGTATACAAATGCTTCAAGTGGATAATACATCTCAAGATAAGCCCAAAACTGATGACAATGAAGCTGCCATACATAAGGTTTCGAGAGTGATGCAGAGAGGTGCGGCAACTGCGCGTCGCACTTGGCAAATGGGCAGGAGACCTGAGGGTCGCCAAGGTCCCTTTACCAGAGCATGGGGACAAGGATCATCTACCAGAGGGTCGCCCAGTGAGAATGTTACATTCAGGGGTGGCAGGGACTCTGGTTAACCTAGCGGTGCATCAATTAGGAGGTGTTTCAGATGTGGGAGTCTATATCACAAAGCATCTGACAAAGAATGTTATGCAACACACATTGTATGTAATGAATGTGGGGTCAGGGGACACATGGCTAGATGCTGTAGGAATTTTTATACCGCCCCAAGTCAAATACATGAAGTCAATGCAGATCAAGAATTTATATCAATTGATGATGCTGGTAGAGAAGTTATATTTTCAGTCAATGCCATTGATGGGAAGGTCAAGAAAAAGAAACCATATGCAACTGTGTTAGTTGGAGGGGTGCCAGTATCAATGCTCATGGACAGTGGAGCAGATTATACTTTGATAAGTGTGCAAGTGTGGAAGGAGAAATTTGGATGTTGTACATTGTGGGAGAATGTAGTCAGAGCAAATGCTTATGGAGATGTGCCCATAGAAATTTTAGGGTGCTTTGAAGCTGAGCTCCAATTCAAAGACAGGAAGGCGTTAGGGACTATCCATGTAGCCAACAGAGGTGGAGAGCTGTTGTCCTGGAGCGATCAGGCAGAGCTCAAGATAAGACTTGAAGCAAGCCACCCAGAACAGGTTTTGACTGTTGAAGGTGGAAAATCCGGTGGAAAATCGGTCTCGAGCATTGTTATGGAAGGGGCCAGAGGGCATATGAGTGGCACTAAGTTAGGGTGCTTGAAGGGATTTGTGCACAAAATTCGTTTGAAAAGGGATGCCATTCCCAAAGTTGCCAAATTACGGACCATTCCCTTGGCCCTGAGAAAAGATGTAGAGAGTGAATTGAATAAAATGGAAAGTGAAGGGGTGATAGAGAGAATTGATTCCTCAGAGTGGGTTAGTCCTATTGTAATAGTGAGAAAGAGCAGTGGATTAAGCAAAGGTTCCACATTCTAGCAGCAGAGAGAGACAGCCACAGCTGGGGGCCTTTCTCTTGGATGAACTAAAGAAATAAAGCCTCTCTATAAAGACAAGCATTGGCGTGAAGCGTGGTCATTTACATATTAACACAGGGTTGTTGGTACTGGCACATGGCAGCAAGTGCATGTGGTGGGGTGTGGCTGATGGTGATGGGAGGACAAATTCTCAGGGCAAGGGTCTCTCCCTAAGTTGGAATGGATCTGAGTTGGCTAGATGTTTTTTCTACATATCTCTCTTCCTATATTACACCATTTTACGGTCAATGTATCCTTAGGGGACCAGGGTCCTGCTGTTCCTGGGGAGGACTTATTACACCTTAATTCGGACACAATGGATGCAATTTGAGAATACTACGGAGGTGAGCTGGCACAGTATAAAAAAACCTAATAATAATAATGATAAAAGTAATAATAATATCCACCAGTCTTTTGATTGCTCCCTGGTTTGTGAGACCCTCCCTTCCTGTTGCTACTAGCCGGTAAGTTAGCTCAGTGGGTTGAGTGCTTGCTGCTGCAATCTGAGCGTGATCTGCAGGTCGCAGGTTTGAATCCTGGCAAGGCCAACTCAGCCTTTCATCCTTCCGAGGTCGATAAATGACTACCAACTAGTGTATGCAAATATGTGCTCTGTAAAGCGCTTTGGGTTAAGTTGATATATGAATAACTCATCATTATCATAATGTTCCTTATAAGAAAGATGCTGAAGCTGATGCTGAAGGGCTGTTCTCTAACCTCTAGACTCCTGCAACCATCCCTTCCTACTGAGCCAGGTGAACTACTATGAAGTTAGAACAGGGAACAGGGACCCCTGGAGGTGGTGGAATGCCTCATGGAGAACATGCAGGCTCCAAGATTCTAGATTCTGGAAAAAGGATATTGAACACAAGTGCTGGGGATAAGGGCCAGACAGTGCGAGAAGGACAGCAAAACTGTGAGGAAATAAAGATACGTTCTCCAAAAAATCTGGTTGGGAAAGCAGGTACCCCAGAAGGAGGAGGGAAGATATGTCGCCCTGTGGAGAGCTGTTGTGAACTTTTTAATATGGCTGTCCATGCTGTCTGGGTCTTGGAATTCAGTATGCATCCAGATTTATGGTTCAGTCAGACCGGATTACAGTAATGGCCCGATTGGGGGTTCACCTTTTCTGGAGCGTAGCCGAGCAGTGTGGCCCCATTACAAGGCCCTGTTTCAAAGTGTGAGGTTCTCAGGTTTCCTTTGGGGACTGATGCATGTTTCAGCTTATCTTTGTGGAGTTGTGAGTTTCCTATAAATAATAAAAAAAATGTTATAATTCCAGAATAATTCCAGAACGAGGAGTCCACTCACCGAAATTTAGATTTTCTATTTCTAGTATAAATGGGCACCACATCCCTGGGAAGAAGAATATTTCTGTGTCCAGCAAGGGCACCCCCTTATGCTCAAAATTGGAAAAAGACTTTTCTCTTCTTAACATGACCTCCATCGCCTATCTGCACTGAGAATTCACACTATTGCAGATGGGGTTGCCCACCAAAATATCTTTTCTTTCATTTCTAGAATACACGGGAAACTAGCTGAAAAAATAAAACAATATATATTTGAAAGTTCAGGGTGGAGACAGCCAGATAGGTGCACATCATTGTAACAAGTGTGGAGAGAGGGGGTCAGGAGACTAATTGGGTACTTCAGAGTCTGGTGATGAGGAAGCCCCCTAGGGGTTAACTCATTCCCTGAGCTAGGCTTGACTCAAGGACAACGTGCTTGCCTTGTGAACAGAACCATGCTGTGCAACATGGGTTTGATCCTTGTCAAGCACTTAGAATCTGGAGGATTCCAAAGTGAAACATGCTATAAATCACCAATAATAATTACCCATGAAAATGAGCAAGTTTCTGAGTTTTTAAAGGGGTGAGTTCAGTTCTTAGTTTAGTGAGAGGTGTTTGCTAGGACTGAGTCCTGGGATTTATTGCCCAACAACAGCACTTACTGCCTCAGACTTGGTTCAACTATGATGTGTCTTGGGGAACTTTATGTTTTTGAATTGTCAGTCAATTTAAGATACACAACAGGCAACAGAACTGGGAGACAAGCTGGAGCTGCTGTGCTAGTAAGACAGTGACATGTATAATATTGATCTAGAATGTGACAGCACTAGGCAGTCACAGTGCCAGAACTCACTAGTTCATCTTGCAGGCATAGGTATATGTGCCAGTGACAGTATGACGTTGACTTTGCTGCACCCAGGGCACTTGCTGGGCACATTCAGAGTCTTGTAAAGGCGGGCAGCTCCCCTTTTTCTTCTAGTATGTATCCAGAATGGGGTGCAGCAAAATGCAGGCATCTGGCAGCCCGCCCACCCAGTGGAACGTAAACACAGACTGGTGCAAGATTTCAATAAGTGCCCACAGTTGCCAATGACATTAGCGGGGCAGAAGGGCATCTGGATTAGAGAGGACAGTCACTGGCCAACAGCACCCCTAAATGGACAAGGCAAGGAAAAAGGCCATTGTTAATGAGTGCCTGTGCTGAGGGCTGACCTATAGAAGATGATCCTGTGAGATATTTGACAGGCAAATTAATCGATTTAGTAATTATTTTATGTGCATGTATCAATCACTTTACTATAGGAAGACATCATGTTCACTCTGATTTCTATGAATAGATGGTCAATCAGAGGAAATTGATAACGATGAAGATGTGTTCAAAGAAGCAGGTAAACATTTGATGTCTCATTTGCAAACATTGTATGCTACATTGGTTTTAGTTGTCTTTGGTATTTGTAAATGGCACATTTGACAAAGGTGGTCCTCACGTCACCCCACATTGCCAGGGAGGTGTGTGGGGAGGTGCAGCTACAATCCCAAATATATTGACATTGGGGAGTTGCTGCACTGACCTGCCAGAGGTAAGATAGGGAATATGTGGGCCTTGGCATTTATTTATTTACACATTAAGTAGTGTGAGAATAAGATAAGCTTAAGGTTCAGTTGGGGAGAGGTTTGACCATGGTTAATGCTAATTGATTCATTATTTATTTCCTTTTTCAGTTGTATCCAACAGAAGCAAGTGCTTGTTGCTGGAGGAGAGATGAACTAGAAGAGCAGAGAGCCTCCTTGAAATAACCCTTCTGGTGTGTTTTTTTTATTTTTTATTTGCAGGGATGGGAAAGGGCAGAAAACGAAAGCTAATGCCCAAAGCGTTTCATCTTCATGTCCACAAGTGTCTTAGATCCTTTTTCTTGGCAGCATGTTCTCATTCCCGCTCTGAATGTTCTTGCTTAGATGTCATTACCTGCCTGCAGTATTTTATTCACTCTATTCCTATGCATTAAAAACCCACATATTCAGCAACATTATCTTGTATACATTAGGGTCAGGTGTATGCACCAATGGGCCTGATTCATAGAAGCCTTTAATAATGCCACACTCCTATAACAATTTGTGAATCAGGCCCTGTGTGTTTTCTATTCAATATTATAGCTTTATTGACCTGCAGCGAGGGCAGTACCAGGCATTATGGTACCTGAAGACCGAGTTAATGAGGTATGTGGGCCTAAGCTGCAGGTCTATTAAGCTATTAGAGCACCCACAGTAATTAATTCAATTAGAAGAAAGACCAATGCAAATGTAGGGCCAAAGTAGTTCCATATTTAAATATATTATTTATTTTAATAAACCATAAATACTAGTGTTTAATAACAGTTAGCAACACAGTGTGATATTTAATTACTTTTGTAGATGTTTCTTTTACTTGTAGTGTTTCCCATATTATGTAGCCGACAGACAGCATTTAGTTTGCTCCCGTGAGGGGGCGGGGCCACGTTATGCATGGTTGCACAGGGAAGTGGCACATAAACAGCTGCCGGAATGGGACTAGGGCAGAATATGAAAGCTGCGCGAGCGGGCGAGGACACGTCAGGCATGCTTAGCACAGCACAGCAATGCAGCACATTTACAATTGAAAATACAGTGTTGCCAGTGCGGAATGGAGACAGGTGCATTAGGAATGCGCCGACTGAAAAAGAAAGCATTTCTGATCGAGGCGCATTTTAAAGATAAAGGATATGTTGAAATGCTAGCAAAATGTGCCTTTTTCCCAATGGGGCCCTCCAGATTCAGCTTCCTGCAAGGGTACCGAGCATGAACAGAGCAGGAAATAGGAAGTAGATGGGAGAAGAGGAGAGATGCCTGGTGCTCTGCTTCAGCACGTCATTTAGTGGCTATGACATCATTTCCATGAGGGGGTGTGGCAACGTCAGGCACGCTTGCATGGAAATGTAGAAAATTAACTGTTGAAGTTCTGAAAATGGACGTGGACGGAGGAGGAAGAACGCTTCAATTTACTTCCAGGCGGCAAGTGTGTTTTCTGGGATAAAATGGGCGTCGGTTGTGGTGGCGGCGGCGGCAAAGGTAAGCGCCTTCAATTACTTTCCAGCCTATATTCATTCTGCAGGCTATACCAGTTCATATAGCCCACAGATTGACCAATCAGGTTTTCTGGAAACACCCCTCGGGTGTTCTAATACTAAATATATTAAGAGTTGATCTGTTTTTTTCCTGCTTAACTTTTATTCATGCATTGAATGTGTTCATGATAAACAATGTCACTATTTACAGATACATTTACATGATCAAATGGCCAGGGAAGTTTTGAGAAGCTCTGAGGGTTATGTGCGGGCCCCATATAGTGGGATTGTAATCAGCTCGCGCCCCTATCCGGGAGCAGTTGCTCCACCTGGAACTATCACCCATAGTAATGTCCTGTCTGGAGCAAACTGTACACCTCTGGGAAAAAGGCCCGCAGGGGGATGTGAGCGAGTGCCAAGCGTGGGCAATTACGTCTTGTGACACTCTGGACTAGTAAAGGGACAATATGGGATGTAATGGGGACCTATGGTTGAGCCTTTTCTCCCTCCTAGTACCTCTGATTTATTACATTTGGTTATGGAGCACAGACGGTAATTCTTTTTATGTGTTGTGATTTTGTATTTCTTGTGTTTGATGGATCTTTTTTGAAATCCGAATAAACTTGTTTGACTGTATATACATTTACCAAAGTACACACACATATAAGCAAACACGAATCCTTCAGCATAATATACATGATAGATATCCAAGCACCTATACAAACTCTTACACACACACTTACAAACACACTTCCTCCAGTCTGTAATATGAGCAAGAAAACCAGACATTTAATAATATACGTAATTCTTGAAACTACTCAACCTTGAAAAATTGGTGTCCAGTAGGAGGAGACAACAGCATTGAATATGTTTATGAATTAGGATTTTCTGGAGTTCATGCAGAAAGAAACTGCGTTTTTGTCTATATCAGTGGTAGGAGTGGGCGGGAGCAGTTGGGAGCGGTTCTCCTTTACTTTTTTAATTTAAGTTTTACTGTTCCTATACTTTTATTTTAAAAATAAATCGTTACAGAATGGTTTTGTTTTTTTGTGTAGGAAGAAGCTGAAACTTGTACTTCAGTGCACTGCATGTAATGTTCCCTTAAACAGCAGGCACATTTGTTTAGGGGTTTGTATTGCACGTGAGAAGGTGAAGGTCTGGTGAACGCTACAAATAATAAAACAAACAAACAAAACAAACAAACATGGTGATGGGGCTTGTGGGGAGGGGGGTTAGGCTAACAGGGAACAATGTTCCACTACCTGTTTTCGTACACTTCGACCACTGGTCTATATTTTAGTTAGTATTTCACAATAATAGGTGCTGGATGCCAATACTTTGATAAATACATGCAAAGACCATCTCATAAATGCAAACATGTATTTCTCAACATTGCTTAAACGTAAGGCGAGTGTGGTTTGCGGTCACTGTGGTCCCGTGCTGCTGAGAACTGCTGATAATTGAAACAGAGAAACTTGGAAAAACCTGTGGAGTCTGTCTTTGCTTTCGTTGCTGGAGGAGGTGGAGCCATATATAGAACGAACATAATCTCACTCATGTCCGGAGCGCAGCACAGAGTGAGGCGAGTGTGTTCTGCAGTGGTCAGCGGTGTAGGTAGGTGGCGTAGACAGTGATATGCACGTGAGTTTGAAGCCTGTTGTTAACCTCTAACTAAAGCGAGGTGGTGAATTTTCATTTTATGTTAGTGTACCAGATATTTTCCAGTTAGTAAACTTTTACACCTAACACCATAGGCCATTCTTTCCCCAAACTGTGTAATCGGGAAATAAACAGATATGATTTGAGAAATTGAGTGGTTCCCCATTTGTCGGTCTCTTCAAAGATTACAAAATCAAATTTGAACTCAAAACCTTAACCTAAACCGAAGGTGTTTCCATTTGAGAATTCTAACGGGGCATCTAGACCTCAGTCTCAACTTGAGAAGCAAGGAACAGGTGACCACGCAGGCGTGTTCATTGGCACCCACTGTTAATAGCTGCAAAGTTTGTGACGTGAGCAAAGAGTCATTATGTGAAAGTAATGGACATGCTCTTGCTTTGCAACTTCCTCAGTGTTCCTTCTCCCTCCACTGCTCTAAAGCGGGTTCGATGTTATGCCTCCTTGTTTGCCTGTACTCCAAAATTGCAGTCAGTGTTGGCGGTGTTCCCTAAGATGGCACCTCCCCGGGGCTGTCTGCAGCCGAAAGGAAGCTGGTATCTTTCATTTGGATCTATGCAACCTCATTCATTTAATTACCAAGACTCACCCATAGCGGAGCAGGGTTTTGAGGCGCTGTTACACTATACCACACAAAGGATTGGGGTAACAGGAGAAATAGAAGAGTCTACTGAGCCTATAGGAAACCATGATGCCGCAGGAGAGCAGGCTTCCCTAAATGACTCTTTCATGATGCTTCTGACAGGAAGCAGCGAAATTCTAAAGGAAATTACAGACCTGGATAAAATTCACTCCTGTGAGGATGAAGGCTTACTTACACGTTAAAACGAATTTGGCTGAAAAATCGGTTCTGAGTTTTGGTTGTTCTTCCCCTACGGTGTAGATTGTTGAATGTAAGCATGATACTTCCTTCTTTCCTCTGCAAATGGATGCTCAGCAGGCAGGAAATATGAATAATCAGAGTTGCCTTAAGTCCTTACCAGCTTTTGTTATATCGACTGGGGTGACTCCTGAGGGTTAGAAAGATACATCACCACTTTTGAAAAAATCTGGAGCTGGATTAACAATAAAGGATGCTGTGGGTCCATTGGTTCCCACCAATACTCTGGAGAATCTGGGGAGTGTTCGCTCTCCTGCTTTAAAATAAACTTTTAAATGGTTAACACTGCAGGAGAGTGGTGAAATTCTCAGAAGCAATGAATGTCTTCAGAGCAAAGTGCTCGCAGCACTGTATGATCAGCAGGAACTGGTGTCTTCTGCAGTCAGACCAAACACAGACCTACTTACCATTTTAAATGAAAAGATTTCATTTGTAGAGGGTTTTTTGAAAGGGCCATGTTGTAGATCTCTTACAGACCCAGTCACCTGCTCTGCTGCAAGCCAAGGGTCTGTAGCTCCATGTGGGCTGACAGTACCTGAGGCTTTGGAGGGTGCGATAACAGGGTAAAGACTCAGTGGCCCTCAGTCTCCTGACACTCATTAAAGATGCTGCCCGTGACCTCTCCTCTTTCATTACAAAATTGATTAATGCCTCCTTCGCCACTGGCTCCATCCCTACTAACCTAAAACAATCCTGGGTGCTTCCTCTACTGAAAAAACCTACACTTGACCCAGTCATACCCACAAACTACCAACCCATAACAACTGTTCCCTTTCTACTAAAAATTCTGGATAAGGTTGCCTATGTACAAATACAGAAGCACCTGGAAGAACACAACCTCTTAGGCTCTAGACAATCTGGATTCCGTCCCCAACACGGGACCGAAACCGCTCTTATTGACTTGAAAGCGCAGATCGATTCGCTCAGAGACAACGGGCAAGCCGCCCTACTCCTCCTCCTCGACCTATCTGCAGCCTTCGATCTGGTCGATCACTCTGTCCTCTGTTCACACCTCCACACTTCAGCTCACTTCTCCAGCGAGGCCATCACCTGGATGACATCCTTCCTTAACGGCAGGACTATGAGGGTCTTCTCTCCCACGGCGGCAGCAGACCCTATACCCATCACATGTGGTGTTCCTCAGGGCTCCTGTGTCTCCCCCACATTATGCAACATATTCACCAAGCCCCTTTTCGATGATTTGGATCATCTCGGTATCACCTACACTAACTATGCAGATGATACTCAGATCCTCCTTCCGCTTTCAGGAGATTATGGAAAGGATTTGGCCTTGCTAAATAGGGTGTACATCATCATCCAGGCATGGATGGCCACTCATGGACTATGCCTGAATGATGATAAAACAGAACTCATCATCTTAGGCACTACAATCAGTATAAAGAAACTTGGCCCGGCCTATAACTCCTTCATGATTGACGGGAATAACATCAAAGTCGGACAGGAGGTCAAAACATTGGGATTCTGTCTAGACTCCAATTTTTCCCTCAAAAGACAAGTGAGCTCCCTTGCATCCTCCACGGCTTACACGTGCAAATTAATCCGTGCAGCCAAACCTTTCCTGTCGGACACTAGCTGTCTGACACTCGCCAGAGCCCTCATACTGTCTCGCCTCGACTACTGCAATGCCCTCTACCTAGGATCCACCAAGGCCATGACTAATAAACTGCAAACCCTTCAGAACAACGCTCTCAGAGCAGCTCTGGGCATTTCCAGAAGAGAACACATCACAGGATTCAGCCAACAGAACAACTGGCTCTCCACCAGAGATAAAATTCTCTTAAAAACGGCATCACTCACCCACAAGTCTCTTAACAACGCAGCCCCAACCTACCTGATCAACAGATTCCACAGACATGCCTCCTCAAGACCCATCAGAACTGCATACAAAGATTGTTTATCTGTTCCCCACTACAAACGGGCCACCATAGGAGGCAACAGCTTCCCGGTAAAAGCTGCCAAGCTTTGGAACTCCCTGCCGCCTAACCTTAGAGTAGACCTGCCCTATCAGAACTTCCGTTCCAAGTTAGTCTCCTGGCTGAAACTGGAGACACACTAAGACTAGGTAGTGCCCAGCGCTACAAGCACACATTGTAACCACGTGTGCCTCTTGCTTACCTGTATATAACGGCCTGCTGGCTTTACTGCTGATTTGTATATAACATTTGTGTACCTATTTTTGTATTATGTATATTCTTCGTGTACTGTAACCAAGCTTCGAAAATTCTTGTAAAGGCTGCGCTCTGATACCCCCGGGTACGATTGCGCATTATAAATAATAAAACAAACAAACAAACAAACAAACACTGAGGTGGTCAGCTTCTTTGATGAGCTTCTGTATGGCGCAGTGGAGCAATTATCCCCCATTCATCTAAACATAACCTTGGTAGCTGAAGAACAGCTGGCGGATGGGGGCGGGGAAGATGTCTCCATAGAAACAGAAGCTCCAGATAGTGTCCTTGCTGTATCAGAGAATTGTGTGATCTTTGACTCCTAAGAGGCCTAAGAAAAAAAGTAAAGCAAAAAGTTCTGGAGCACCCTTCATCCTGCATTAAAAAATCAAAAACAGGAAGAATTCTCAAAAGTATGTGTCATAATGGTGCACTCTGGAATGCTGGCTTACATTTCTGAGTGGTTGGCATTCCAGGTGTGGTTAACGGCTGGGAGAGGGGCAAAGTGGTGGTGTAGCCACGGGGTCTCTCCTAACAAATAAAGGACTTCGTTACGCCACCCACGCGTCCTGGATTTCTTCACTGGTGACTAGGCCGGCGAAGGACAGACCCTGCAAAATCCACGTGTTTAGGAATCAACACTTTGGCAGGTCTGGCAGCCACGGCTCGAGGCTGGTTTCACCCTGTTATGGTGATGGTAGGGGAAGAGGGAGTGGGCAGGGTGGCCCACAGGTAGCTGCCAGGAACAAAGAGGAAAATTAAGCCACACGGAAGTAGCCCCAGCTACCGGAGCCGATCCGCTAGAGGAAAGGACCCAGCAATGTCGATGATCCCGGCGGCCATCTTGCTAGGGAACGTTTTGTTTGGATTTCGTCGGCAACTGCAGGGAACGGGCAGGAGGAGGCAAAACAAGTTATTTTACATTTTGAGATCGATTGAATTGCGGAAATGGTTATACCCAAGGCAAATACAGGTACTGTGGCAAAGAGGTATTGTTTTTTTTTTTGTAATTCAACGCTGAACTACAAGGAGTATTGACAGTGTTTGGAACTTTTAGGGTTTGGATTTGGAAGGCTGCCTCACCCATAGGTGAGTGCAGGAACTGTTATAGGTATAGGTGAAGTATTTTCTTTTTTCTTTTTTATCCTCAGCTGTTCTGGTTGCAAAGGAAGGCAAACAGGCACTATACCTGTAATGACTTAAGAGACCTGTGTGTGACCGGTACTAAAGGTACCAACTGGAGCATATATTGTGACACATAGCTGCACTATAGGCGGCAGTGAGCAGCACTGACATACGAGGCATCTGTGGGCTAGTGACAGATGCAATGGACTGTTCGGGCCCGCAGTCATCATGCAACACAGTAACACCAGGCCCCTCAAGCATTTTTAATGTCACCAGGCGAACTCCCAGTTTCATGGGTGTACGCGTTTAAGGAATACATGAGAACGGCTGGAGGAATGAGTACAGTGATGATAAAAAGAAGGTAGCGCTATTAAATTATTAAATTGTATCGCGACCGAGGGACTCCGAATTTTCAGACATCTTCCAGGTGAAGAAGCGTACGTGCCAGGCAGTGGAGAAGGGGAGAGAGTGCTGAGCGCATATGAAACAGCTCTCAATAAGTTGGGTTGACGGTTCGGAAAAAGACTGAACGTGGTGCTCAAGCGGTATCATATTTTCTCTTGGGCACAAGGAGTTGGTGAGGGCATTGATGCATATGTTACAGCACTGCAGACTCTGTTGGCTACATGCAGATACACTTGTGTGCAGGGGGAGTACATCAGGGACCAAATCATGATGAAAACTAGTGATTCCAAAGTCAGGGAAAGGCTATGGATAGAAAGAAATCCACCGTTCGACAAAGTGATAGAGATTGCGAGAGCCATAGAAGAGTCACGCGCCAGTGTTCAAGTTGTCACTGAGAAAACGGACAGGCATAGCCAAGGAGAGTCGATTCAAGCAGTGATGCCACCTTTCAAAAAGTGGGCAGCGATGTCAGGAAGAAGTTACCGAAGTTTGAGGGACAGTTAAGCAGACCGAGTAAAGTGAACTACGGGGGTGGTGAGGCATGTAAAAAATGTGGTTGGGCAAGTCATACCACTGGAGCAAAGGATCCTGCAGTGGGTAGTAGAGTACAGGCATGTAAGATGAAAGGACATTACGCCAGGATGTGTAGAATGAATGCAGAGGAGAGTATTGTTCAAGGGAGATAGAATGTCAGGATGATTGAAGCTGATGGTGTTCCGGGGAATGCTGGAAAGTTTGACAGCAGTGTGGTGAGGTAAGTGGTGATACTGCATGTCGAAGGCGGGCCAAGAAGCCATCATGGGACATGTTAACGGTGAATGGTGTGTTTTTGGAAATGTTAGTAGATTCTACTTCACCATATACCATGATCTCTCCAGAAGTGTACAAAGAGAATATTGGGAAGGAGATGTCTGCTCTCGAACCTCTGGACAATAATACCAGTGCATGTGGTCAAGCACCCATACAAGTATTTGGGTATGGATGGGTACAAATTGAATTCAAAGGTCGCAGCACGGAAGGGAAATTGTATGTGACACATAAAGGTGCAAGTGTGTTGAGGTGGGATGAGCAAGCGGCCCTTGATAACGAGATATGACCTGGGAAGAGTGTGTCTGAACTGAGTGTGGAGTAAGTGTCGGGTAAGGTTATGTTGGCATGGATTTTCATGTAGAATTATTTTTAAAAGGGGGGCGGTGCCGAAAGTACACAAGGTCAGAGGTGTTCCCGTTTTGGCCAGGGAAGGTTTGAAATTGGAATTGGAAAAGTTGAAGGAGGCGGGGGTCATAGAGGAAAGGAAGTTCCGAGTGGTTATCTCCTTTGGTGGTAGCACAGAAACAGGAAGGTGGATTAAGGATGTTTATAGACTTTAGGGAGCTGAATTCTATTACTTGGGTTGATCACCATCCGCTACCCAACATCAACTAATTGCTTTTGATGATGGGACATGCAGAGTCTTTTTCAACTTTTGATCTGTCATCGGCTTATCACCAGATCAACCTGCATGAGGAATCGCGACCACTGACTTCATTTATGACACCTATTTTGTCACATGCCATTTGGGTTAGCCTCTGTGTCCGCGGTTTTTCACCATTTGATGCAGGAGTTGTTTGGAACTGTGCCAGGAGTGAGCTATTTTCAAGATGACATTTTGGTGTGGGGTAAAAACAAAAGGGAGCATGACGAGAGGGTGCATTGGGTCATGCAAATTCTGCAGCAAAGTGGCTTGACAGTGAAGTTATCGAAGTGTCAGGTGGCGCTGGCCAGTGTGACTTATTTAGGGCACACATTGGATGCTGGTGGTATAAGGCCTAGAAAAGGGTTGGTTAGGGTTATGTGGGAGGCTCCGTCCCCAGTGTATAAGGATCAACTTTTTAAAGGTCATTTTTTGGTATGACGGAGTACTACATCAATTTTATACCTTTGTTTGCAGAAAAGACTGTGTGCATGTGTGCTTTTTTTGCCAGGCTGAATTTATTCAATTGAAGGAAGATGTGGACAAGGTGCCATCTTTGAAGTAATTTGTCCCAAAGAACAAGACAGTGCTTACTGTGGATGCCAGTGATGTCGGCTTAGGGGCAGTTTTGGAGTAGTGGCAGGATGGTGTGTGCAAGGTGATTGCATTTGTGTCCAGGGCACTTAGGGATGCTGAGAAACTAAATGCAGTCATTGAGAGGGAGGCGTTTGCTGCTTCCTGGGCTTCAAAGCATTTTAGGACTTTTCTGTGGGGTATTCCATACGTCTTCAGGACAGACCACAAACCGCTTGTATATGTGCTCAGCACCAAGGGTGTGGCATCAGTGTCCCTTAGGATTGTGAGGTGGATGGTGGACCTGCAAGAATTTAATTTCAGGGTGGAGTACACACCAGGCAAACGGAATGTGGTAGCAGATTGTTTATCACGATTGCCGGTGAAGGCACCGGAAGAGCATGGGGACCCCCTCTTCCTGGAATTCATCATCCTCAGAACCTCCAGCACCATTCCCCTTTCTGGTGCTGCCCGCTCTTCACCATCCTTTTCTGCTTCTCACTGTCCTGCAATGGCAAGAACAGAGCGACTGCTGTCAGGGTGAGACCTATGGACTGGATTATGCTAGTTTCATAGTTTATATTAAAATACTGAATATTCCCACCGCACTGTGGAGACCCTGAATGTTCTGGCGAGACATGCCGCTTATCCTTATGCAAACTCAAAGCGCGCGATATCGATTTAAAAGGAAAGTGCGTAAACAGTGACTCTCCCGACCAATCCGTGGATATCATAATTTCTTCCATCCACCCTCTTCTCAAATATTCTCTGTTGTCCACTGCCCCTCTTAATTAATGTGGCATGAACATGGTGATATCAATGGCTCCCTCCCTCAAAGTTTCTGTCACCCATCGGACACTGGTGCACATGGCCACCGCCCTATGAGAAATTAACAAATGGCCTCCTCTCTATTTATTTATTTATTGTTTGTTAGGCGCTTATACAATAAGAATATACTATTTCAATGCGCCCCACTCTATTGAGGGCCACAATGTTATCATCAAATGTCCCCAGATATCTTTCCATACAAAGTTTGCTGTCCACATTCAGGTTCGGGTGGAACACCATTTCAGATGACATTTTCCTCCAACACCATCGATCGAAGCATACACCTTCTAGCACATAGCACCTGCGTATCCCTTTTAAAGCCCTTATGTCTGATGCTATCTTCAACGAGATCAGGTGAACAGCATACTCATCGTCCATGCCAGCCTCGTCAGACACTACTTGGTTTTTGTTGGTTATGCACTGAGCGTCCGCAACACTGAATTCATGCCAACAAGTCTATCATATCATTCCCAGGACAGTCTTGGAGCATGCATACTCCGCATCAATCTGCACAGCAAAGAATGCTGGGTAGCAGGTTGTCCTCCCACCAGAATGTGCCCTCCAAAATGTGTAGTACACTGAAAACTACATGTTATGCAAGTTAATCTCTTTTCAAACTGTTTGCCTGGATAATTTGCAATCTCTACTGCAGGACATGATCCGAGATCCACTCCCTTTCACTGCACCAATGAAACCACTTAGTGCATGCTTACTGTACCCAGGCTCTTTCCTGGGGACCATTGATTTCCCAACACGCTATTTACCTGGACCCAATGGTTCTAGCTGAGCTCAGCATCTGCTGGGCTCTGACGTTCCAACTCAAATAGTGTAGTATACATCTTCATATAATCTAACCACCAATTGAATTCCTCCTTTACCAAATTTCAGAATGCAATTTGATCTGCATAATGTCGGGTTTGGATCAAATGTTCCCCTTTCAGCGCTGGTGTGCCCGGTAAAGAGACACTTCCAAGACCCCCCTTTGTTTGTGCATATTAAGTAGCTTTGGGTTTCCACCCGAAGTTACTAGGGTAATCCAAATGTGGAGCCTTGCTCACTGTTCTTAGAGAGGCACAGCTCCACCTCACTGACGAGGACCAACCAGGCCAAAGCATGTGTCTGGGGTTGCTGTTGATACTCTTTTTCAGAAGAGAATTGTCTGGATCTCGGTGCTGGGCTGCCTTTGGGCAGGACAAAGACTGATATGTTGCGGAAATGTATCTTCTGTGAAAGGATGGTAAGCTAAAGACTCTGGTTGAGACTCTAACCCGGGATATAGGCTGGTAAAGAGACACTCCCAAGACCCCCCTTGTTTGTGCCCTGTAGTTTAACAGGTCAGGAAAAATGTAATGTATAGTACAGCTGAGCCCACTAACTGCAGCAACATTCTAAAAGATGAGTTCACTGCCCTTCTCTGGCAGATGCCGCTACACCATCAAAGTGTGTACTACAAATCCAAAGCATGTCTCCTCACTCAGACTCCATTTCCCCAGGTTCACTAGAAATCCCAAGATTGCCAACAGTTTTGCCACCAAATCTGTGATCTCTACACCCCTTTGTAATATTGCATCAAGAACAAGACATCGTCCAAGCACCCTAACAACCTCATCCCTCTCCCACAAAAGGAGGTCAGAGCTGAGTGCATCATTTTGTGAAGCAGCAATTATTATTATTATTATTATTATTATTATTATTATTACGATTGTACTTATTGAGCATGGGCCTAGCTTTGGGGATCAATGGAGCACTTTACAATCATAGGGGGAAGAACACAGTGAGGGAAGAGGAGAACAAGAGAGCAGGGAGCTAACAACAGGGGAGGGTGGGCAATTGGCAGCAAGGAAGGGTGGGGAGTGGAGGGTGCATGGACCTAGGTGTTAGGAAGGAGTCATTCCTTGAAGAGAAAGGTCTTGAGATCTTTTGTGAACTGTAGACGCAATGTGGCGAGTCTAATGTCGATGTAGAGGAGGTTCCAGAGTCTTGGGGCATAGACAGAGAAAACCTGGCTTCTGGTTCTTTCCTTCAGCGGAGTTCAAGTTTGCACATATCCACAATTCTGGTGGATTGCAGGCCACCACAGAAACTGAGTTTCTTAGTGAGGTAGCTTGGGAACTTCATGGTGACAGCCTTTTAGATGATGCAACAGGATTTTAAAATCATACATGCTTTCACCAGGAGCCTGTGCAGTGCGGAGAGGGTGAGTGATGTGGATGTGTTTGCAGAGTCGTGCTGCTGCATGCAGGACACATCTGAGGGCAGCCAAGCTACACACTGGAAGGCCTTCCAAAAGGGCGTTGCCAACATCCAGTTGTCAGAGGGCGGTGGAATTAATGGCAGTACAACCAGCAGGCAGGCAATCTTTTCTTTTATCCCCTGACATCTTTACTGCAGAAAATCCTGATCCTTCGCAACCACTGGAACCATCTTGTATGCGTCCTTTAAATCTAGTCGTCTAAGCCAGTCTCTTTCCTGCAAGTCATCCCTCAACAGGTATGTCTCCTCCATCTTGAAGTGGCGATAGACCTTCCCCTGGTTCGGACAAGATGGCGGGTGACTTGTTTAAATCTGAGGTTTAGATTTGGGCCACAGACATCCTGAAGCATGTTTAATGCAGTAATGGGGGAAGAACTCAGCACGGAAATCTTGGCGTAGTGCTGAAATATTTCCTCTCAAGAGTGCCCATTTTGTTACTGGGTTTGATGGAAGATAGTTGCAAAAGTCCTGCTGGGTCATTTGAAAGAGTGGATTTCCTCCCTGAATATCATTGACCTTAAGAAAGCAGGCTTGAGGGATGGAATCAGTACTATAGATCAATGCTTTATATTTAAGCTAATTTTAGACAAATACGCAGAGTTAAAGAAAGCATGTATGTATACTGCATTTGTTGATCTTCAAACTGCGCTTGGCAATGTACCATGATCATAAGCTATGGTCTACTCTGAGGGCCTTCGGTATATTGAGTTCATGTTATCCGCTATTCTCTTGTTTTATGAGAACAGTGAAGCGGTAATTAGATTGGGACTAATAGGAGGGGAAAAGACCTGCCCAACTTGTGTACTGAAAGATGTCCACCGAGGATGTGTTCTGGCCCCAACCCTCTGTTTGCTATATATTAACAGCTTAATAGAGCGATTGGTGAAGACCTTTGCAGCCTACCGGGAGATAAAATCCCTTTACTGCGGTTTGCGGGTGATGCCATTCTAATCTCACAAACACCCTCAGGTTCAAAAACCCAGCTACATATGCTCTCCGAGTTCTGTGATGAAATGTGGATATTACCCAAATTGACCTTTAACAAATGACCTTTTGTCCTAATTGACCTTCTGTTTAACTGACCTTTACCTTTATTTTACTTTTTATATATATATGTGTGGGGTGGGTTTGGGGTAATAAATGATATAATGGGATTGGATACGGGGTGGTGGGGGTTTTGGATTGAATGGAGGTTGCGGGGGGTTCCCCCCGCATATATGTCCTAATTGACCTTAATTTCATGATCAATTGTGAAAAGCTAAATTAGTATACATCCGAAACGTGTCTAGAAACAAACACAAATAAAACTAAAACCATGATTTTTACCAAAAAATGGAGACAACAAATCAATACTTAAGATAGCACTGAATAAGGAACCTATGGAGCAATTATTTAAGTTTTATTACCTTGGAGTACGGTTTGCCACCTCAGGTTGCTGGGATCCCCGTATGCTAAAGGCTGAAGGGATATTATTGAAATATAGCAGGGCTATTACCAAATCTTCATTTACGCATGGGGTGGAACTATGGGGCCCTTGCTACAAGTATACACGGCAGAAGCGAGGCATGCTGCCTTCTATGGCACAGCACTTTGGGGTGTTATCAAATGTACAAACTTGGGACAATTGAGAATGCGTTCCTAAAGAAAAATCTTGGGCTTCCTCGTGGGACCTCTACTGCCCTTCTCCATGAAGAAACATGATTTTTTATTTATTTATTTGTTTATTTATAAAGCGTTGAAAGCCTGTGGGCATCGGGGCACTGAGACACATACACAAGGACATAACATCAATGATAGGACAGGGCAGTTACCATGGAAAGTTGGGCGGACAATGCGATGGAAGGACACTACCTGCTATAGAGGACATTGCTGCTCTATTGCCTATCCTGTACTGGCTAGGGTTGAGCAGTAACAATGATCTTCGTAAATTCAGAGAAGCTGTAAGTGTTATTTTGGGGCAGCCAGGATCCCTGTCTATTGAGTGGCTCCTGCATGCTAAAACCTGGCTTCTAGGCCACATTGATCTCTGGCAGTCTCCAGTTGACACAGATGCAAATGTCAAACAACATGTCAAGATAGACCACTGGCATACCAGAGACCACGAAAGATGGAAAATGGGAAGTAATTATGCTGCTACAATAGCCTATTGCGAAGAAAAGAACCTAAGAAGCTACACATCCTACCTGGCCATTATGAAACCTAGATTGCTGCTCTCACTATATATAAAGCTAAGGTTTTGTATCTTTTCTGTGGGGGCAACACGTAATGTATGGAATTCCAGTGAAACTGAACCATAACAACCTAGTTCTAAGGATTCATGTAACCAAGTAAGAAATGTACCTTCATGCCTACGGGTTAGGCGCGCTATACAAATGGCAAAAACAAATAAATAAATAAAGAAACAGATGCCTGTACTGCTTGGATAGAGTCGAATCAGTTGAGCAACTTCTCTTGGCATGCCCCTTGTACATTTCCTACAGAAGGATGTATTTGGAACCATTTTTTCGACGCTGTGGCGTCAGATCATCCAGAGAAGCTTTTCTTCTTAGGAGAAGTGCTGATGACCCTGTAGTGTAACTGTGTTTTCTGGGGCGTAATATGGCCATAGAGCATGGCTAAAAAGATTGGTGCCGTTGAAATCACTTCCTCATGGAATTCCCACTGAATGTTATATGTCCAAGATGTACACAGCCTATGAGATTTTTGAGATTTGTCTGAACCACACTTTACCCTATGGATGCATTGAAGCTGTGTCCATTTTCCCATTAAAGTATCATACATGTCCAGTAAAAAATGTCATGCCTGCCCCCTGTGCCCCCCCCCCCCAGCACCAATTGCAAACTGTTTGGCTATTTACCCATTTTTTTTGTTAAAAGTATGCTCTACAATACACTATTTTAACCCATTATTTGAAAATAATTCACAGGGGGAACCCCCCTCGCCCCTGAGTCCCCCTTTATTGGTTCAGGCTCCCTCACTATGCTCGGTCGCTATGGCATTTTTGGGGGAAATAGTTATGCCTCTTCACTTAAAAAAATCACCAGCCGCCACTGGCCCTCAGACTGTGTTGGGAACGAGATGGGGGAACCCAGGGACTATTGTGGGAGCACAATGGGCAGGAACCATGGGATAGTGATGTGAGCAGAGTGGGGAGAGCCCAGGGTGTGTCATGGGTTGGGTAGAGACCAGGCACTGGGTAGGAGTAGGATGAGGGAGCCCAGCGACTGTGATGGGAGCAGGTGACGGCGCACAATATATACTGTCCATTTGCCATTTTTGGGGGGGTCCCGACCTGCCCAAATTTTGCTCAGGGGGTCCCAGGCCAAAAAAGTTTGAAGATCACTGATGTGAGGAGCTAAGATCAGTTTGAGAACTTGTACCTACATTGTCAAAAAAAGAAGTACAAATTGCTTTTGTAAGCAATTTTTTATTTATTTAATTATTTGCAGTTATAAAGTGCACTGGCAGCCCGGGGGAATCGAAAGTGTCTTAGTTACGAGGTGGATGCTTTGCTTACAGGTTACAATCAGTGTAGCAAAGTTGGGATACATGGTTACAGCATAAGGTACTTACAGGTGGTTCCGTTACATGGCTCTCCTGCTTGGATGAATATAGTGATTCATACAATCTTTTGAATACATCTAAAATAGCTTTATCAGAAGAAACCCTAACAGCTTGATTATTTTTAATATTGGAAATGGAGTTAAATTCTTTTTCTATTTTAGGATAGGATGCCAGTGCTTTACTTGTATTATTAAATTTAGATAAATATTGGATTTATATGTTAATATTACCCCACAAGCCTGTTCGGGTAATGTTTTATTAATTTTATATCACAGTGATAGAATTTCATGAAATAAATCATCTCTTGCATTCTGATTATATATTTTACTCAAACTTCTTTAGATTCCCAATTAGTGAATCAAGATACTTTTCCTCTTTTTTCTTTTTAATGACACAGGACATAATACGCCCCCTTAACGCAGCCTTGGAAGCACCCATTTATTAACTGGGAATGTTTCCTCATCAATATTAATATCATAAAATTATTGATGAAAAGACCGAAAAGTCACCATGTATTTGAAGATTTTGTAATGTCTTTAAGGTCAACATTTGTAACAACTGGGGCAAGATCCAAATTAATAATTATGCTTTCTAATTTGGAATCCATTACATTTCCTGACAAAGACTTGGATATACAAATATAATCTGTATGGGAAAATGTATTATGAGGTATAGAATGGAAAGTAAAATCAAACTCTGTAGGATGTGCTATCTGTCAAGAAGCAAGCAGGCCAATTTCTGATATATAATACTAAGAAATTCTTTGTGATTTTTGCAGCACTTGAAGACACATTTCGACCTTCATCTATCCATAAAGTGTTCATTGATACCAACACGCACTATTAAGTTAGGTACATTTGAACACCAAATATATTTTAAAATATTATTAAAAAATTCCAGATTATTGGGCCACAAAAATTCAAAATAGAAATGATTTGCTTATCAATTTGTAATTTAACTAGAGCCCATCGACCCTTGTTATCAGCATCCTTATGTATACATCTGTATCATAACCCTTTATTGATTAGAATTGCAACTCGATTGTACTTCCCATTAGCCTGGCTTGGTAAAGGATCTCTCAACCAGAATTGTTTTAATATTATTGACTCCTGTATCGACAGATGCATTTCCTGATTACAAGTAACAGATGGATTGAATTTCTTTAGGTCGGTTGACACCTTTTGCATTTTAATTTGATTGTTGATCCCCCGTAACATTTCAAGAAATGCATTTAAAACCCATTACAGAGCCATCAACAAATTGAGAACTGCAACCACTAGAAAAGAGAGAACAAAAGACAATTAGAATACATAACATCCTACTTAATACTGTATCAATGGAAAAGTTTATATTCACAACAGCAAACAAATTAGGAAAACACAAAAGGAAAGCAGAGATATCCACAACACTCCAGAACTTATGATACATATATGTACAACACACTGAAAGCACACAGTAAAGTACATGAGATAATCATCCCTAAAAGTAAAGAAAATAAGATCCCAAAGGAATTTTAAAGAATAAGTTGGCAGGTTTGCTGAAAAATATCATAAGGTGCAGTTGTGCCTGAAAAACACTAAAAAAGAACAGATACCAAACTCTCTCCCGATACCCTTTGCTATATTAATTAGATATAAACCACTGGTACATGTGCATTTCTCATAAGTAATAGAAACTCATGTAACCACTGTAGACATTGAGGACTGCTGACTATTTGAGGGTAACAAGGTGCCCATGACTTCCATTTTTAAGGATCCAATGAAGGAATTGATGTCAGATGGATCATCAAATATTGGTGTTTTCCCTTGTATAGTAACCTTGAAAGTACACGGATAAACAAGTGCCTACCTTGCATTAAGTTGCCTTATTGCTAGGGTGATATGATAAAAATTCTTTCCTACGTTGATAGGTTTTATAAGATACATCTTGAGATACAAAGATTTTGTGACCATTCGATGTTAGTTGGCTGAGTTCCTTCACCTTTTTGATGATCATTTGCAGTTGAGTATATTCCAGTAAAAGGAAATCAATATAAGTTGGATAGACATTTTTTGATTTGCAACTTCTTTTATACCAATTTGATGAGTTCTTTGTATATTTAACATTGTGGAAGGTTGAGTCCTCAGAGAGTAGGTAACTTTTATTTTAGAAATATAACCGGATCATCACCTTCACAGTTCTCCAGAAGACCAACTATGTACAGGTTGTTTCTTTCCCTTCTGTTTTCCAAATCCTCATTATGTTTCTGAAGTTCTTTGACAGATTTTTCCAAATGAGCTACTCGAAGGGAGACACCTTCCACACCACTAATTCTTCTCTCCACCTCTCCTATCCTGAATTCAAACATGGTGCATCTGTCACCTAGTTGCTGGAGTTTATTATTTGGTACTTTAATAAATGGCTTGAGGACCCTTAACTCCATTAAACTAATGTTCATTCCAGTGTCTGTAAATGCTGCGGATAGTGGAGTGGAGTCACTCTCAGGCCTTTTTAGACTAGATGTGGAAGGTCAGCTGAGGTAGAAATATCTTTGCATTGAAACCTTTCTGAGCACACCTTTGACCTGCCCAGTTCAACAGAAGAACACTCAAAATGTCATTAGCGGCAGAAAACTGTATGCAGCAATTTGTAAATATGAATCTATATTTTTCAAATTGACATCCCATATACAGTTATCTTATATATATGACAGGAAATAATATGTGGGATTGCCAAGGTGAAGGAACACTTCCAGTCACAAATAGTACTGCAGGTAATCATATTTCCACAAAGTTCTACCAGGAACCAAGCAGCACCATTTATAATGCATGAAATATATGTTTCATGCCTTGTATTTTACAAAACAGCCATTAGATGGTGCTCCGTGATGAACACGTTTTAGGAGGGCCATTCCTCTGAGCACCGCACTGCATAAAGGTGTTCACTCTTCTCATGTGACGCGGTGTCATAAAACTCCAGAGCCGCACACACCGTTTGCCACTCACGCTGCAGCTCTCAATGTGATGAAGACCAGGATTCAATCACTGCCCGCTTCATGGGCCATCCGGTACATCTTCGCCCGCATTTAAATCATAATTTCACAAAACTGAACTTCGCTGGTGTGCCAAATAACGAGTGTAGGGACACGAGCGAGACAGTCAGGCGTCTATTCCCAAAGGCACCAAGTCACGCCCCCTTCATGGAATTCTAAATGGCAGATGCTACTATAAATGCACCAAAATGGTATTATTCTCTGCAGACGGATGTAAGTCAGAACATAGCATGCCAGAAATTGAAAGTAGGCATGCAGGTTCCACAGAGACCTCTGGAGAGCTATATGCACAGTATGTGAACGGGCACCATACGATGAACCCTCTTAATTGTCCATTGATCTCCCTGTCACACTCTCTCTCTCTGCGCCTCCTTTGTTGTACAGTGCTTTATTGCTAAATAGCTAGGGTCGTGTTTAAACCCCATCGAAAAACATAGCTGCATGTTTTCTTTTCTGGCACACAACAGTCGGCAGAAAGCAAGTTAGCTGAGAAGTGAGACATTTCTAAGGCTACAAATCCAGAGAAACCTCTAGCCACCGTTCTCACCCAACTACCTCAATCACATTCCTATTTCATAAGAACATGCTGAAACAAAACTCTCAAAACACATTGTGCAAGTCCTTGCGTTACTTGCGCGTAATATTTAATTCTTGTACAGTTAAGACATGTAAGTCTAGAAATAATTAAATGCAATATGATGTGAGCCAAAATGCCAAGACTGTAGGATTACTTCATCAAAAACCTCAGGGTCATCTTCGACTCCACACTCTCCTTCTCTCCTCACATCTCTGACATCTCTAAGAAGTCGCACTACCAGTTGCACCTCCTCAGAGGTATTCTTCCTTTCCTCTCCTTACCCCAGAAGCTCACCGTCTCCAGAACTCGGGTTCTCTATAAGCTGGACTATTGCAACAGCCCCTTTCTAAATCTGCCTGCTTCTACACTCTGCCCTCTGCAACTCATCCAGAACAGGACTGCCAGACTTGTCCTTAGCCTCAAGCCCAGGGATTGTATCTCTCCCGGACTGAAATCTTTGCATTGGCTCCCAGTGGCTGCAAGGATTAAGTTCAAAACCCTCTGCATTGTTCACAAGGCCGTCTGGGGCTTGGGGCCTCAATACCTTCATCTCTCCCTTCCTAAATATCTTCCTTCTCGAGCTCTTCACTCAGCCACCTCCAAATCCCTCTCGGTCAGACGCTTCTCCAAGCAACAAGTTGGTGGTAGAACTCTTTCTTTGGCTGGGGCCGCCCTCTGGAATAGCCTCCCTGCCTCCCTGAAACGTGAGTAGAATCATCTCCGTTTCCGGAAGCACCTCAAAACCTTTCTCTTTGCTTCTGCTTTTTCTCCTTCTCTCCTATGCTGATTTCCTTGGCTGATACTGCACTGGTTATCTGGCCTCCCGCTGATCTCGGGCCCTGGCCCCCTGCCCGCCAGTCGCACTCCTGCACTGCCCTACTGGCAACTTTGGGATTGTTTCTGTATCCCTACATTCCCTTACCAGCACTTGACACCTGTTGTCTGCACTTACCCTTGCACTTACCACCTGCTGGCTGTACTTTAACATTGCTATTTATCTTATTATCCCATGTACTACACTGTCCCCTCTGCCCCCCTCTTTACTTCCTCCTTCCCCTTACCATGCACTGGAGTGATCTGAATGACACCTGGCCTAGTAGGATCGCTTGTCTGTCTTCCCTCTGTTCCCCCTTGTCGCGCCTTGAACCACTTGTGTATATGCGCGTTATAAATGCCATATCATATCATATCATACCTGGCAAAGGAAAGCATGAGATTCTGTCCAATGAACTAAACTACTTTTAAGTCTTAGACAGCCCCCGCCCCCCAAGAGTGTGTATGATACAGAACACACCTTGTAATCAATATTGACACAATACATGCACACTATTGCTGCCTGTCAAGACTCTGGATCTTCTGATCACATCACAGGAGTTGCAACCAACCAATATCCTCACCAAAGGTTTTGGGACTTATGATAGTAGGCCCAATTTCAGTTACCCAGGGAAAGGTTAGGTTATTTGTATGGATATGTATGGGTCTCTGGGAACACCAGAGAGATGGTGTTGTGGCCAAATAGAATGTGGAATTTGGCCAAGCGTAGGCTCGGAAAAAGAATGGAATAGGAGCGGGGAAGAGAGGGGTTAGGGAATGGAGAATAAAGGAGTAAGGACGCAGAACAGCCTGTCTTGTGGTTATTAATTAATAGGGTGCTGATTAACTATAATGGTGTATTTTACAACGTAACAACTGGCGACGAGGACGAAGAGATAACCCACGCTGTTGTTTGCAGAACGTGGTGACCTGAGGAGGTGGCCAAAAATAAATCAACAGCCTGTAGAGGAGATCGAGAGTCACACAGCTAGTTGAGGTGGGTGACACTAGAGGCCGGTAAAGGTGATGAGGACGAGTAACAGAAATCAGAATGACCTGAGGAGGAGGTCATGATCAGGGATCGCTGAAACACAAATAACAGTGAAAGGAACTGCTGGAACGAGCCAACAGCTGAGAAGCTCGAGGAAGTTGGCGCCCAACTATAATGAAGTAGAGGTAACCCAAGGCGTCTGCAGATGCTGTACGGTGGTCAAGCAACAAAGACGGTAAGAAGCGCAGCGTCGCATAAACCCGCCCGTGCGAGGTTACTGAAATCACCTAAAAGAACGAAGATTACATTACTAATAGACTGTCAAAGCATTGGATTATGCAATGCTGTGCAAACAATTCTCAATCCGCATTATTTGAAAATGTTAAAAAGCTCACGTTGTTTACCGGCGGGTGAGGCATTATTCAATTTCTACGGAACCAGAGTTCTGAAGCCAGCACTAAGACTAGCATGCAACGCTTGAACTTAGAGGAAAGGACCCAAATACGTAAAGAAATGTGGCAGCCATTTTGGTTTTGGGTTTCAGCTATTAAAGTCATAAATATTGCTATGGCAACACAACGCAAATAAAGCACGTCTGTTACAGTAACACTAACACTGGAATGCAGACAATTTCAGTTACATTCATCTCAGTGCAGACTAAACAAAGTCAAGTCAGACAATAAAAGACTGCACAAGCCCAGAAATCTTATCAACAACCCCATAATCAAAACAGCCACACAAACAAGTAAATAACTGCTAATAAGAGCATACAAGAACGTAAGTTAATAAAGACTGCATCATAGAGCAAGCATTAAAAATAAAAATAATAATAAAAAAAAAGGAAATAAGAAAGGAGAGTAAAAAAAAAAAGGAGAGGTAGCCATGTCCCTCGGAGGTGCAAGTGGAGATACAGTGCCAGTCCAATATGCAATGGAAACAGCGATAAACCGGGTTAGTTACTTACAATGCCCTAACCCATTTATCCTTGAGCCACAGGAAGATCAAGGGCAGCAATGGCAAGAATGGGTAGATGAGTTTGAAGAATTTTTGAGGGCAGTAGGGAACCAAGATGCCCCAAACAAACTGGACATGTTCACAAATCTAGTAGGTAAGGAAGTGAAAAGTGTCATTTAAGCCATTCCAGGGCAAGAAAAGGTGACATATCAACTCTTGATTGCTGCCATCAGCGGACGATTAGTAGTTCCCTCCATTTGAGATTATGAACGTTACATATTTAACCAATGCACACAGGCACCTCATGAAACCATAGCACAATTTGTCATACGATTACAAAGAAAGACAACATGCTGCGACTTTGCAAACTTTGGTGACGATGAAGCGATCAGATTAGGACTGATTGAAGGATGCATATCATCACAATTTCGGAAACATCTCCTAAAAAAGCCTCTCCCTTTGAAAGAAGTCGTATAAATAGCAAGAATATATGAGAGGGTAGATACACAAGCAGCTAACATTGAAAACCCAAAGAAGCTGGACACCATAGCTGCTTTAGGACCCAATGTGCAAGGAAAATCATGATACACAAGCGTACCATCCCGTCAAGAGATGTGGAATGGCAATCGCAGAAGTCCGTCAGAAAGACAATGGGCCTCATTACGAGTCCGGCGTTAACCGAGGCGGTAAAACCGCCTGGTTAACGCCGGACTCGTATTACCATTCCGCCTCCGTGATTCCCGGAATTACCGGGGCATTACAACCCCGGTTTTCCGGGAATCACGGAGGCGGAATGGTGTAAATCCCCATTCCCATTGAGTCCTATGGGACTCGATGGAAATGGGGATCATGGAAACACCGGCAGCATCTCGTAATGCTGCCGGTGTTTCCTCGTCCGCCTGCATGCGGGAGGTGTTAAACCCGACAGGTCAAACCTGGCGGGAACATCACCTCCCGCCTGCAGGGGTCAGACTCAGGCGGTCCGGAAACAACGGTGGCGGCGGGTTTACCGCCACCGTTATTTCCGGACCGCCTGGGTCGTAATGAGGCCCAATGTTACCGATGCAGATTTGAATTTCCACATAGAGGCTAATGTCCAGCCCTCGGTCAGATGTGCATGCGGAGTGGCTAAGAAAATCACTTCCAGACCATGTGTAGAGAGAGAGTTCCGGTACTAACAGCATACCGGCCCAGTATACATTCATTACTGAATAAAAGATATGACACACCAAGTTCATCGAATGCAAGGTCATACCAGGAGAGAGACAACATGCTGCCTAATCCTGTTAGAAATGCAGCAACATATCAGACACAACCAGGATTTATCAGAGCAGTAGAAAACATGCAGACTGAAACAACTGAACATGGGACCACAGAACGTGATCATAATTTGCAACTATACCAAGGGGAAGATCAGCAACAATTAGAAGATCTGGTATGAAAATCCTTCAGTTGAAGAAGAACGTCTAAATACAGAACAATATCATGAATACGACAGATATAGTCTAGAATACGTGAGACTCATTTATGGTACTTCAGATGATAGCGCTGCTCTGAAGGTAACAGTGTGCATAGGAAAACAGCACACACCATTTCTTATAGACACAGGAGCCACTGCAAATGTGATGAATGAGGCCATATCAAGCGCATATCCTTTGCGACCTTGACAAGTGCAGATGGAGCGCAGTCCAGCCTCTGAAGTCCAAGGGACAATTTTGGTGTGACTTAGTCCATAGAGGACGATGTGTCTCCGTCACCACGCATGTCATAAATAGCCCAGCTGCAGGAAGATGCCTTCTCAGCTGTAAGACTGCGACTGAACTGCGGCTCATTGATATTCAATATGATCAATCAGAAACAATGCAAGGATTTCCTCCGCTAGCTCCCAGGGTGCAGACTCTGTCCCAAGAGGAGCTAGACATTGCAGAACTGAAAGATACCTTTCCGAAACTATTCCAAGGTGTCGGCATGTTTAAGGACACGGCCATACATTTACACATCGACCCCACAAATCCGCAACATGATAGTGCCTAAGGCGGAGGGACGCCTTTGTCTATGTGTAGATATGCAAATTCCCAACACTGCAATCCATATGGAAAGACATCCTGGGCCTAACATTGAAGACATGATAGTCAGGCTTAACCATGCCACCCAATGCTCGAAGTTGGATTTGAATCAGGGTTACCATCAACTGGTGATTGATCCTGCATCCAGACCTATGACTAAATGTACTACGCATGAAGGTCTTTTTCGATACAAGCGCCTTAACTTTGGCATATCATCAGCAGCTGAGATTTTTCAAGAGACAATAAGACGACTCATTGCACCTGTCACCAACGCTTTCAATTACAGTAATGATCTCTTGATATTTGGCATTACTCAGGATCAACATTATAAGGCACTGCAACAAGTCTCCACCATCCTTCAAAACAATGGTGTGACTCTTAACGGCCCAAAATGTACCATCAATAAGCATAGTCTAAGTTCTTTTGGGCGCATATTCTCTGACAAAGGGATCAAAGCAGATCCAGATAAGGTCAAGGCCATTATGGATTTAAAGGCCCCCCAGGATGTGACAGAGTTGCGGTCGTTCTTTGGAATGGCGGGTTATTGCGCTCGCTAACTCCCAAATTACGCACTGCTGACCAATCCACTTAGACAACTCCTTTAGAAAGTCTCTATGTTCATGTGGAATGAAACCTGTCAAACAGCCTTTGATGCAATTAAGGGTGAACTCATCAATGACCGTCAACTAGCATATTTCAAACCTGACTGGGATACCGAAGTTACTGTAGATGCTAGTCCGGTGGCTCTGGGTGCTATCTTGGCTCAAACCGATCCAAAAGAAAGATCTAACATTCATATTGTTGCATATGCCAGTAGGGCCTTGCCTGTTACTGAACGGGAGAGCCTTACTGCAGTCTGGGCATGTGAAAAAGTTTACAATTTTGTCATTGGAAGAACATTCGTCCTCATCACGGACCACCAAGCTCTCCTGTCTCTCTTCGGAAATCCCAAAATTAAAATGCCCCCTCAAATAGAATGGTGGGGTGTCTCACTACAGGAATATGATTATACCGTAGTTCACAAGCCGGGGAAAGAGGCTAATCCTGCCGACTATCTCTCTTGACACCCTGAGGAGACACCTGAAGAGGCATTGCAACTGGAAGCAGAAGCATACATCGCATACCTATCCCTCAATGCCCTTCCCCCCCTCTGCCATCACAAAAGAACTATTTGCAGAGAGGACTAAGAATGATCCCGCCATCCAAGCGGCTGTTCAACTTACTAATACGAACAGATGGCGGTGCTTAGCCACGGAACGGTTTGAAAATGGAGAGGTGGCCAGAAGGGATTCGCAGAGACTGGCAAGAATACAAAGTGAATTGGCCACGACAGATGAAGGGATATTGCTCAGGGGGAGTCGACTGGCGGCTCTGAAAAGCCTGAGGAAAGCTCTTGTTATTATAGCGCATGAAGGGCATCGACGAACTGCAAACACTAAGAAGATGCTGAGGAATCAAGTGTGGTCCCACACATGGATATGACAGTGGAAGAGGGCCTGAAACACTGTGTGGCTGTAGGCCCCATGCCAGCCTCAGATAGTTCCCATGCCTGATGGGCCCTGGCACAGAGTGGCAATAGACTTTGAAGGGCCAATGGAAGAAGGGGGTCATTTGCTGGTGGCTATAGATGAATACTCCCAATTTCCCCTTGTCAAACATGTCGAGTCTACAGCATTCCACCACGCGGTACCAGTAATAGATGAGTTATTCAGTGAGTGCAGAGTCCCTAACACAGTTAAAACGGACAATGCTCCACCTTTACAGGGGCAAGAGTTCAAAAGATCGGCAGCACATTTAGGTTTCCGTCATCAGAAGAAGATTGAACCCTTGTGGCCACAAGCCAATGGCATGGTGGAGGGTTTTATGGCTACAGTAAAGCGAACACGTCAGAAAGCCGATACAGATCTCATGTCTATGCCACAAGCCATTTCATGAGGCGACTGGGTGCACTCCCATTGAACTAATGATACAATATAAGCCTAGAACCCGGCTTCCGCAACTCGAGGATTATACTCCAGTAGAAGATGAGGAAATTAGAGAGAGAGTGAGAGAAGAAAGAAAGCCAGAGAATGGACAGATCACAAGAGGAGGGCTGAAGAACATCAAATACCAGTGGGTGAGACTGTACTGGTTTGACAGAGACAATGTAGGAAGATTGACACCAGATACAAGCCAGAGCCTCTCGTGGAAACAGCGGTCAAAGGACCTTTGATTACGGCTATAAGGGATGATGGAGAAATAACTAGGAACGCATCGTTTTTCCGTGGGATGTTCCAAGATGACTCAGAGGAAGAATCACTGATTGGAGAGAAGAATGAAGAAACCATTGTCACGTCGCCTGAAGGCTCTGGATATTCCCCGCCCTGTGCACGTATAGAAGAAACTCATGGGGCCACTGGTCGTCCACAGAGAATTATTCGCAAATCCCCACGTCTTATTGAACAGATGTACAATGTGAACTTGCTGACCAAATGTATAGGATGAACTGATATGATAAGTAAGGGGGGTGTTGTGGTGAAATAGAATGTGGAATGTGGCTGAGCGTAGGCTCGGAAAAAGATGGAATGGGGCGGGGAAGAGAGGGGTTGGCAGTTAGGGAATGGAGAATAAAGGAGTAAGGACGCAGAACAGCCTGTCTTGTGGTTATTAATTAATAGGGTGCTGATTTAGTATAATGGTGTCATTTACAACGTAACAGATGGGTTGGATACTTTGTATGTGCCACTGAGAGGGAGATTTAGAAAAGAATGTATGCTACTTGTCCTAGCGATCGTACCCTAGTTACGACCCTGTTGTTTGTCATGCAGAATCCAAACTGAAATTGCACAACCTCTCCTAACTCCTTGATCATACACCTGAATTCACTATTCCTAAAACGTGCATCACTCCTGCACTCGTGTTGAGGCTTTACCTTGAATTCACTCGTTCTTTGTTTGTTAGGTTTCTTGCCTACACTCACCCATGCACCTTTGGATTTACATTCCCTCGTGCATCCGAATACACTGGCCCTCATTACAACCCCGGCGCTAAACCATGGTGCTATTAGCACCATGGTTGGTGCCGGTGTTGTAACGAGTCCGCCATGGTGGAATGGGGAAATACCGCCCCATTCCAAGGTTGGCGGGTGGTATTTCCCCATTTCACCATGGTCCTTCCCCATTCTCATTTTTGCCCGTAGGGCTCAATGGGACTGGGGAAGGCGCTAAGTGTGGTACCGCAAATTGCGGTACCGTAATTAGCACCGAGGTCTTTTTGCAGCACCCTACTTTAACGCTGGTAAAACCAGCTGTTAAGGTCGGGTCCCTCAAAGGGACCTCGTAATCAGGCGTTAAGGGTTTAACGGCGCCGACACCTTTTACGGCGCCGTTAAACCCTTAACGCCAGGGTCGTAATGACCCCCCCCCCCGGCCCTGACTCGTTATGCCTTGAAGCACTATGATGTGTTGCAGCATATTCAAACATAACCTCAGGTTAAGCCATTGGACAGTGGTTTGGGCGTGGCTCACCTTAAATAAGGCTAACCACCGGAGATGGCTTCCTTCCAGAGAGTGGCAACTCCATAATCTGCTGGGACGGATGTCCCATAGAATGCTTGGACTTGTGGTCCAAATTGTTGTCCCATCCATTTTTAAGGGTAAGGGCACGAAGAGACACTATAAACACTCACATTTCTCTTCCAAGATGTGGTCTAGAACTTCGTGACAACAGCAATGACAACTGAGAAGTTAAAACACACTGGAGGTGTAAGGTAAATAGCTATGCAAATGAACACGGCCTGTAGTGCCCACAAAACAACAGCATTTCAAGATGGAAGGAGTCCAGGCAAGTTGCCCTAATTCTGCATGCATGCCAGGCCAGAATTCGACATGACAGCTACTAGAATAGCATTGCAGCTTGTGGGCACATTTTAGGCAACATTATCTGGCTTGGTTCATTAATAACACGCCATGAGCCAAGCAGTGATTAGGCACTCAAGTTAATCAACATGTTGATTTGTCACTGAGAAGCATGTCAATACATCTTTCTGACAAGTCATTTTATTGTAGATTACTAGTGGGCAAGAACCTCAAAGGGCCTCATTATGGAAGATTTGCACCTGTGAAACGAGATTTTGCACGGTATTATCACTGGGACAAAAATTGCCCTCCTGTAAAAATGCATTCAAATAGTAGGTATTTTCACGAGAGCAATGTAGCCTCGGTGCTATTATTATTTTTTTTAAATGCAGTTGTATGGTGAAATGTTTCTGTAACGAGAACCCTGGTATGTAAATGCTCTTTGCTGACAACATACGTGTGTTGCGATGGATTCTATTCTGTGTTATGCTATGCAGCCTTCTCTAATGAATTCCTGCAGTTATCAATCTATGACAGAAGCACACCTGCACAGGTGTTTCGCTTTGTTTTATCTGTGAGCTGGAGCTTAGTCCTTTCACGACCTTTGATGACCCCCTGCCCCCCATGATGCCCATGGTCGGCTATGGCGCTGTATAAATAAATAAGTTAATCAATAAATAAATAAATAAATACGAATAAATGATGTGCTTTCGTTGCACAGCCAAGTACTGAGTTTCAATGACGCCTGCACACGATCAATACTGCCGCGCATTCTCCTGGGTTTAAATTACATTGCAGGTATTTTTTTTTACTGCATATAGTCTCCCTTTCCTGCCCCAAGATGACAGAAAAATCAGAATTACCGCTTCGCAATAGCAATAAAACTGCCTTACGGTTCACCAAGCCCTGATCCGTAGGGCGCTCTACAGAACAGCTGGCAAGAGGAGGCGCACCTGCTGTTGGGTGTTTTACCACCCCAATATTTGCTCTTTTCAGCTTTGCGTGAGTATATGTAGACTACATTTAAATGTCTACTGTATCCCGTTGAGCAATTTTGAAGGATCCATTCCCGCCGTCTTTATTTTGGAATGATAAGCATTAGTTATTTTATTTGGAAAGTGCATGTCTAAATGAACCCTCCCTCTTTTTAAATGAATCTTTCTAGTCAGTGTTCATTGTATCTCTTAATTGCTTACATTGTGATGCTTGATTAATATGGTGACTCCATTACCTCTAATTGACCTGCTACCCAGAAGTGATCTTTGCTTTCCATGAGAGGCCATGTTTCTTTCTGTGCACGTGGCAATCAATAACTGATTTGTGTGGGGGCTCAATTACAGGGCCTTCTGAGCACCTACCAATCACCTTTGACTCACTGAAGTTTGAAAGAATAATGACAGCGACTTAAGTGTTCACTCTACATAGAGTGGCAAAATCCAGAATGACCCCAGGACTGTCTAAATCTGTTGGTCATACTTGTTGATGGGTCATTACTCGCTCTTTTTCCGGTATGATCACAATTGATGCGAGCCATTCATGAATTGGATTGGAGGGTTCGATGCATACTTGTGACAAATTGATCTCTGCCTTGCAGGAGAACAAGGATAAGTATAGCCAGAAGGGGCTGCTCATCTCTCATCCTTCTACAAACCAAGAGCCAACACAATCATGAAGGTACAACAGGCGCAGTTAAGATATGTACCTCCTTCGACTTTTGTGGTAACGTGGGCGGAGAAAAGGCTATACTCTCAAGAGGGCGTTGAATATGGTTCAGTAGCAATCCAAGCAGTGTAGTTTAACAGTCCAAAATAAAAGAATGTCTAATCAAGGTTCTATACAAATATATATATATATATATACTTTAATTAAACACACCATGTACAATCATACTAACTAGAACATACTGTAAAATCCCAACCATGTAGAAAAAAAACAGAATATGCAAGATATCAAGATGCAGCAGTCGGCATAATGAGACAGGGGGAGAAAAGGTGATAACAACCAGAATGTTCAAAGGATATGCTCTTGATTTGCAAAAAGGGATTAATGTGACCTAGCCAGTCTCATGACCCCAAATTTACCATGGAGCAGATATCAGTCAATAATACCTTAGCAGTGTTTCGGCCGTTCCACAGCGTTGAATCAGGCTTCTGGGTGCTGGGTGGTGGTTTTATGTGGTTTGAATGTGGCAGTCATGGAGGTCCAACGGCAAGCAGATGCTGAAGCAGGGTTGAACTGAAGAAGGCTGCAGGTATCGAACGTTACTCAAATGATGCCGAACATGGAGGGCATCAGAGTCCTTTTCAGTATTCGAACTTCGATGCGTGATGGGCTGATTTTGGAATGCGCAGGTGAGTCGGTTCGTTGCAGGGTTTTGAAGGACTCACTTGGTAAACACCAGGATCTTTTGATCAGAAACTTGTTCATCAAAATAGAAGCTGGAGGTCTGAACAGAGGTTTGAGCATAGCAGATGCGGCAGTGCTTCTTTGTTAGAGGTCAGGAAACAACATGCTTTCATATGGCAAAGTGCGGCTGAGAATGTGCTGAAAGGGGCGGGACATCAGTTAGAAGTCAGCGAGTACCGAAGGCAGTTCCCGGGCAGTCCTGGTGGTTCAATCTAGGTTCATTACATTCGAATCACAGCTCACAGTGGTTTGTCAGCAAAACTGCATGAACTCTGCTAGCCTTGTCTCTCGGGAACTGTGAGCCAAACTCTAGGGTCTCAGGGAAAATATGGTATTTCTCCAATGCTCCCAAGTTCAGGGGAAGCTGGCACACACCTTCAAGGGGTCCTACAAGATGGTGATGTCCTGGGCTGGCAGAGATCTTTCCAGCACTAAAAACTGTCCACTGGCTCCTGGTTGCTGCAAGGATCAAATTCAAATCCCTCTGCATTATCCACAAGGCTGTCTGGGCCGGGGACCACACTATCTACAACTTGCTCTCACCAAAAACTCTCCCTCCAGATCTTTACGGTCCTCTGGCACCAACTCTCTGCGTGTTAAGGGCTTTGCTAAACAGCGAGCTGGTGGCCGATCCCTCTCCTCAGCAGGCTCCCGCCTATGGAATAGCCTCCCTGTCCCCTTCATCTTGCGCCAGATCTAATCAAATTCTGGAAACTCGTCAAGACTTTCCTTTTTACCTCCTCCTTCCCATTCCCCCTCCTCTCTTAAATCCTGCAGTTGCTGAGGACTGGTGACCAGGGCCTTTATGTGTCCACCCGGGTCCTGGCCTCCCACACCCAATCGCCTACAGCCTCCACCCTCCAGGTACTTTGCCTTGGCACTCACTGGCTTATGTCACCACCGGCCTGCACTTACTTATTTATTGGTGGCTGATCACTCCACCTAGGCACTTACAGCTGTTCATTCCTTTGCTCTTGATACTCCTAGCACTTACCACCCAACTCCCTCATCCTGTCTCACTTCTCTATGCACTTGCATGTTCTGAATCTTCGCAAGACCTATATGTTTGAGTCTATCTTTCATTGTTGTATATCTTCTTCCTTCCCATGCTCACTCCCTGTTGCCCTGTGGGTTCTTTGAAACACAATTTACTTGATGAATGAGCGCCTTACAAATGCACAATAAAATAAAATAAATAAATAATTGTACCTGCCATGGCACCATTCTCATCTGAAAGGAAGTTGATAAAAGGGCCTCTTGTTATTGCAAACAAAGATTATTTCATAAAGGAAGCCACATCACAACGCAATTACCGTAGCCTATGACAACCTACTGGAGGACCTCATCAAATAATTGCTTGACCAAATGAACACAAACCTATCCCATGGGTAAGATCTCCCTCATTAATCAGAATCTCCCAATATACAAGCAGACAACACCTCACAACTAAAGCACATCACATGTTCTTTTTAAAAATATACATCATGTAGATCCATTATGGGTAGCATTAGTTCTTCAAATGACATGTATCTGAGTATACATCACTTTTTAACAACTCTAGTGAACATTATATCATCATACATTTCAGTCACAGGAGATGTAATTACTTAAATCAACAAACAATGACAACCAAGTGATATACTCTTTATTATGTACTTTTACTGCACTAACCAATACAAAATGTCTCTTCAATCACACGTCGTACTGCCGAATAAAGGCACAGCCATCGGTGTGACATCGCCACAGCATTAATTCGCCATATTTAGAAGGATCATCCTTGGCGACACATCAGTCTTCCCCTTTACGATATCAATGCGTATTGGAACTGGTCTATTGGTTAAATACTCATGGCAATGGAATACAGAACCAGTGATGTAAACAAACAAAGAGAACAGCTGAGCAATAAAACCTACGATATCACGTTCATCACCCAACATAACCGCAAACTGATACGCTGTTATATTTGGAACAAATTATGAACTCAGCCCAAAAATGTTCTGCTAGAAAACAACCACCAACACTGTATATATCTCATGTGCTCATAAGACATTAAAATAAACTCTTACAGGATGCCATATTTGGGATTACTACACTTCATGTGGACTGTGACGATGATAAAGTATGCACACAAGAAGTAAACTATGTTCTTAGCAGGTGCAAATATTTTGGCTTTAATAAAAACACCTTTAATTGAGATCTTGAGGAACCTGAAACTGATTTATAAGGTTTATCTAATGAAACTTTTTTTAATTTAAAATAATGTGTTTTAGTTCCGCAGAATTATTTCACATAAAACATACAAATATTCATACGTTTCAATAAGCGCATAAAATAATGCAAGTCTTCAGCGCTTTGGCGTAAGGCGCTTTATAAATAAAATAAAATACAAATAAAATACAATTACTTCTCACAAACTTTAACATAACTTAAAAAAGGAAAGCATCCACACTTTTCATAAAATCATATCTGTTTGTCCGATTTAACTGCTAACACTTTCCATACACTGCCTAATGCCAACAATAACAACATACTATTTGAATTGAGGCAATATAACCAGAGATCATGCTCATGTATGGCAGAAACATAATAAACACATTGAGAAAGTGGTTTATATATGACTGTGACATCTTCTCACATGAGGTTAGTATATGCTGGCAAGTCTCAACAATCTCCGACTTCTTGCATAACCGGCAAATGCGTAATTCCCGTGGAACTGAAGTCTATGACCCAGACTAGACATTGGTGGTAACTGATCTAACCATAACAGCATGTAGAACATACGCGCCAAGCTAGATGGACATTTCACCAAATATGTCTGCAAGGTCAAAAATGTCTAACTCAAAAGGCAGTGACTGTGATATCTTTTGAGCGATTCCATGTGCCCAAAATTGGAGACCTAGTACCAAGTATTTCATTTATGGAAATATGTATCTTTCAAATGAAAAATCTGAAATGACCAGTCCCGTTTCCAATTTAATTGGTAACACAATTCAAGATTCATCTTTGGCCATAAATACAATGTATTTCCTTTACCATTCCAAGAATGGCCTGACTCATCAACTGCAGTAATGGACACTTTTATTTGTATTGTGCACCCATTTTTTTATTAGTGCAGTCTGAAGGGTTGCCTTACGTCAGTTCACAGCCATAAGCTTAGCGTAATCATCATATCCGAATTCCAAGACCACATACCTATATAATGTTATCATTTCAGAGCAAAGGTGTGCTACAATTGCTTTTTCCATAGCACATAAACTTCCTTTTTTCGGTGTTGAGGACCAGGTCATGACTTCTAGCATACCCACAAAGCTGGCTGACTGCCCGACGCAGGCCCACATAAGTATGATAGAACAAAACAATGTCATCCGCATAGGAGAGCCAGGGAACATGAACACCCTCAACTCTCGGTGGAAAATTGTTCGCTCTCCCATGATACTCAGGCAGATCACATGAATAGAAATAAAAAAATAGAGGGGCTAGTACACAACCCTGTTTGACTCCAAGATTAGTCAGGGCCGGGTCAGTGTTGGTCCCTCCACCATTCAACTGTACATGAACGTATGTCAACTCATGCAGCTGTCTAATAGACTCCAATAACCATGGCGGGATACCAAAACGCTTCAGCTTCTGCCACAACTTTAGCTTGCTCAGCATGTCAGATGCCACATATAGGTCGACATATAGTACGTAAAGAGGGCAGGCTCCCTTTCTAGTAGTACTACCAATCAATGTGTCCAAGAGAAGTAGATTATGTGACATAGGAGAATCACCCCTGAATCATGTCTGGAAGGTACCCACCTGGTGCAAAGAATCTGCCCATTTCCGCAGCACCGCAAGTAGCAGTGTAGCAAAGATCTTGCCAGTTACGTCCAACAAGGAGAAGAGACCATCGTTGGAAGGCAAATTCCTACAGCCTTTCTTAAAGGCTGGGATTGGAATGGATTGTCTACATGACAGGGAATCCCTCCAGAATGGCATATCTTGCAGAATAATATCTCCAGAATGGATGCCAATTATTCAAGGTTTCACTTTAAAACTACACTTTCTAAACTAAACTAACTAACTTTCTAGGCCATTAGGGCCATGAGCTTTCAAGCTTTTTAGTTTGTGTATTAATATTTCAACATCCTCTTTCTCAAATTCGAACTCCGTAGAAAACAAGAAGCAGACCTCAAAACAAGGAAGAAATATTCGCTTTCATTGTCCCTTTTATCACAATAAAGGGGATAATGGCACGAGTAGTATAGCTCGCTTGTCTTGGAAGCAAGACGACGCAAAGCAACACAGGTTCCAATCCCAGGTCCGCGCTTAGAAACCTCTGGGTATTAAGCTTGTTATAAAAAGCAATTTTGATATTATTTATATTAATATAATAATGCATCAAAATATGTAAAATCATACTTACCACTGGCATTTGTTAAACACTTACTCTTCCTTTTTTGAATATCTGTAATCGCCTGCTTTCGAAATGGCTCTTACAATAGAAAATAAACTCGTTCCAACCTTCCTAAGACTTCAACCAAATAAAATGTCACCACCCCTCGGATTCCTGATATGCCAATGGTAATGTGTGATAACTGCAAAGCATGTAATATACCCTGGAAAGTGCATCCCATTATATAAACGATACAAGAGACATGACTGGCACTGTTATGTAAGGTTTATTTGTGAAGTTCCCACTTGAACTTTTGCCTTTTAAGGTGATCTCAGGTAGCTCGAACAACATTGAACTCAGTGTTTCCTGCTACTTTTTTTTTAACATCTGTTGCTGATTTCTTATTTGTCTACACATTACTTCACAAATGATGAATAACTTTGCAAACCGTTAATTCACCATTCTGGATTGTGGGTAATTAAAAAAAGCCCTAAAATGGATGAAGTCACTGTTTCTGTACTGGTGAGTTAAGGGGTGGCTAATTTGATAAAATGATGCCTGGAAATGCTTTGTAAATATATGATTTGCTAAAAGACCTTCAAGAACTAGACTACTGCGAAGTCACACTTTTAACGAGTTGGCAGTGTGACTGTGCTCTTTCCTTCTTTTCTTAGTTCTTACTAATTTGAATCTTCTTGTGAAATGTGTTAGCTGTAAAAGGCATTTTCTATTATTTTTACAGTTTTTATGTGTGTATTTCTGATGATTTTGTGTTCAGCTTTGCAATGTTTATAAACATGTAATGAACCAAACTGATTATTCAATTACCGAAGATGCAACATGGAATCTACTAACAGTGACACCATTAATATTACACTAGCTATCAGTATCTCTCAGTGTACTCTCAATTGGTCTCTATCTCTCTCTCTATCTCTGGCTCCCACAGTTGCTCACATGTGAGCATTTACTAGGACCACCTCAGCTGTTGCCGACAGCTGTACGATCATGTCCAAAAAGTTCCACTACCAGCTGCAGCTCCTCAGAGGTATTCTGCCTTTTCTCCGCTTCCCACAGAGGCTCACTGGCTCCAGCTCTGGTTCTCTCCAGACTTGACTTCTGTAACAGTCTCTTTCTCAATCTTCCTACTTCTACTCTCTGACCTCTTCAACTTATCCAGAACAGAACTGCGAGACTTATCCTTGGCCTCAAGGCCAGATACCGCATCTCTCGAGTGCTGAAATCTCTCCACTGGCTCCCTGTTGCTGCAAGGATTAAGTTCAAGAACCTCTGCATAGTCCACAAGGCTTTCTGGGGCCTGGGCCCCTAATAACTACAACGCTTTCTTCCCAAATACTCTCCTTCTAGAGCACTCCACTCAGCCTCCTCCAACTCCCTGCAGGTGAGCTGTTTCTCCAAACAGAGATTTGGGGGTAGATCCCTATCCTTTGCAGGTGCCTCCCTCTGGAACAGCCCCCCTACATCTCGTCATCTTGAGCCTGACCTCATCAAGTTCTGGAAACTCCTCAAGACTGTACTCTTCTTTTCCTCTTCTCCTCCCTTCTTTTTTGCTTGTTTCTCTCCCTCCTTCCTATCCCCCCTGCACAGTTAGCTGACCGGTCGCCTCGTACACCTCCAGAACCTCATGGGTACCAGGCTCCCCCAACAGTCCTGCACTTGCCTTCGGGCCTCTGTACTTGTCCCTGGGCTACTGTTATGTTTATGTTTATGTTTTGAAACTTATATAGCGCACCAAGTACCCAAAGGCTTTAGGGCGCTTAACATACAAACATCAAACTGAACAAAGCAGGCTGCAAAAGCAGGCCAAATAGCAGGTCAAAAGGGGGCTCCAAAGAACAGGTGAAACATGATTGTAAATCGGGGAGAGGTTAGGAAAAAAGGACTGTTTTCAGCTTGTTTTGAAGACCTCTGTAGATGCAATAACTCTCATGGAGGGCAATAGAGTATTCCATGCTTGTGGAGCAGCTTATGCAAAGGCGGCATCCCCAGTCTTCTTGGTCTTGCAACTGGGATGATAAGAAGATTGGAGTCATCGGATCTAAGAGCTCTTGTGCTCTGCTTTCGGCTGATGACTTCTTTAAGGTACACGGGAATTTTTTCCCTGCACACATTTATTTGCCCCACGATTTTGGCAACCACTCTGCACTATTCCTTGGCCCTTGCTGGAATGGGCGCACTTCTACCCCTCCCTCGCATTTTCTGTTTACCAGGTCTGTCTGTCGAACCCTCCCTTGTGTCTTCCCCCCCCCCCGCCCTGTCTTGGTCATGCTTGAAATACACATGCATAGGCTCATTGGATGACCAACCTCCTAGCAATCTAAATTGTTAGACAGACCAGCACTGTTGTTGATGTAGTTCATGTTGTTCATGATCTGTTTGTTCCCTCCCCCCTTTTCTTATTTTCTCCCCTCACCCTTTGTCAAGCACTTACTAGTAGATATGCCTCTGTGTCTAGTATGCTATTAATTGTTGTTAGTCCATTCGGAATCTTCAAGGCCTAAGAATTGACAACGGTTATCCCTTGTTCTCTTCCTGCCTTGAAGCACATCACTTGTGTATAAGCGCTATACAAATAAACAATTACAAATTACAAATTACTAAGTACAGGATACACACATGGCTTGGTGCTCATTTAATTTTTCACAGCACACAGCCTAACAATAAAGTGTTTCTAAATATGTACATATATACTTATTCAGATACACTCAGGATTATGATGTGAGGATAAAATGGCTGCAACATCCGTGCCTTCATTGCAGTGCAGGTTACCAGAATTGGGGGCCCAACTATGTGCTATGTGGAGGGTCTTCCTTGGCTTGGGAACATTGCAGAATTTGAGAAGCGGTGGGCCTGAGAGGGGAAGCCGCATCTCAGGGTAAGAA
The DNA here is from genome assembly GCF_040938575.1 of Ambystoma mexicanum. NCBI lineage: Eukaryota > Metazoa > Chordata > Amphibia > Caudata > Ambystomatidae > Ambystoma > Ambystoma mexicanum. Next base: position 1,447,520,407 of record NC_090934.1, on the reverse strand, counting down.
TGTCTATGGACCTCATTACGAGTATAGTGTTGCGGGAAAAACAGTGGTAATGCAGTGGTAACTTTGTCACCAGAGCATTATTGCCACATTACCGCACCACCGTTCTACAAGTCTGGTGGTAAGGTGGAGGATAGTCCTCCAGCAAAATGTTGGAGGCAAATCACGCACCTTGCCACCAAATAAACAGCAAAATCAGCGGAATTACCACTGGCGATAATTCTGCTGAAATCCCCTCGGAGTCCTATGGACTCAAAAAAATAGGGACTTATACTGCCTACCATTACTTGTAATCCTGTGGTAAATCTGCAGGACCTAGTGGCGGTAACAGTAATTCCATTCAGGGGTAATTCTGTGGACTTACTACCGAAATACTTCCAAATGAGGCTCAATGTATCTGGGGCTCTGCATATGCCATGTACAGGCTAACACAGTCATTTATTTGCAAGCTTTTGTGGTCTTGAAGATTTAGAAAAACAGCATCACAGCTTAAATAACCCAACCTGTGATTTCTTTTTCTATATCTTTGCCTGTCTGTGCATGTGATTTGTAGTTTGCTTAGACAGGCTTGCACTAGATGGTGAACCTTCCACACACTGCAGACTTCAAGGTTTGAATGGTACACTGTGTTAAGTTGGGCAAGCTGTTAGTGGAAGGATAGAGAAGGGAAAAATAAAATAGAAAAAAAGAAAGAGCCCCCCTGTTATAGTTCTCTTAGGAAGCCAGGACGGGATTGGATAGTGTAAGTCATGGTAGGTGAAGTCCAATTGCAGTTCAATATGTCAGGCCAGTCTCTTTGCAAGATCAGTGATGCGCAATCATGCTCATAACTGGCGTGTGCCTCTAGAGGGCTGATAGGCAGGTGACACAACCAATCATGTGCTCGCCCTTTGACCAGTGGAGCCTAGCTTGTTGGGTGTGTTTCAAATACCATATCAGAATTGTGTTTCAAAAGTGTGGGGTCTGACATGAAATATGAGAAACTAGCCCTCACAGGTCTCTGAGAACCATGTGGGACTGGGACATTCTGAGGGCTGATCAGGCTAAGCTGGAATAAGTCTGGCAACACGCCATTGCCCAAGACAGGGCGGTGGGACTGGTGTAGTGTCAGCCAGATGCCAGAGAATGGCTTTGGAAAACATTATGGAAAGTGTTGGGTCTAAATGTTGTGATTCCTGCATCTCTATGAGTGGAAAGAGCGAGAGTCTGTTATCGGGGACAGTGACTCATGAAACCGCCTCGTCTGTTCAAGCCCCCTGTCCGTGTTTTGAAAATGTGCTAGCTTTTGTATTCATATGCCTTCCTGGCCTTGCCAGTCCTGGAATTTCCCCAGAGGACAGCAATTTTAAGATCATCAGTGGTATAATTTGCTTCTGAAAAATGGCCACCAACTGGGCTCTCCTTTGTGCTTTGCTTGACATTCTGACGACAGAGGTTCGGCGACTATGTAGTGGCTGACCAGTTTCCACAACATGCATTAAGGCATTTATTTGTTGTTTCTTTTGAATTAACACACTATTCTACCCTTGGTAGAGGACAGTACAAGCAAACTGAACTTAAAATATGGTAGATATTGTACCACACCAAAATGAAGACAATTAACCTATTGCAAAAACAAGCTCAGCTCTGAAGCGACCTCTTCTTTCTGAGCAAAGGTAGAAGGTGCATCTGGTACCAAGTAACTGATCATCAGAAACCTTCTGGCTTCAACTTACAACCAAAGATATATAAAAATATGCATTAAAACATGGAAATATTAGAAAAAAAACAAATGGGTGTCTGCTACAACTACAGAAGGATGACACAAGAAGAGATCAAAACTATGTTTGACACAGAGGCAATTCACTCACATTATAATTGGAACAAGCTGCAAGCCTCCCAATAAGGCACAATGAGAATAAAGGTTGGGCGAGTATCAAACACTTTGTTTACGTGGTGAAGCTGGGATTTGATACCAGTCTGAAATATAGGGAATTGACCACATATAGAATCTGCTCTGGTATAGTTAGTGCAAACCGTGTGGCTTCCGAGGGCAAATAAAAGGTTAGATTTTTAGCGATTTCTTCCATAAATGTGCAAATCACCTAATAAACAAACCTGACAAATTATTAATTGTAATAAAAATATGTTAAGCAAAATGAGTCTGACTGTAGCAACATTTTCTTCATCTGTAAATGAAAGGCAGCAGGTGGGCAAGGTATCAGTACATGGAGGACTGGTAAGGTGACCAATTGGGGGTGGAGCCTGCAGGCAGTTTACCAGTGGAACTGCAATTAGTACACTCCTTTTTAAAGCTGTCATGGAGCTGAGATTTCCCTCATGGCTTTCATTTTCTGTAGAGGGGGCTTCACTCTACTAGGTGAAGCAGCGGTCTGACGGTGTGTTGTGGCGGCCAGGTGGCCCCCTGTAACACAGGACACTGTGCTAGAGAACAAAGTTCACAGGCAACATTGCCAGCATAAGAATGCCTCTGCTTGAGGAGGGTTTGCTTCTGTAGAGGCGCTCTCAGTCTGAAGTGATACCCATGCTCACTCAATGTTTTAAGGCACTACTTGTTTCTGGCATTCATTGTACCACTCCTGCGTACCCAATTGAAGGAGTCGGTCTAGTCCATTACACCACCTAGCCTTTGAGATGTTGTCTTCTTTCCTATCAAACTGATTTGTTTTGGCAATAATCATACATGCTTCCTTTCTATGATGCCTTTCATTGGAAAGTAACCATTGTGCTGGGCTCCGACCCTGGCATGGTCTCTTACTGTCTCCAAAACACAAGCTCTGGGCACAAAGAAGCTGGAAAGTTGGCCTATCATTCAGGCTTTTGAAAACACTATAAAGCTAGTAATACAGACACCTACTGAACACTTTCCTTACCTAATATAATTATTTCAGTCACACACTTATTTTTCCAATATACAGAAATGGAGATTTGAATCCCTGTACTATAAGTCCTAGTGTCTTTAGTCCATGTAAGTTTGCATTCTTGTATATTTGTATTTTTCACATTATGGAAAGAGTAAAGCCTATAAGTAACAGAATGCTCAATCCCACAAAAATATTGAACACTTTGATTTTATGTCAACCTAGCAGACACAGTGCACACTAGTGTCCAATGTCAGATGTAAAGCTGAGGTTCATGGGCATCATGACGAGTATGTTGTGATAAGAAATCAGTGGCTATTCCATGACCACTGATTTGTTGGTGGTAATGGAGTTACTGCTTCATTTATTGGACTGCCGAATTCCAAAGATTTTGACCTTGAACTGGAGGATTTACCTGCAGCAATATGGATGATATGATAGGTTATTTGTAACAAGCTTAATACCCAGAGGTTTCTAAGCACTGACCCAGGGATCGAACCTGTGTTGCTCCGTGTTGTTTTGCTTCCAGGAGGAGCACATTGCCGCTGAGCTATCCTCCCGAGATGAGGATGTGCATGAGGTAAATCCTCATCGTTAAAGTCAAAATTCAGAGGAATTACCATGCAGAATTACCACTTGCAGTAAATCCGTATGGAAACCTAATAGAGTTCTATGGACACCACAAAATGGGATTTATACTACCATACCACCACTTGTAATCTCAGTGTAATTCCACAGGACGGAGTGGAGAAAACGGTAAATGAGTTTGGTGGTAGTTCAGCAGATTTACTGCCAAACATGTAGTGATAAAAAAAGTTCTGAAGGAATTTACATTGAATTGGTGGCAGTTTGAAGGACTTTAAATGCTAACGGGCCTATCCATTGACCGAGAATTGGACTGTTGCCACTCTATGTTTCAGACTTGTGTCTGGTACCGTCTGTAATACGAAGTTGCCAAATGTGCTGCTTACAAGAAACAAAGGCTAAGGGAAACATTACCTGAATGCTGTGAAGCACTGCTGGCCCATGATCTTCTTTGTCAAAGCCCTACATTAGCAACACCATGACAAACAAGCATTGGCAATGTCAACAGGTTGTGCTTTTTTGGAGGCATGGGAAAGGCACTTGCTAGGCACAGCCTTAGTGGTATTAACTGGCCATTGATGGTAGCAGGCGCAAAATGGTGTGAGTACTTGGGCATCTAATAGGAGTGCCTGGCAAATGGCTAACACTTATACTGAAGACTAAACTGTTGTCTTTGACAATGTTTGTTTTTAACAGGACTTCAGTGAAATACACAGAGAGTTCTTATACATCGAAGGCAAACCTGGTAAGACATTTGTATTACACCAGAAGCGGGGTTACAACTCCACTTAAGTCATTAACTCTCAGAAGACTTCTTTGAAAATACACTGGCAGGCACTTTGAGTGCAAAGTTTTATGGTCATTCTTAACTAAAGTGAGCTCAAATAGTTCCCATGAGGAGGTGTTTTGGGTGGGCAAGGGCTGGAACTGGGTGGGAATGGCCATAGGAATTAGCATGGCCATGGGTAGTCAATGGATGGTACACGGATGTCGAAGAATGATGCTAACACAAGGGTGGCTTTTTGGTTGGCAAATACTTTTATTTGTTAAGAAAACAAACACTAACTATCCCTATCTACTAAGAGGGGGTTTCCCTGCCTCAAATTAATACTAAAGGATCTGTCAGAATGTCTGTCAATCAAAGAGTATGACACCTGTCCACTGGCATCTCTGAATCCAAAATGGATTTCAAGTTCTTCAACTTTCAGAACCAGGAGAATGACTCCCTTCTCCCGGCATTGACAAAGTTGAAAGTCCTTCTCATGGCCGCAGTGTTCTTTTCCCCTGATACTGTGACAAGGATGCGTAACTCGGATACTTAATTTACTTCTGCCGTGGTCTCAGACCCTTCTCTGGTGGTCAGTAGGCTTGTTGCTGCCACTGCAACAAGGAAGTTCTCCTCTGATGCTTGAGGTGATTGTTTTGGGGTCCCTGACACTTCTATGGTGGTTAGTGAGCTTATTGCTGCCACAGTGATTAGTAGGTTCTCCTCAGCTGCTAAATATTTATTTATTTTAATTCTTGTTAACGTGCCTAATTGCCCAAAGGGCTTGCATTCGGGCACCAGACCCTTCTCTGGTGGTTAGTGGGATTAATGCTGCCACTATGATGAGGAAGCTCTCTTTGGATGTTTGATGCGCTATTCAGTTTGTTTAATGAATACAAACTAAAGAATTAATTTTAAATGAAACAAAAACAATGAAAAAATACAGAATTTTATTAAAAACATATATGTGTGGGTAGGGTAAGGGGTTAAATCTGATGGTAAGGGGGTTGGCATGGGGTTTTAAACATGTGGAAATGGGGGGATTTGAGGACCCCCAAAAAATGTTCTATTGTTTTAGTTGCTTTGGTTACAGAAAAAAATGCATTCTTTATTTTGTAATTTGTTAAAATCACATAGAACTGCCTGAAGCGGTCTTCCCAGTAGTTTGAATTTACTACTCGGTCAGCAGAGAGCCTCTCGAGCCTGCCTCTTTTTCACCCCTGTGTCCTCTCCAGGTCTATCATACCTCATGTTACCTTCTTTGGGATTTCAGTACGGCGATTCCTGGAACTGGGGTAGGTCTCTCTGGGCTTCTCTCCGCTGCTTCTGCAGCAGTGTGACCACTCTGAGCTCTCCTGGACTGCTCGATTTCCTCTTCCTGCTTCATGTTTGTGTCTAGTCGAGTTAATCCCACTCCATCAGTACCTCGCTGGCATCCTCTGCTCTTCGGTTTCTCTGCTCTTCGGTTTCTCTTGTCAGCTGACACGATTCAAAACTCCTACTCTGGATGGTGACCACACCTGCTGGCTTTCCCGGCTGGATCTGACCAAATCGTTAGCCCTTCTTCTCTTCCTATACAAAGTTGCCAGTCTTGCCCTGGTGGATTGTCGAAGTCCTTTGTTGTTCTTGATGGATTGATCTTCATGCATCCTCGGGCCACCTCATTCCTGCACTAGCACAATTAGTAATCTCCATGTCTTCTGTGCTCCTCTTTGTCCTGGTACTTTCTCTTGTGGTTGTTTCTCCTACACTACAGAAATATATGGATCTACTTTGAAGGAAGTTGTTTGGCATGGAGGGGGTGGGTTAGGGAAAGTTTAATTTCTAGCCATGTAGTCTTTAATGTGAGCACCTAGTGTAATGCATTTGAAATATATTCAGGCAATTGGTAGTATTCACAATTAAGTGTAGAAACAAACGTTTGGTGTGGACTTCTGGGCTTCACGCCAGGCTTATCTTTTTTATGGTATTTGCAAATACATCGCATAAACCAAGTCTCTGGCTCCATTCTCACAGTCTAGGAAGTGATCCAAGTGGTCCCTTTTGTTATGATAAAAACCAAATGTTCTAGTAAATAAAAACAATAAGTAAGGAACTACTGTAAAATACAATGCTTCCAGATGTGAGGGAGTCAGAGATTATTTAGCAATTAGCCGTAACACAGAAGAATTCAGCTCGCAAGAGAGTGAAATATTGAGGCAACTTATTACATTGGACATCAGCAAGCTTTTTGCTTCTGTTAGATGCTTGGCTCTGTTAATGAGCCAATGATCTAAACCGTTGTTTTGCTTTGAAAGGCAGAGGCAGGAGATTAGCTGTTCTGATGAAGCTGGCAGAGGAAGATAGGAGGCAGAAGGAAGGCTGTGAGGACAATACATAAATAGCACTGAGGCCATTATCTTCTCTGAAGAAGGGAAAGGTCGAAGTCTCTCCTTTTATCCTTGCTTGATTTTAAAGCCACTAAATTGGATTTGTTGACTTTTGTGAGGCATTTGAATCCCCAAAGGACTCTGAATATTTGCTTTTGAGAAGACCTATTATTTTCAATGGAGCTGCGTGGGCATTAACCGTGTCCATAGCAATAAGCTCATCACCTATTTACAATGGACTGTTATTGGCTGACACCATTGCACTTCCAAATGACACTGGATCCTTTTAAAAGAAAATCCTTTTTAGCTGTTTTTGCCAAAAGAGACCATGGTGATTCTGAAAGGTGGTTTTTAATGGTTTTTCCAATTGGCTGGGGTATTTTGGGAATTGTTCTGGGATTGGGCAGAACGTTCCAGGCATCCAGTCTTCTCCAGCCCTCATCTCCCTACCTTCTACAGATAGTGTGTATGATTGGTCTTACCCATCCTTAAAATCACATTGGGAAAGAGATTTCTTAGTGAGATCTGATGAGGTGGGCATTACTTTTAAGGTGGCTATGATGTCTCTGAGAAGGTTGATTCATCTTGAGTAGACTTGGAGGCAATGGCAATGATTGCTGCATATTCGTTAATTATCTTTTGTATATTAAATGTGTTGTGTGTAGTGACAATACTGGTAAAAATGTTTCTCATAATTAAATGATTTACATTAAACATGAGAGTGTAAGAAGCATACTTTGTGTTATTATTGCTGAGAATTTTGTAAGAAGCATTTAAACATGAACATTATGATGTGTGGGGCATCTATTTGAACTGCTGTGTATTGATTTGTTATAAATGGTGAATGTCTTAAAATAAAAGTGCACGTTTCTGAGCACAAAGGTTGTTTAAGGAAAAAAGTGCTAAATGCCCCTATAGTGGAAAATAATTTGACAATGGGGCCTACATGCAACACATTAAAATGGACACTGTTATTAAAATTCCCACCTAGTGGTTGTACATCATATGATAAAAGTCACTATATGAAAAAGAACTGCGCTTGATATTCCAGACCAACAGTGTAGCATTAGGTCTTAATGAAAATATTGATTGGTTTAGGGTGGAGTGGTGTTATTAATGAAAACGCCCCTGCCACGATAATTACGTGCATCTATAATCAGTATGTAATGTACAAACTAGGGCACAGCTCGATTTATCAGCTTTACAATCATTGACATCAATCCTGTAGTGTATCATATATAATAAGAGTGGATAGAGATATTAATAATAACCTCCCTGCCACAATAATTACGTGCATCTAAAAATCAGTAAATAATATACTAACTAAGGTAGGGTTTAATCTATCAGCTTTGCAATCATTAAAAACAAATCCTATGCTGCAAAGCATATTACGAGTAGCACACTACTCCAACCCAAGATGGCCGACATATGACAGCGATAATGAAAGAAATGAATGTAGAAAACTAACAAAACATGACACATCATCAGCTGCTGTGACATGCCACAATCACATGATACAAAAAGACTGACAATGAGTCAGTCACACTGCAGTGCCAGCGAGTTTCGAGATGTGTAGAAATCACGATATAGGAGGCTGATACAAGATGCGTCATTTTGAATATGAGATTGCACAATCCCAATATACAAAACGTGCATTTTATATACTTAAAGGTTCTTTATATCCACAGGTGGTGATAAAAGCTGCATGACATTTGCATTCCTCGAAAAGGGCAGGAAGTTTGAACAACTTTAGCCCCTCATTCATGTTTGAGAATTCGAACAGCACTATGAGGTGAGCTCATGTATAATTTTATAGCTTATGTTCTATTATCCAGAAGTGTTACAACTGACATAAAACTAACCTAAGCGTGGCCTGTGCCCCACCTCCGCCTGTTTTAAACTTACTAGATACTTGATTACAAGTGGACACGCATAAATAAAGTATCAATGAACTTTAGATCTACAAGTACTTAGGGCAAATTACTTGGCACAAGATCTTTGCCTGAGTAAGTACAAATAGTTTAGTATCTATACTAAAGCAATATGCCCATAGCGGCGGGGACATTACCGACTCTGGTAATGCCCCATAATTATAGGCCTGAGCGGGCATATTGCTTTTAGTACTCCGGCCCACAAAAACTGCGTGACAGGGGCACTAAAAGCATTAATGGATACAAAATGTATGAGAACTTATTTGTAGATTAGTGTTGCAGGAGTGAGTGAACACACATGTTATTGTCTGCGGGCAAATACCTGTTTGTTTTGTTTGTTTTTATTAATTGTTTTTGGTATAAAAGAAACCTTTAAATTTTCATGCAACAAAATATACATGAAGTAATAGTAAAAAGACTATTACAAGATATAAAGGAAGATATCAAACCTTTTTTTTTTTTTCAATTCATCCAAACTTTGACAGCTAAAACAGGCAGATTAAAATTAATTTCGTATCATAGGTATCACGATTATAGCTAAAGTCCATTACTGAACATCGAGTTAAAAGGAAATAAGATCATGATAAACCACACATGTTTAATTGTACTGTTGTTACAGACATGGAATATAAATGCATATAAATCCAAACATGTTCTCCAACCACAGCAGCCAAATTGTGTTCAAATGTACTGAACAAGTAGATATGTTGCCTGATAAAACCTGGGTAAGGCATCAAAAAGATGTTTTATGCCCTCTATAGTAGTAACACTTTCACAAAATCTACAAAATGCCATACTTTTGGGTAAACCACTTCATAGGCCAAACAAATCATTGGTATTAATTACATCTATGCAGAATCTCATGTATATATGATGAGCATCACAATCAGGGAATTTTTGCACATACCATTCTCCTCCCCATATCTCTTATGTGGCAATATTTTTTATTTATCGGTCATTTGTAATGTGCCTATATACAAGTGTTTCAAATTGCAACAAGGGAGGAGGGAGGAACAGGTAGGAGAAAAAGTAATAATCCTAATAGGCTATCTGACAATCAGATCATGCAAGTGCAGTAACGAGAAGTGCATGGGGTGAGGGGAGGTGGAGCAGTGCAGGAACTGGGCGGAAGGCCCATGAGAAGGAGAGTCAGGGAGGCCAGGTGGGCAGGGCCAGGGGGAAGCCGAGAGTAGAGTGGTGTCCACAACTAAGTGCAAGTTAGTTAAAGGGGCTAGAATGGCTCCAAGGGGTGCAGGCTAGCCAGACAAATGTAGGCGGGGGGCTGTGAGGGCAAGTGCAGATTGAGGGATGGGAGGGGGTGAGGTTAGAACAAGTGCAGGATTAAACTGAGCAAGGGTGTCTGATACCCTGTATGACTCTGAAGGAATCGGGCCACCAGACTAAGGCAGATGGGGACATTAGCAGGGGTAGGTGAGGGGGAAGGAAGAAGAGAAGACGAAGGTCTTGCAGAGATCGAGCTCAAGTTTGAGAGGGGCAAGGAGGCCATTCCAGAGGGAGGCACCTGCAAAGGAGAGGGATGTACCCCCACTCTCTGCTTGGAAAAACAACGGATTTGCTGAAAGTTAGAGCTAGAAGGGCAAAGGACTCTAACAGGGTAGTATTTGAGGAGAGAGAGTTGTATGTAGTGGGGTCCCAGGCTGCAGAAAGCCTTGTTTCTTTATTTTTTATTTGTATTGTGTAGTTTAGTTTATAGACACACTTTTTACACACTTTTAATCTACTCATCACATTTACTGGTTAATTTAACCAACAGTCTATTATCACAAAATGTTTTAAGTTAATTTTTAAACCTACCATTAACCCAACTTCTTCCAACTAGACCTTCTGCATTTGGGTCTGTCATTCGATTATTCACCACAATACAGGTTTATTTCATTTCATTTCCATCCTCCTGTTCCAACTTGTCAAGCAATTTTAGTATTTTACTTAAAAAATCTAACCCTGCACAAACCATAGCACAGTTACGACCTCCCAGGAACATCACCCACCAGTCGTCAAACGTTACGGTCTGAAAGTGCCCATTATATTTCCCGATAAACAGTGTTGTTTCTTCTGATACCTTTTGCAAGCGAGTAACAGATATTTTGATGTTTCAGGACTACCTTGATGGTTACATGGCCTACAAGACCCCATATTTTTACCTCGACCCCCCGTCCTGTGACGGTATTCGTTGGTTTGATAGACATTTAGTCTTATTCTCATTAATGCACCTCGATGCAATCGATTCGGAAATTACTCGAGGTAATGTGGGATGGAGTTTATCTTTCTATGACCACTGCACATTTCTCTCAACATAGACAGTTTTGCATTTCCTTCTGATGTGTGAATCCAGTCCATTTGTTTCAGCTTCACTTTGCCCTTCCCTGGATTTCTATCAACTGAGTGACAGAGGAGTTCAGATAACTTAGATTATCTTCACACTTTCTTTTCCTATCTCGTGGGGTTCTCGATCCTTTTACTACAACCTCTTGTTTCAACATGACATAGCCTTGAGCCGGTGTATCAACCATTAGTTTTCTTAGTAGGCAGAGTGATTTCCATTGAACTATCGATTCTAATGATTGTAGACCGAATTCTGCATGAATGGCCACTATGGGACGACTCATGGGCAACTTCAGAACCGTCTTCCAGAATGTTCATTCTAGTAGTGCCCATGTCTTCCAGGATACATTTAGTGTCGCCTCTCCTCCATATGATAGTATTGGGATCACCTTGCTTGTATAAAACAACCGTCTGGGCCCCATTGAGAACTTCCCGTACCTTGAGAGCAGGATCGCTCCTTGTGAGGCCAGCTGAGATGTCTTGTGATACAATTCCTCAAATCTTGTTTTTTCAGCAATTGATGTGTTGAGGTTTAGCCCCAGATAACCAGTTGCTGTTACCCTCTCTAGCACTTTACCCCCAACCCTCCATTTAAAGGATTTAGATCTCATTCCTTGGCTTGGCCCAGTGATCATGATCTTGGTTTTAGCAGATTATTTTCGTTTATGGTCAGATCGTTTTCATCCATATAATGATGTCGTTTTTCCAACAGGTGCTGTAACCCAATTTGAGTCTGATCTATGATGACTAGGTTGTCGGCATATACAACTATGTGTATGTCTGTATTGTTCTACTTTGGAGAGAAATGCGTGGAGGATTGGATGTTTGTCAAATCTGCTATTAAACAGAGTGGCCACTAAGGGGCAACCTTGCTTCACCCCTTTTAAACGTCAAATGCCACTGTGCAAGTTCTTTCATTGTCCATGCTCACACACAAGGTGGTTCCATGGGGTAGGGCTTCGATTGGACTCAACAGCTCTTCAAGCATTTCATCGCTCTTAATTTTGCCCACATTTCTTGATGATTGACACTATCGAAAGCTTGTTTCACATCCACAAATGCTAGAAAAAGAGACCCCTTGGTCCGTATAGTGTCAAGTTTTAGGATCGATAAGATAAAAAGATTTAGGTCTCTCCCAGTCCCTTTGGTGAAACCAGTTTGATAGGGATCTGATATGAGAGAAAGCCTTGTGGATGATGCAAGCGTCTTGAACTTGAAACTCACAGCAACCGGGAGCCAGTGGAGGGATTTAATGGCTGGAGCGATGCGGCCACTGGGCTGGAGGCCAAAAATAATTCTTGAAGTCCTATTCTGGTTTAGTTGAAGGGGGCAGAGGAAGCAGCTGATGCAGCAGTCCAACCGGGAATGAACCAGACCTCTGGAGACATTGAGTTTCTGGGGGAGATGAGGAAGGGGAGAATGCCTCTGAGGGGGTGCAGCTGAAAGTGGGCCTTCTTGGCCAGATCTGTGATGTGAAGAGAGACGGAGAGGGAGGAGTCAAAGATGAGGCCAAGTTATTTTGCTTCACATGAGGGGAGTGGGCCCAAGGAGGGTGGCCAGAGTGTTTCAGTGAAAGCGGGAGTAGGGGTCCCAATGAGAAGAATCTCTGTCTTACTGGCATTAAGGCAGATATCATTAGTAGAGCAGCATGCCTGAATAGCAGACAAGCAGTCAGGAATGAGAGAGGAAGACGCGGAAGCAAAGGAGGGTAGCTTGAAAGAGAGCTGCATGTCATTAGCATACCACTGGAAATTAGGAGAGAAGGTGGAGATCGAGTGGGCCAGAGGGGCCAGGTAGAGATTGAAAAGCCAGGGCGAGAGGATAGAGCCCTGAGGGACACCACAGGCGGAGAGTGAGATGGTGGAGAGAAAAGGGCCCTGTTGAACCTGGGAAGGTTGGTCAGAGAGGAAGGAGGTGTCCCAGTCCAAAGCCAGATCTGTGATGCCACCGGTGTCAGGGTTGCTTGATTGACTGTTTCTTAAAGGCAGAGAAAAGGTCAAGGATGAGAATGGAAGGAGAGCTGGAATCGGCATTAGTGGGCAAGTCTTCACGGTTGTGTCCAGGAGAGCAGTTTCCGTACCTCTGGCATCTCTAAAGCCAGACTGGAGGTCATGCAGGCACCCAAGAGATTCAACGTGGTGGACAAACTGGGAGATGGCCAGGATCTCCAAGAGTTTGCCCAGGAAGGAGGTAGTGGAGATAGGGCATTAATTTGCCAGATAGGAATGGAAAGCAGAAGGTTTTTTGAGGAGAGGGTTCACAAGTTAGTGCTTGAAGAGTGAGGGGAAGATCCTGTGGCGGCAACGGAGTGATTGCAGAGATTGGCCAAGGCTGGAAAAAGGGAGACAATGATGTCCTTGATAGTTATGGAGGATCAGGGAAGCACTGGTTTGGATGAGACTTTCATAGAGCTGACTTTTCTAGAAACCTCATTAGGTGTTATGGGAGAAAAAGAGAGGAGAGGAGTGCAGTAGGATTGGCAAGTTCTTTGCAGATTTTGAAAAGTTTGGCCATGTTATTTGTGGACCCGGAAATGTGGGCTTGGATATAGGCCCTCTTCTTAGAGCAGATGTCGAGTCTGTATTGCCTTTGGAGCAGGCTGAAGGCAAGCTTGTCAGAGGATGTGCTTGAAGCCTGCCACTTCCGCTCAGTCACTCACTCTGCACCTGCGTTTCAGAGCGGCAGGTTACTATCATACCAGAAGTTGCAACCAGGAGTTGCACTTGAAAGAAGGCTTCATGCAAATCCTCATAGCAAGGGCAAGGATGTCCAGAGTGTTGAAAATGGAGAGTTGAAGGTTAGTGAGGACTGTGTCAGAGTGAGAGTCAGTGGTAGGAGTAGGAGGGGGAGTGAAGGTGGTGGCAAAACAGCAGCTGACACTTGTTTCATCAGTCAAATCAAAGCGAAGGAAACTAACAGTACGGTCAGAGGATTAGCCGGGGAACAAGGTGGTCCAGGTGAGAGGACAGGAGAGCATGATCAGACCAGGACAGAGGAGTAATGAGAGGGTTGGAAATGGGGAGGTCTGAGGAGAAGAGAATATCCAAGGTCTGTCTGTCAAAGTGCATCATACCAGAGGGAAGAATGGAAAGGGAAAGGGAATCACAGAGGTTGTGGAAAAACCCAGAGGCTGCATGAAGTCTCTGAAGATGAGAAGCTGGGAGGAGGAGATCAGTAGAAGAGGTGAGGTCTGCCCATTCAGAAAGGTAGTGGGAGACCTGACCAGGGGGCCTGTAGATGGTGACCAGAGTCAGGGAGAGGCCAGGGGAGACACCAAGCCTGCAGACAAGGCATTCGACAGAGGAGGTATGATAGTAGCCACGACCGACTCAGGGAAGATGAGGGCCGCTCTGCCCACAGGCCGGTTAGGCTGAATATAATTTGTGCTCTGCAATTTGATTCCAATTTGATTCCAATTTGATTTAGAATCGCTCGGCATGATTTTCAATTTTACCAGCAGGATTTTCAATTAACAGATCCACGTTTACTTTGAGTTTCTGCATTTTACAAGCACAATATTCTCTGAGGATTTTAACAGGAGACTACACATATAGTGCAGATACATTTTCTAACTGAGTGTATAAGGTTTCCAAAGGGAACACAACATTTTACTATACAAAGAGAGGAAACCCCACAGTATCCAACTTTTATCGATAGCAACCCAAGGTCGTAACATATGAGCCCCATTGGAATGCGTTGTGGCAGAAAGTATAGCACTTCTTCCAAATTAAAGATTCATACATACCTCCTCTGTTAGCCAAGTTGGAAGAACTTCTAAACCATAAACCAGTTTAGGGGTCACTATTCCCCTATAAAACCTTAGCACTGGTAGAATTGAAAACTTGCCATATTTTCAGTCAATTGCCTTCATATGCCCTGCAAGAGTAAGTACTTTCTTCTTAAGGCAATCTCTAAGTAATCATTTACCATGGTGGGCCGATATTGGGATGCCTAAATAGAATATAGAGGTTGTTATCTTCAATCAGACTTCATCAATATGCCAAGCGAACATACATATTCTACCCGGCTTACAAAACTGGACTATTTTCATTTTTGAGGGATTCATTTTTAATTCCATGCTTTCATATAGTTTTCAAAGGCTCTAAGAAGGCACTGAAGTCCAATAGCTGTCCTATGTAAAGCAATATAATCATCAGCATAGGCTATCCAAGTTACACACATATCCCCCAACCAATAAATATAAATACGCAACTAAGAGACAACTAACTAAGCAACTAGGGCTCACAAAAGCAACATCATCAAGGGAATTTCCAATGTCCGCCATGTATAGATTAAAAAGGCAAGGAGCCAGTAAGCACCCCGCCTCAGGCCATAGCAGGTGTTCATTTCCCTATATATCCCATCCATAGTAACAGAGTAATTCATGGAATAAATGTGCGCCGAATAGGGGAGCGCAAGCATGAAAAACGCAGCGCACGCGTGCTGAAGCCGTGCACGTACCTCTTCGTCGATTCATGGAATGAGCTGCACGTGTAAACTCTGGTATGTGCACCAAATCCGTGGGTGGCGCACACGGCCGCACACGTCACCAAATGCTGTGCGCGAAGTGCAGAGGTTAAGGGCACAATGTGTAGCGCACACAAGAAAAGTGGGCAGAACACAGGGCGTAACATGCGGAATGGGGAACAATGCGTGAAAATATGGGCGTAAAGGGGGAAGTACGGGAGGTAAATGCTTGCAACGCCCACACGCACGCTAACTACACGCATTCATGGAATCAAACAGGGGAAATCTGTGCACCAAAAAATATGTGCACAGGCCTAAACACGTCTGCCACACGAAGGCAGGTGGTAGAGTCCCTGCGCATAACAAAAGTGTGCACAAACAACAAACACGTATATACAGCTACGATGAATGTCCCATTCTGTGGCCCCCTAGGAGAAATGACATGTCACACAACGCACAGGCATCCAATAAAATCAAGAAAAAGTGATAAGCGACCCCTGTAGTCCACGTGCGTGTTAAAAAACACATTCAGTACGCTGTGGCAACCAGGAACCCCAAAAATACGTACGTGAACAACACCTAGGCTAGTATGGGTGGAAAAAAAGGGATACGTGACAAACGGGGACACCCGCAGTGGGAAAAATAGCGTGTGCAACTCACTGTCAGCCTTGCGTGTAGAAGAAGAAAACGTAGCCAACACCCACCGCTGTGAATTAATCGCGTGTGAACCCCAATGCCTGGAAAACACGTGCACCGATTTCCACGAAAAGCACATACAGAGCGACGGAAACCCACGTGGGACCCTCAACCCCTTGCAGGGAAATGCCCATGCGTGTTATGTCACATAAATGCTTACGCGCTAAGGGCCTTTCCTCGAATTACACGCTGACGTGCAGTTTTTTCACATGCCAAATCATTCTGTATCAAGCTGGCCACGCGACAACACACGGAAGACCACGCTCCTGCCCAGAAAGCCGATTTACTGCCCCACAGAGCCCCAAGCAGCATCCCACGAGCCAAATGCTGCTGCCTGCCTGCTGCCACTGTGCCCTGCTATTTGGTGCCTGCACCTCTGCCATCTGCCGGGGTCCAGTTGCTGTGACCACCCCTGCTGGAACAGAAGACTCCCGACTGGTGTTCCATCACTCCACAGCCCAGCCCCAGGACCCAGTTGCCCACCCACACCTGCCTCGGGGGTCGGCATGTTGGGGCAAACACCATCAAACACCATCAGAGACCACTGGCGACCCCCAGCCAGAGAGCAAGTTCTGGGGCATTATGATGCCCTCTTCACACCATCGCGCGCCGGCAAGGAAGGTCGGCCGAGGATCTGCGAGGACATAGTGTGTGCCATTAACACGGAGGGGGTGACACCCCGCAACATCAAACACGTCCGGAAGCACGGGGAGGACTACAAATCCAGGACCCTCAAGAAGGCCCAGTGACTCTTGGAGGCAGCGGATGCAGTGGGGCACCGAGCCCATCTTACCACCGAGCAGATGAGGGTCCTGGAGCACATTCGCCCAGTGCTTCACCACCAGATCCTCAGGATGCAGGCCTGTCTGGAGTCGAGCGGTACGTGGCCATGCATTCACATTTGAAACAGTGCATGTTGAAGCGTGGTGGTAGTTAGTTACTTAGTTGCATGTGTGATATGGGTCATGTATGGATGTGTGTGTGCAGGGAAATGACAGTGCTGCATGTGAGTCTAGTCAGGCGTGACCCACATGGATGAGGTATGTGTTACAATGCATCATGCTGAGCAGCATGCGGATTGCACACATGTATGCATGCCTATGTCTGTACCTTGACATGTGTGTGGTGCGATAGATGTGTGCTGCTGTCATGGACATGCATGATGCACATATCCGTGTGTCAGAGTAGTGTGTGCACCATGGATGCATGACACATGTCCATGACGATGTGTTGAATCAATGATACAGCCTACTCATCCTTCTATCCACTGTGTCTGTGGGCATATGGGGCCAGATGCATGACCCTCCAGTGATGCGTGTGCATGTGATCAGTATGTCCCATGATGCATGTGACAGTATGTCCCACTAACAATTTCCCTTTCTGCATACACCTCTCAAACTCCAAACCAAAACACAACCAAAACCTAGAGCACAGCAAACCGCACAAACTTCACTACATTGCAACAACAAAACAAAAGCACACATAGACTCGCACAACAGTACACGACGACTACCGGCCACAAACACCCCAGGCCCAGCCAACGGACCCACCGGGCTGAGGTCGCCAACAGCACATCATTGCTCTCTTACACTTTTCCTGCTTCGACCCACTAACTCAACCCCCACTCCTCTTTCAGAGCCGCCAGAGCACCAGGGGACCACTCCGGTGGTGATAGTGCACGGTACAAATGTCCTTTAACATTAAAATTAACATGTGAGTTTCAGCCCACCATTGGATGTATGTACGGTGTGGTGGACATGGATGCAAGTTTTTGTTGCATGTGCCATGCCGGTTCCTGCATGTGTGTTGCCTGCATTACCCATGTGTTGTTGGGAGACATAATGGAAGTGACGTTTGACAGTGCCACTCATGTGCTATTGCTTCCTGACTAGGGGACTATTGTACAGTACGCTGATGCTTCTGTTCTATGTCTCCCTCTACACAGCGGCGAGTGAAGAAGAGGGCGGAGACAGCGCTGTGGAGAAAAGCAGTGGGGATGCCTCTACCGGCCGGCGACACAAGGCCCAGTCACCCTCCCAGGAATTACCATCATCCTGGAGCGAGGGGGCTGGTGCCGCGACTGCCACTACGGCTGCTGCGGAAGGGGCAGGTGAGCCCCCACAGGGGCTTGCGACGGCGGAAGATGGTGTGGAGCCATCCAGGTTGGTGGTGTGCACAGAGGAGGAGGAGGCCGCTACTGAGCCGCACATGGGCCTGGTGGGGTGGTAAGAAACAAAAAAGTTCCCTATTAGGGAACTCACGTCCCCTGCACACTTTCCAATGTCTGGAAAACCAGACCAACAATTAGTTTGTATTTTATACAATCTTCCTAGTAATCTCTAAAGAAACTTTTAGCAAACAATATTTGAAGAGGTCAATTGAAGAAATTCACATTCAGTCAGAGTAGGTCACAAGAACCAAAGTTCATATTTATTCTTGATGTTTGGATTGTGGCAGGCCCAACGCGTTTCGAGTGGTAATCCACTCTTCATCAGGGGCAAATCAAAACGATTCTAAGGAAAAATATGTACAGAATTCTACATTACAGTGTTAATTTTTCATAAACAACAATTTTACAACTTATACCAAACAGGCTGTTACAACTACTTAAATCGTGTATACATAGGCTAGTAGAATAATTCTCAAAAAATGACTCAGCAAAAAATAGGGGGTACATTGACACCAAACGATTAATATCTTCAGACTAAACATTTACCTTCATGTTACTATTTATAGAGAAAGATGATAATTGAGTCAATATCATGAAATAGTTAGATAGACTGTGCTCTACTGAAATAACGTCTTCAAAAAGAGGATCTAGCAAGGAGGAAAACTGATTCAACAAAAGGGTTGTTCTGACCTTGTGAACGTTTTTTTTTAAATATCTTCAATTGAAGAAATGGTGGATCCAGAAAAAGGATCTCGACTGGTCAAGGGGACAGAAATCCAAGGATAGTGATACCCCAATCATATCTGTTGAGAAATGGGTTGAAAAAAATATAAAATAAAATAAACACTAGTAAGTCTAAGTAAGGAGAAGAGACTCCGGGTAACTGTTTAATACAAACCACTTACATCTGCTAGCGGTAGTGGAGATTCATGTAATAGCCATGGTGGCGTTGGTAGGGTACAACGGCGATCCCCAACGGAAACGTAGGAAATCTGAGATTATGTTGGCTGAATCAAAATTCGAATAATGGACAGACGTCCACTGTCACTACAAAGAAAAAACAGTCATAGAGTAGGTTAGAGGTGTACCCGGAATGGGTTATGGTGAAAGCCAGGGTGAGAAGTGTATTCTACACCAAACAAGTTCAAATAAATGCCCAGAGTTAATGCAAGGGGAGAGAGAGCTGTTACCTAGGTGACCGCAGCACTGACAATTGGAGACCGGAATCCAAGAGGACAGCCAACACCATTGTCACTGCCGTCAGTGTTTATATTGCATTTGTAATGCGTGACGTCATCACGCGGGAGCGTGTGACTCTACGTGTTCAATTTAGAATTAAGTTCAACAGTTTATTATTTAAAAAAACAAGCGGACCATACAAATTCCCAACAGTAGCCCTATTGTTGGTGCTACCAAGGTAGTGTTATTAGTAGAAAGGACGAGGATACAATGCCTAGGGTGTCCGGGAAGGTAAACACATGACGTCATCACGCTAACGCATGAGTGACGCAATGTGTCAACAAACCGGCATTCTGACGATCCTTACAGAGGTAAGGGGCAAACTGAAGTGTTGCCCTGGGATGTGCCAATTAGCGAATAATCGGCCATCAGGGGCACATCATACGTCAAAAAAATTGTTGCCGGTTGATAGGATGTTGTTGAAAATCAGATGTGCATTTTAACATAACTTGGGCAGTCTAGAGAAGTTGTGTCTACCCTCATATGCAGGGTGTTTGATGTCTAAGAGTAGCGGATGACTACCAGGGGTAATTACAAGAAATAAACATAAGAGGAAGCTGGAAGGAAGGTCCCAAAAGGGGAGGTTATAGTGAAGGATACCACCAGGGAATGGTCTTAAGAATGAACTAAATGCATAAGTATTGACAGAGAATTTTTCGATGGATGGAAGGGGACAAAGAATAGGGGACCGATGGCAGTTGTCAATCGAGGACACTAGGCAAGTAATATACAGTGTTGGACATTGTGTATAAGGATTAGTATACTAAAAACAAATAGGATGGAGCAGATGGTCAAAGGGATCAAATGGCTAGCATAGCAACATCTCAGGGTGTAATTGACATCATAATCTGGCTCTATTCATTTACAAAATTCACAATACAGTTGAAAATACGGATGTCATAAAACAGATAGTCCACCAGACTAAAATACATTTCCAACTCAGTTTCTCTACCCAACAGTGTGGTGTACAATCTATCGGGAGAATCCAGTTATTGCATCAAAACCATCTTATAACCCAAACAGTTCTGGTTATACTAAAGATAGTCTTCAGGACAGTTAAAGAAAGAGGTGTGTTGTTCAGAGACTTTAAATGAATGGGCCCAAATAATATTCTTCGTTGAGCCCTAAGGGGGACATTGCATCAAGTTTGTGAATCCAGTATAGTTCTTTTTGTGCTAGTAATTTGGGTAAGTCCCCTCCCCTTTGTAGGGGATGTACTACTTCCACTAATGCAAATCTCATCTGAGAGATACTGTGCACGCGTGACATTCGTGATGACGTGCGTGCTTCCTGGGTGGACCACGCACGTCATCATGAAGAGCTGCGTGCCGACATGGTCCAGTTGGGAGGGGCCATGGTTGGGGGTTTCCTACATGTGTCGGGCACTCTGGCGGCCCTCTCCTCTCTGTGCAGACTATGCGCCAGTCATTCTCCATGCCGTCTTCCAGCCCAGATTCCACCAGGGCCCCCTGTGGCCCTGCCCCGACCAACACAGCCAGCTCGGTGGAGATCCCATCCCTGCCACACACGGGAGACGGAGGTCCAGCAAGGGTGGACACCCCAGCAACTGGACCCCAGCAGATGGAGGATGTGCCGGCATCATTGGGCAGGGCACGTACACAACAGCGCCGCTGGATTCCATCAGCCCGGATGCTGTTGTGCTGGCAGAGGCAGTTGCGTCAGAGGCAGCGGCAGGCTCAGCGTGGGAGGCATCATGGCTCGGGGCCATCAACATCAGAGGGGAAGGCATCGGCCGGAGGGCAGGAGGACCCTGGAATGGGAGTGTCTTCCGTGTGGCAGCGGTTGGGCCAGCAGATAGATGCGGAGCGGCGGCGGGCAGAGGAGGCATGGCTCACTATGGTTAGGGTGGAGAACTCCATGCGCAGGGCATTGAGGCGGGCTGAGTGCCTCGAGGCAACTCGCAGGGAGTTGGAACAGGCCATGACTGCATCCCTGTGAGACCTCGAGGACAGGGAAGAGGCCCGCCTCTGGGACATCGACGTGCAGTTTGATGATGCCCTGGCCCAGAACATCACTGAGTGAGCCATAGGACTTGCCCGTCGCCATTGTATATAGTTCATTAGTCTTGGGTTTCCTTTGTTTTTCTTTTATTTTGGAGTTCATGGACATTGCTCCACTTCGTGTATATAGTTTTGTCTTCATAGGACTTTTTTGTAGGTTTCTTTTTGTTTGTGGATCATGGAACATTTGGACTTCCATTGTATATAGTTGCAGACTTGTACATACTTTCTTTTTCTATATTCCCATGGATCAATGTTTTTTTTTTTTTTAATTTGGATTATGATTTTATTATGGACATTGGCAATGGACCACTTTTTTATTGTACATGATTTTTCTTTTTTTTTACTTCATTGGATTTACAATTTTATTTGTTTCTTAATCTGTCATTGTACATTGATTTTCATTTTACAATTCCTCCAAATCAGTTCATTATGCTTTTAATACATTTTTTCTAACTTCTAAATTGGTGTTGTGTTCTGTCATTGGTTTTGTGCATGTCTCATTGAACATTTCCTCAGTCATGTGTTGCCACTGTGTGGCTCCGTTGTGCATTCCTGCATGGGCATGGTGGTGCATTTAGAGTATCATGGCATGGGTAATTTGGGAGTGGGTCTGTGGATGGTTGCATGCTTGGACTGGGGCGCAAGGGGGATTAGGGTTGGCTTTAGGGACATGGCTCTGTTTTGTTAGGACATGTTGTTTGTTGGGACATGATTCGGGGCCTGCTGTCAGGTGCCCGTCAATGGTGGGTGGGTGGGGGTGCAGGGGGACATGAGTCGGGGCCTTCTGGCAGGTGCCCGTCAATGGTGGGTGGGTGGGGGTGTAGGGGGACATGAGTCGGGGCCTGCTGGCAGGTGCCTGTCAATGGTGGGTGGGTGGGGGTGCAGGGGGACATGATTGGGGACTGCTGGCAGGTGCCCGTCAATGGTGGGTGGGTGGATGTTTAAGGGGACATGATTCGGGGCCTGCTGGCAGGTGCCCGTCAATGGGTGGTGGGTGGGGGTTCAGGGGGATATGAGTCGGGGCCTGCTGGCAGGTGCCCGTCACTGGTGGGTGGGTGAGGGTGCAGGGGGACATAATTTGGGGCCTGCTGGCAGGTGCCCGTCACTGCTGGGTGGGACATGTGTTGGGGCTCACAAGTGCATGGTGCCATGTGGGCTGCCTGCAGGGCATGTCCAGGGGTGTAGGGTAGTCCCTGGGGAGGGGCACACCTGGGAGGACCCACACGGCCAAATTGTGTGTAAAACTTCACACGCACTCCTCAGAATACACGTACCCCGCTTGCGCCAGGCCAATAGCATGTAAAACTTCACACGCACCCCTCAGAATACACGTACCACACTCGTGCTAGCGAAATCGCGTGTAAAACTTCACACACACCCCTCAGAATACACATACCCCTCTCGTGCTAGCGAAATCGCGTGTAAAACTTCACACGCACCCCTCAGAATACATGTACACCTCTCTCGCTAGCGAAATCGCGTGCAAAACTCCCCGCGCATCCCTCAGAATACACAATCACCACTCTAGCGCTAGCGAAATCGCGACCAGGATATGTAAAAGCCCCATTGGCAGGCCCCAATCATGTAGCTTAGGCCATAAAAAGGTACAGTCAACTAAATGAAAGGCCATTAAAAGGTCTAAAGAAGCGGCTTAGATTGGGGGTAGTATGAGATCCCCATCCTAACCTTTGAATACAAGACATCATGAAGCAATTACAGTCCATCTTTTTGTTCCTCCTAAATCCAGTTTGGGACTTGCTAAGGATCCCCTTTTCTTTTTCCCCACTCTTTCCCAAAACAAGAGCCACAAATAGCTTCCTATCCATGTCTAAGAGTCTAATGGGGCGATCATTTAGCCCACTCAACCTATCCCCATTTTAAATATGGGGATAATTAAAGATGTTTCCCAAGATGGTGGGGTTCTTCTCTCAGCAACAACATTTTTAAATATGACATATAATATGCCTGCCCACATGTGTGCCTGTTGTTTAAAGACTTTATTTGAAAGCAGGTTTGGCCCTCTGGCTCTTGTATGCTCTACGCAAAACTCTAAAGCCACTCAGCCTCAAAATCTGCAGAATGAAAAACAAAGGCTTCCTGTTCCCTATAATACAAATCTTTAAAATGATTGGTCCAAGCGTCTTCTGCTATTGGATTAGCCTGCATCGCCACTTTTTTCATTTCAAGAGAATTCACTATTCTCCAAACATTTTGGTTTTGTTTCCTTAATACAATGTCAAGCATAAACTTCCCATCCCTTTGAATCAGGAGATGTTGATGCATGTACGCCAATTACGCCACTGCTGCTGTTCCTTTTTTATAAGAGCCGACCGCCCGGGGCATTACCTGTCTCCGTAATGCCCCTGCCGTGAGTGCCATATTGCTATTAGTATCCTATCCCGAAAAACTGAAAGACCGATGTACTGAAAGCAGTTTTTCAGACCCGAAACTCTGCGGCATTTTGGAACAGAAAAAAAATAAAATGCCACAGAAAATGGCCACTGGGGAAGGGAAAACAGAGTTCGTTTTCCCTTTTCATGGTGGCCATCGGGAGCGGACGCATTGCGAACACTTCTGTTCCCAGCGTGTCCGCTCCTGAAAAAATAAAGATAAGAATTTAAGTGGGGTTGGAGGCAGGAGGAAGGGAGGGAAACAAAAGAAAGAAAAAACCCTACCTGAGTCCCCGGCAGGGATGATGGCAACCTACATCCATGTGGAGGCTCGGAGCAGGGATGGCCCGCTTCAAGCCTCCACATGGCTGAAGGCTGCCACGCCCCCCCACCGTGGTCAAAGCTGTCAGAAGATAAGTGGGGTTGGGAGGGCGGGGAGGTGGCAGGAAAGGAAAAAAAAAACATACCTGAGTCTCCGGCGCGGGGCGACGGCAGCTTCTCAGCCGCGTGGAGCCTCGAAGCTGGTATAGCCCTGCTTCAAGCCTTCTCATTGGCTGAGGGGCTGTCACGCCCCCCGCCCCCCGCTGGGAACAATGGCTGTGGAATCCCGGCCCAGGGATTCCCGGCCGGGTAACGATCTGGCGAGAGCCAATCAGAATGTGTTTTACATTCTGGTTGACTCACGCCGGGTTATAATATATCTAATTCTTCTCCTACTTGCCTTCTTCTTCTCCTGGACTAGCTTATTATACCTGTGTGGTTTACGGGACAGTGTAGTATTTGTATGAAGGATGACATCAGCAAAGGGTAGAATACTTTGCCAAGTCGTGCGATGTATATCTCTGACTGAATACATCTGAAGCTTACCTTCTAATTGGACGCAATAAAGGTCTGTTTCATTTCTAAATTAAAAAGTTTTATATTATATTAATTCTATGCGACCCGATTGCCTTGAAAAATCACCATAATAGGCCTCAATACATCTATAAGAATCAGACTTCCATTCATTTTAAAATTAACAACAAGCATGTTGTGTTCGCTAAGTGCGGTTTTGATCAAATGGAAATTTGTAGTGTTCACGGCAAGAGCGTATGAGGTAAAAACATAATCAAGAATTTACATAGCCTGGCCACTTAGACCAGGTCAGACATGAGGTAACGGCTCCCTACAGCTGTTCATTTAGCTTCTGTAGGATCACTCTTCCCAGAAATCATGCCACATTTCCCCCATGCATATTTTTCAAGAGCATCTTTTCACAACCGCTTAGCCCCCACAGTAGACTTCTTATACCTATTAATTTCATAACAGTAAGAATTCAAATCTCCAGCCCCTAGGTTGTGACCTCCCAAGTAGTTTATATGCCGTTCTTCCATGATCTCTTCGAGGCCCGCTATGCACTCACTAAGGTGACCCAAAGCACATGTCCAATAAATATTGATAATCAGCAAATGGAAATCAGTGCCTTTGTGCCCTCCTTTCAAGATGACCGCTAACAACTCCCAGGTGGTTTCAAGTTGCTTTACAATGTGCAGTTCTGCGTCATTTCAAACAGCTGTTATAAGGCCCCCAGAAGGATGTCCCAACGGTCCCTGTAGTGGTGGTTGAAGCACAATTTGGTATCCACCTGTCATCGGACAAAGAGTCAGTCATACATCCTGCAAAATAAGAAGGTCATGGGTTCTAAGAAACACACACAGATGCTCATTATGCAATAGCTCATTACATCCCAGCGCATTTCATGAGATAGATTTTAAGTTGTTCTCTAGGCTGAAGACCAACTTTCAAATCTTTCTATTGTGCGATAGATTCCTTAGCATTCTGCATATCTTTCTGCATTTGACTAGTGCCTGGCCCTTGTCTCTCATTTTGAAGCCTAGTGTGCCCCCTATTCTTCATTTGATTGCTAGAGGGGTGAGGGTGGGGCTTCAATTCTTTAAGTAGCGTGAGGTGGTACCCATATCGTCCCAGGATATTAACCTCTATAAGAATTATTTCCTGGACAACTTTTGATGGGATCTCCAGTATAGCACGGCCATTTCTGGTTAGATCAAAACAATCAACTATTTCTATATCTTTAGAAATGAGCAAATGGAGATTGGGTATCTCAAAAAATAAAGACAGCCTTTTAGATTGATTTAAATTACCTGGACCCCGTCTCTCGAAAAAATTCTTCAATTTGAGTTGACCAGCCCCAGTCCCCTCCAACTTTTTTTCCTTTCTGAAGCTAGGCCGGTTCTCTCACGTTTCCACCTATTGGAACTCATCCCTGTTGATCATGCGAACAGTACCATGTGGCACCCTCCCACCTCTTCTGCTCCTGCTTGTACTGCTCTTATCTCATTCATTCTTTTATCTTTCATACTAGATTTGGGGGAACTCATACTTCTCACCTTGCTAATTTGCCACTCAACATTCTGCGTATTGTTCTTAAATATTGTGTTTTTGTTGTCATAGACAGGCCCCCCAGACGGAAACATGTCCAACGGTCGTGTGCAAATCCAAGAGTGGGGCCTTGCGCTCCACCCTTTACCAGGGATTTCTTTGATTTTGGGGGTCGAGGTTCTGTACTACGTGTGATCTTGATATTAATTATGAGAAAAATCCCATACAGTGTGTATAGAATTGAGAGAATCTTGTGGCAGAGTTCCACAATCCCTGTTCACTTCCTTATCCTATTGATCGACGTTCACTGTCTCCGGGCATTTACTCTTTGACATTTCTATTCCCGAGTCTGGTGGTTTGATGTTGTTTTTTTTTCCTTTTCTGCTGGCTAGTTTCCTACCAAAGTTGGTATTTGGCATGTTTCACTAAGGAAATCCCGAGATGATCTTCAGTCGTCTTTATATTTTTTCTCAAGCTTTTTCCTCCCTTTTTTAACCAAGGGAGCAACACAGAGGATTTTTGGTCCTATGTTGTTTGTTTCAATATCTGTTTGTGGTTGTTTCCCTTTATTATTAAAGATCTTAAACACCCCTGGCTCCTCGATTGTATGTATGTTTTCATTATCCATGCCTATCAAGGCAAAAGAGTCACCAAAGTTAACCTCTTTCTTCATACCCCCACCTCCTCCTTTGTACTTTTCGGATTGCATTGGGTTCCTATTAGAACTGAGGGCTGAGGTATACGCCTCAAAATTTCCACCCTGCACTTCTAGGCCCTGCCTTTCGAATCTCACTGGAGAGGAGGAGATTTCTCCCAGATGGAGAGTCTGTTCCTTCAATTCAACATGCATATTATTGTACGATTGAATCAGGGATTAACAGCCTCAATGAAAGTCCACCTAAGTAGGAGCATTATAAACCTACCCTTCATACCCTGAGTGGTCTGGCAGAATGTGGGATTCTGATCTCCTGAAAGATATACTGTTAAAGGAGTCCTCTTCCTCTGTGTAGATGGGTGAATATTTACAAAGGAGGGGCATCGTCCCTCTGTGCTGCATTTGACTTTGCTTATAGGCTGCACCCAATATTTATTTCTCAATTGAAAGCGATAGTTTATCCAGGATGCTGTCTTGCGGCACAATAGAGGGATTGCCAACTTTTTTACACCACTGGTAAATAATCTACCATTTTAGACTTGAGTTTTTTTTTAGTTAGGCCCAGTTGTGAAGGTAGAAGTCCGCTATCACAAAGTAGATTTATGGTGCTTGGCAGGGAAGTAGTTAAGGGGAATGGCATGGCCGCACCCAAACGATCTATTTTGTTAGAACAGACGAGGTGTGCCATGATTATGTCTCTATTTGTGGCATGCATATGAACTTTGCTCCTTAAATTAGGCATTCTTCCCAATTCCAATATAAATACTCAGTTGGAGTTGGCTAGTAAGTTCATGTTCTGACAAAAAACAGAGTAAAAATATGTCACTCACGAGGCTCGTGCTAGGGTGTACCCTTAGAGGTGGCTTATAATAAGACACTCTTCTAGATCATTTAGCATATGGTATGGTGTAACAGTGAGAACATGAACATTAAATGCAGGTGCTGGTCTGATGCTGGCAGGCTCGCTCGGGCATCGATCCCTTGAAGCCTCCCCGGTGCTCCAATGGCTTTGCAGCAGATGCAGATAAGCAGCGTGATTAAGTCCTCACTGACCACTCACCTGGGGAGGCTGAGCCTCTCTCTTGGATTAGCTCCAGTTGCTGTACTCCCGACACCAGGCACTGGGATTCACCTCATGGTCTCGTCGGGATTCACCACAGCACGCAGCAGCGTTTTGCGCTCAGCTCTCTATTGCCGTATCAGTTGCAGTTTCTTTCAGTGATTACAGTGGCCATGGCGTTCACAATGTTCATATTCTGTAAGGTGCAGGGTGTCCTTTTATGCAAAATCTGTCAACAGCTATCTAGCTAGGAATGGCCAACCCATATACTGATGTCCCTATACCTGTAAACCTCTGCCAAGCAGCAACCTGGTGGTTACAGGAAGGAGGTGTTAGAGATGCCAACACCAAATTTACAGTGGCAGTGGCTGTGATGAAGGATTGCCAGGGGAAACCATGTTTACATGGATGGAGACACCTGGTGTCAAGCCAGGGGACGTGTTATATTGGAGGGTTCTGAATCCAATATACTACACACCCTTTAGGTATCCTGAGTGGCAGCTAGAGGCGTACTATTTTGTTTTTTAGAGAAGATATCCACTGACTCCATGTAGTGAGGGGCAGGGATCAGTCTGCATTAGGCATTCTGTTTTGGGGTACCGTCTACGTTGCTAGTAGATTGGAGCAAGATGCACAGGAGGTTGATTGGTAGGGCATAGTTTGGGGCAGAATTTGGTGTTTTTCTGCAAATATGGTTGTCTTCTTTAAGATGAGCATATTGTTATTTGTTCTGGGTGTGTTAGATTGTGTACGAGGAAGATAGTTGGTATGTCCCATTCTTGTTGCATCTGCGGAGAGGTGTGTCTGTGTGTATGCTAAATGAGTGTGGGTAGTTGTTCATGCATCGTCCTAGTGTATGCTGAACGCAGGGCAGGGGTGTAGTTTTCCCTCGCTTTCCCCATGCATGCCAAAAGGGCATTGGGACTTGTTGAGTGTGAACACTTATGCTATGTAAGTTTTTTCATGAGTTGTTGATGTGGTATGGAATGTTGGAACATTGTTAATGTGATGCTGGAGTATAGTTCTACTGCATTGCGCTGTTTAGGAATTTTGTTATATCTGACACCACTTTATTGTTTGCCTTACCTTCTGTAGCATTGGTAAGGGTGAAGGTGTTTAGTGATTTGTTCAGGCAAATGAAATACGTGGCTAGGCAACAAAGAGAAGACACAATGGCTGCCACAAGCAGACCTGGCATGTCCCCAAGATTTGCTATCCCAATATAGCTCAGCACTACTATCCGAGTTGAGGTTGTGTGCCATAGCCAAGGAACAACCGCAGAAGTCTTAATTATAGACACGCACTAGAACTCTTGGAGGGTGACCAGGAATTGAAGGCGATAGCACCCCTCATTCTCTGTCCCCTCTCTGCCAGGCTGCAATATTGCCTAAGTGATAAACAATGATATACAAAACATTCAGAATGTGATAATGTTTTGGGAATACCGATCCCAGAGAAAAGATTGGTAGAATTGATTTCATCCAAAAAATGTAAAAGCCAATCTGAAAACTGCTGAGTTGGTGCAAAGGGAAACAAGTATTGTAAGTAGGATTTCAAATATTCTTTAGTTATTGTAATCCATGGGCAATTTCTACCTTCCTCAACAAAAGAAACATTGTTTGTCTTAAAAAATGTGTACCACGCTCACCCATCAAATGTTTAAAATGTGTTACTCTCTTGATGCCATCTTAGCTAGTGTGACAAGATTTTAAAAATAAAAAAAACTGGGACAGGCCACTGACATAAAAGTAGGACTTCAAGTTGATAGAGGCTGCACTTCAGTAGTGGCATAAGAGGTATTTATTTATTTAATTATTTATAACGCATCGGGAGCCTACAGGCATCGGGCACACAAATATACAAGGACAACAAAAGGGAGACAGGACATTTCAGGTGAGTACAGTGTAGAGAAGGTTGAACAATGGAAACCTATCATTTGAAGAACAGAGTTTTTGGCGCTTTCCTCAAGGTGGACAAGTTTTCCTTAATTCTCAGTTTAGTTCTGGAGGGAGTTGCATAGACGGGCAGCACAAACTGGAAAAGATCTTCCTAGACCACTGGAACATTTAAATTGGGGACAAGAAATTTGAACAAGGTCAGAGGAACACAGTGATCTAGCTGTGGGAGTAACGGTAGGTGGCAGATTTCAGGTAGGAGGGAGTAGAGCCGTAAAGACAGCGATGGAAAAGAGTTTTGAATTTAATGCAATCTTGTACAGTCAGCCAGTGGAAATCTTTCCTGTGGTATGATATGTGTTCTTTCCATGGAAAGTTCTTGATAATCCATATGGCGTCATTCTGGATGTGTTGACATTTTAGACAGGATGTGTTGTCCCCAAGTAACAGGGCGTTACAATAATTCAGCCGTGATAGGATGGTAGCACGGGTGATAGTATCACAATTTGCTTCTGTTAGGAGGGGCCTGATGTTTCGTTGTAATCGAAGGTAATGATTGCAATTTCTACTAATCGATTGGTGTATTCATTGGCATTCAGGGAGGGTTCCAGGACGACAACTATGGTCTTTACCTTACTCTTGAATGGAATGATGTTGTTGTTAATAAGAAAGCTGTCATATTCTACATTAAGGTTGGATCTAGTCTCGGGTGAGCCAAAAATCAGAAGCTCAGTTTTTCCTCCATTGAGGCACATCCAATTTTGAGACATCCAAGACTCAATCAAATTATATCGGAGGAGTTTTGACGAGTCCTTGGAAAAATCATCACTGAGTTCCAGAACCAGTTGTGTATCGTCCGCATAGTTGGTCAAAAACAAGCCTGAGTTCTCCAAGAGGGAGCAAAGGGTTTGTATATAGATGTTAAATAACATTGGTGATAAGCAAGCTCCCTGTGGCACGCCACATTGGATAGTAGCTGGAAGTGAGAAAGCATTCCCCCAATGTATTCTGGATACTCAATGTGGCAGATATGACTGAAAACATTCAGTCTTGCCCTTCTCCATAATCCCCAGCATGTCAGATTGCAAGTCCACCAGTGCAGTTTCAGTACTGTGGGCAGGGCTGAAGACGGATTGATCATTTTGCATTATGTTATTGGCTTCTACAAAAGACTGTAATTGTACAAGGAGGGGTGAGGTTCCAGTCTTTCACTGTGGAAACAACTAGAATTTACCAAAATTAGAATATCTAATTAATTTATTTTCATAATATTTTTCAAAGCCTCACATAGAGTGCTGTACTGTAAACATGCAGGCCCTTCATTGGTTTGTTTACTGTCAAAAATATTGTTTAAATGACCATTCCTTGACTTCTTCAAAACAATTAGAAAATTAAACACTAGGAAACAAACCACACATATATAAGAAATGTTTTACTGTGAGCATATTTATGAATATTTCTTGCTGGTTACATAAATTGGACTGAAAAATGCTCACAACCGAATAAAAGAATATAGGAGTGAGGTCTGATGGACAGATAGTAAAAGGAAGATTAGAGCAACCATTTCCCCATGTGACTCACAGTACAAAAACACAAAATCAAACAAACAAACACACTGCTATACTTTCCACAGTGGTTAATGTTCAATGATCCGTGTGTAGTTATTAGATCAACGATTATTGTCTCATCTCACATCATCATGAAGTATTTTTTACAAAGAGAGACATGTACGTCCTTTATCATGGTTCATTATCTATTTCCATGAGCCTTAACGTACAGTTCACAAAATAACTCTTATATTTATAGATACATTATTTGAGCAGCTATCCTAATATGTGAAACAAATTAGACAGCGGTCACTCGGGGGGTCGACGTTTCTTTGTGGCACAACCATGTGAAGTATGCTGCCTCACTGCTGTGGTAAGCGTGGATACGTTTCGGCGAAATAAATGTTCTTCCTCGCCTTCAGCGGGACAAAGATTGACAGTTAACTCTTTGGGGACACATAATGTCTGTGTTATATAAAGTGAAAAACTTTTCCAAACTAGCCTGAGTTACATAGTGCGATCCTACGGATTCACTAACCTTAGGATGTGTGTCATTGTGTTTGTCGGCTCTCAGTATCTGATAAGTAGTTGATTGGCTTCAATAGCTTATCAATATTATGAGGGAGAGCCCTTGTTTCAATCATTCAATAGACTGGCAATTCAAAAGAGTATGTCTAATAGAAGTTAGCGCCACATTTGGTTACTGTTGTTCACAGCTTGTTTTTTTTGAGGGGCGAATGTACCAAATAAGCCCCATACAGTGGGACGAACTATCACGGCAAATGTGCGGTGATAGGGTCATCGGTTCAAAAGGTATAATTTGTATTCATTACTTTTTACTGTTAGACATTACACGTAGCCCTTTCAAAACTGCACATATCATGATGCAAAGACAAAAACAGTACCACAGAGGCTTCACACACCTGATAATGCAGACTGACTGATTCAAATCCCCTGGCTAGAACCGGTGAGAATAGAGGGTTTGAAGAACTCCTTTATGGATGGATTGTGTGTTAATGCAACATTTGGTTATTTTAAAACGGTTGTTTGTTGTATCTTTGTTGGTCAACGTGTGAGATGTGATGGTCACCCTGTCTTTTCTGAAAACCTGAAATAAATTAAAAATAAGCATTGTCAAAGCCAATCCTTTTGGCATTTACTGATGTTTTTGCATTTTGTATTTAAAGGCACCCAGGTGGAAGAGGAGAGCTCAGACTTTCCAGGAATCATGCGATAAGGGGTGCAGGTGTGCAGGAGAAAGAGAATGAACATAGACAAAGGGAGGAAGCCATTGAGGGGGCGCCATTGATGAGGAGCAAGTCGGAATATAAGCGGAAAAGAATGATTGGGAGTGTAAGGGAAAAGGCAACGGTGTGAGAGGAAGGATGAGAGAAAAAGTATGGGCTGTGAGCAAAGGGGAGAGTTAGAGAAGAGAAGATAGAATGCGGGTGCAAGCGGGGGATCTTCATGGGCACCAGAGTGAGAGTGAGAGGGAGAGTAAGGGCACGAGTAGGCAGAGTGTTGAGAAAGAAAATGAAAGCACAAGGTTAGAGAGTGTGGCAGTGCAGGATGAGGGAGAGAGTGTGATGACGCAAGGAGAAAGAGTGAGCACAGGGAGAGAGAGAGGCAGCGCAAGAGAGATAGACACTGCATAGAGAGAGAGAAGGAGAAAGAGACAGAGTACAGGGAAAGTGACAGAGTACAGAGAGAGTGACACTGCACAGGGAGAGATAGAGAGAGTACAGAGAGAGACAGCACACAGAGTGACAAGAGATAGAGAGAGCGAGAGAGAGAGAGAGAAAGAAACAGCACAAGAAGATTTCTCTCTGGGAAATGTGGAAATGTCATATCGTGAATAAGAACATCGCTGCTGCTGATAACAAAATAAGTGCGGTTACAAGGTCATGTAGGTGCTGGCGGTTACAAGGTCATGTAGGTGCTGGCGGTTACAAGGTCATGTAGGTGCTGGCGGTTACAAGGTCATGTAGGTGCTGGCCGCAGAGCCACAATATTGTTAGTGGGGGTCGGCCAGGCTGTGAAATGGAAAATGGGTGGTGCTTGCACGTCGACTCTTTTCGTGAGCCTTTGAAGTAAAGATGTGTACTCTGAACGTATTGTTTTACACTGGATGTATATGAACAAACAATTTATTTCCAAATACACTGCCATGGTAATTTCCTGCACAAATGGTTTCTGAAGGAGTTGACATACACACGACGATGGATGGACCTCCACCCGGGTGCAGGATGACAGAATGCTTTCCAATGAGATTCCTGATTGGGGTAATCATTTTAAAACGGTATGCATCGGTCGCAGGTGCAAATCCCGCTAAGACCAACTCAGCCTTTCATCTTTCCAAGGTCGATAAATGAGTACCAATTTCGGTTGGGTGATATTGTATGTAAATATGTGCTCTGTAAAGCGCTTCGTATTAAGGCACTATATCATTATCATTTTACCGAATAAAAAATAACATTTTTATCTAATAATTTTTGCTGAAACGAATACCGATCTTTTTACTATATATATATATATATATATATATATATATATATATATATATATATATATATATATATATATATATATATATTACATGGACGCGGTAGCGTCCATGTAGTTATGGTTAAATTGGTGTTTCCATAGGAAGAGCATTTTTCGGGTGGCTTATAACTTCGCTCCCTCTGGACGAATCCTCACCAAACTTTGCAAAAAAGGTATATGGCCCACTCTAAATTTATTTGCAAAGTTTGGTGAGGATTCGATCAGGGGGGGAAAAGTGGGGGGAAAAGTTATAGAGGGGGTCCTAAAACTTGTGTTTTTTCCTATAGACATAATGGGAAAAAACTTTGCGCACGGCCACAGGCCAAACCGCTGGACGGATTTACACCAAATTCGCGGCAGGAGTGGGGGCTTGGTCCCGAAAGTGTGCTTTTGCAAATTTGGTGTAAATCCGTCCAGTAGTTTTTTATAAAATGACCAAAACGGAAGGCAAAAAAATTAGTGATATCTGTGTTCGCTCCGCGGACAGCACCCCGATTGGCCCATGGCCTTGTGTCATGTCCGCGGACATGCGACGTGTTCGCTGATTGGACGGCGAGGGGCGTGGAGCGCGTCAGATTTTCTGTGGTGCCCGCCATTTTGTATTCGCCGTCGACCGCGTACAGCGCGGTGAAACGTGGATAAAAAATTGTATTTAGTGCCGTGTGTTGGTGTGTAAGAGTGTTTGGGGAGGGTGGGGGAGTATGAGATAGGTTCAATGTTTTGTTATTTTATGTGCTAGATGTTTTTGTTGCGTTTGATTTGTCCGCGGAGAACACGGCTGTTCTGACATTTTGTAAATAAACTAAATGGTGGGGTGTTTAGAGGACGGAGTATGTGTCATTTTTGTTCGCAAGGAAGGTAAAAATGAGCTATGAACACTCGCGGTATACTTAATTGTTCGTAAATACACAAACTGGGGTTGTCCTCAGGACGCTGTCCGTATTGTAATCTGTCTAGCTGAATGTGTTCTAAGAACACTCGCGGTGTCCCGAAATGGTTGCAATTACACAAAATGGGGGTGTACTGAGAACGTTGTTTGTATTGTTCGTTGTCAGGGTGAAAGTGTTTTAAGACCACTCCTTTTATCCGCTAATAGTGCAATTTCCTATGGGCGTCAACGACTATTTGTCCCCTAAAGAAACGATAAATCCGGCTGGTGTGCGCCGACATTATGTGATAATCCTATGACTGGCGCTATTGACCTTGCTTTGCGACACTAAATCATATCTCCTGCCCCTAAGCCTGATATTATCAAAGCATTCATATTCCCCGCCTCTCTCCGTGACGTTACAGTGTGCGTCATTAAACGCGCCCAGTCCTCTGCAGTCCTAAGTGACTTTACACAGAACCCGGAAGACAACACATATTATGTCACAACACAGCGCGCCACAATTCGGAATATGAAACAGTGATTTAAAAGCAAACAGCAAGATTGTAAATTTTGTAAAGTACATTTATTTGACATCAAATGCTTAGAGAATATTCAGCAATTTGCATTTGTCCTTGTTGTCGATCCGCAAAAGTTCATGTTGAGGCACGCAATGTTCCTTTGCGGTAAAGAGGGTGTTAGATCAGCTTACAACTCAGTGCGCCACAATTCAGAATATGAAACTGTGGTTTAAAAGTAAACAGCAGGATTGTACATTTGGTAAAGTACATTTATTTCACATGAAATGTTTAGTGAATATTCAGCGATTTGCTATTGTCTCTGCTGTCCATCAACAAAAGTTTATTTTGAGCCACGCGTTGTTCCTTTGCGGTAGATAGGCTGTTGGTTTATGATAAAAGCAGTAAATGGTCGCTCTGATAATCGGAAGGTTGTCCAACAACGAGCCATTCAACTACCCTATTGGTTGGTATGTTGTTTGTAGCCGCTAGTACTGCGTAAGGGCATATTGGTCCTTGGCGATTGTCCCATAAAATGGTGAGGGTCATGAAGTTGCATATTTGGACCTGCACCTGGCAGTTGAAGACCCCATCCGCTGGAGTCTGTAAATCGTGACATAGGCAAAATGGGGCCACATACCTGTTTTAAAAAACATAAATTAGTCTCACCAGCGGATCTTCATTAAAAATCATCATTTTATTTATTAGGGCGTGAAACTATTTGCTATCGAAGATAGTGCAATGGAGTATGTTAATAATAAAATAATAATATTTTCTCATTCATATAGCGCTAAGAACCGTGAGGTATCTAAGCGGTGCTTATTATTAACCACAGTGTGTGGTGCTCATTTATCGACCACGGAAGGATGAAAGGCTGAGTTTGGCCTTGCCGGGATTCAAACTTCCGTTAGCAAGCTGTGCACGGATGTCAAAGCGAGCGTTGTACTCGCTGTGCCACTTGACAGGCTACAGTGAAGTGGCACAGCGAGTAGAACGCTTGACCGCCTATAGACCGGTTAAATTATTTCTATTAACCAACCCTGTGTCGTCTGCCTTTTTCAGAACCCTCTAAACGACAGGGGATCAATTCAGCGGTGATAGTGCGCGGTAGAAAACATTATGCCACTTTCAACAAACAAGTTCAACTTGAGCGGTCTTTAATGCTACGCTATTGTAATTATATTTGGTATAAAATAATCTAAAGGGTTACTTACAGTACAATTGCAATTTCCATTGTCTACGAGTAGTGCAGTCCCAAAATACGACTCCGCGTGTGCGAACGATCTTTCGCATAGTGATATAATATATAAAAGTGGTTTCGTTTCAGAAATTTCATCCTTATCTTCTCTTACGTTTTAGCAACACTCCTTCAAGAGAAGTCTTTCATCACAATCTCTGTCTGTCAAGGTCAAAACACAATACAACCTTATAGTACGCTTCGTGAGCCTCTCCGGGGCCCGAGAAAAAAATGGAAGCAGCTGACCTTCACTGTGAACGAGCATAAATTCTTACTTTGCAACATTCTGTGTAAAGCCATCTGTGAGAAGTTGGTTTTTGCATGCCATGTTTGTATATTGTTTGCGTGATATTAAAAAAAGTTTGTTTAAGGGACGTTATGGTTCTAAGTACAGCATAAAGACCACTGAAAATCGCAAGTTATGGTAAGCTATGAAAAATAACTCGCGCCACCACCGTGTACTGCTAAGACTAACCCCCAGGACATCAAAGATGACATTGCAAATGTCATTCATGAAATCACTGATGACATCACATGTGTATGTACTTTTCATGGAATTTGTGTACTAGGGATTTTTATTATAATGTTGCGAAAAAAGTGTCAAGGATATTGCAATAAATATCATACCGTTATTAGTGCATTGAACGATGCATTGATATAAATAGCATTGTATTATGGGATTCTATCTAGTATACTGAGCTACTAATGGAGAAACATAGCATTGTGTGCAGAGTACAAGATGAAAGTATAATATTTGTAATGTTAATATGTTGAATAATGAAATGATAATTGTCCTGAAATGTTCAAAAATTCACAAAATGGGGGTGTTCTGAGGACGTTATTCGTATTGTGTGATTGCTTAGCTGTATGCAATGAGGGAATGGCACAGAGAGTAAAGTGGACGCCGTCCGCGGACACCGCGGCTGTTCGTGTACAGGGCGTGCTACATCCGGGTTTTTCCAGGAAATCCACCATGGAAAGAAGACTGTACGGATCAGCCAATCAGATGTCGAGATTGTGGATTTGTGTTGAAAGAGACTGTTTGTGGTGAAGATGGCAGAAGTAGAGAAAGTCCGGGTGTTGGTGCTTGGATATATGTTTGTGTATGGTTTACAACAGTACGCTCAATGCAGGCATGTTGCAAATAACTTTGATGTGAAAGGAGTGGAGGTGGTGTGGAGCACTGTGCCTGATTGCAATGTACAGGGAATTGTACAAGTTTGTGAGGATATGGCCATGATGAACAGTCCGCATGTGGTAGTTTTGACCTATGGTGCTTTCCCTTTGGGCAACGTCAGTGCCCCTACTTTGTTGGCTGATTTGGAACGCTTGGTTCAAGCCGTAATGAAGATCCTTCCAAATGCGAAAGTAATTTTTTCTGGATTACTACCTAGGGCAATATGGGACAATAGTTCAGTTTTTTGTCCTCAGCAAAACATTGCTAGGTGTGTCATCAACGGAGGCATGTGTGCCTTCATGCTTAGAGCTGGTATGTTCTTCTGTAATAATGAGAATATTGATGCTAGTAATGCTGTTAATTTTAAAGAAGATGGCATTTCTTTATCTTTTACGGGAAATGCCTTTCTATTTTGGAATTTAAGGGTTGCTTTGGAGAAGGTTATGTGAAGATTTTAGGAGTAAAGTAAGAAAAAAAACAAGAAAAAAAATACAAAATAACAGGTGTCTGTCAAGCATCTGTAAAAAAAAAAAAAAACGGCTCTTTTCAGAGCCAACTTCAAAGGGGAAATGGGGCACACTATTTAAATTTACATTCACCACGCTCAGATTTTCGATATGTACGCTAACATGGCGGTAGTCCGCGGACATGAAAATCACTACGAGGGGGTTAGTATGTTCTATGTTACATGTATATTAAGTCAGGGATATTATGGTTAAGTTGCGCTACTAAAAACCTATGAAATTCAGTGAAAAAACTTTGTTAAAGGGACGTTATGGTTCAAAGTAAAACCGAAAAACCCCTGAAATTCGGCAGTTATGGTAACATAAGCAACCATAACTCGCGCCACCGTGCACTGCTAACACTAACACCCAGGACATCAAAGATGACATCACAAATGTCATTGATGACATCACTGATGACATCACATGGCTGGCTCTCCCTTTTTATCCTTTACTGACATATCGAAGCCACATAGTTTTCTTCAGTAACAGTCAGGAAGTAAAAATTGAAAAGGTACTATATTTGTAGACTTAGGGTCAAGTCACATCATATGAAACATATACATAGCGGAAGACACAGGCTTGAAAGAGAGCAATCCTGTCTGTGCATGAAGATAATCATTAGGGTTATCAGCACTTTCTCATAGTTTTATTTTTATTACTCTACCTTCCCTGTATATGCTCATATTTCTATACATTGTACTCACTCTCCTTTCCTTTGGGTGCAGTCACATCATGTGATACACATACATATGGTAAGTAGCAGCTTTGAAACAGAGCAATAGTTTCTCTGCATAAACAGAATCAGTTAGGTTATGAACTCTTTCTGCAACTACTTCTGCTTTTTTGTTTAATTCACTGTCCCTGTATATACTCATATTTGTATGTGTTGTTGTCTCTGTGTTTTGTCTGTAATAATTATGTATTAAGTGGGTTTTATTATCTACTTATTACATGTTTCACAGTACGCAAAACTCTAATAAGAAAGCAGTTATCATTTCAGTATTCAACATGGCAAGATTATGATTATGGCACCTTCATCATGTATGCTGCACACACTGCCTCTGTTTCTGCATGAGTAGCTTAGTATACTGGATAGAACTTCATAATAGAATGCTATTTATATCAATGCATTGCTTAATGCACTAATTAGCTCATGATATTTATCCCAATGATCCTTGAGAGTTTTTGGTCAGCATTATAAGAATCCCTTGTACAGAGTTTTTATGAAAAGTAAATGCACATGTGATGTCATCAGTGATGTCATCAATGACATTTGTGATGTCATCTTTGATGTCCTGGGTGTTAGTGTTAGCAGTGCACGGTGGCGTGAGTTATGATTGCTTATGTTACCATAACTGCCGAATTTCAGGGGTT
Source organism: Ambystoma mexicanum (assembly GCF_040938575.1). Lineage (NCBI taxonomy): Eukaryota > Metazoa > Chordata > Amphibia > Caudata > Ambystomatidae > Ambystoma > Ambystoma mexicanum. The sequence goes on along the minus strand of NC_090934.1, from coordinate 1,447,480,806 downwards.
TTTCGGTTTTACTTTGAACCAAAACGTCCCTTTAACAAAGTTTTTTCACTGAATTTCATAGGTTTTTAGTACCGCAACTTAACCATAACATCCCTTTAACAAAGTTTTTTTACTGAATATATATATGTGTACATATATATATATGGGGGTGGGGTAAGGGGTTAAAACCGGGTGGGGACGTGTTTGGGTTGGGGTTATAAATGAAGGGAAACAGGTGGCTTGGAGGACCGCACTCAAAGTAAAAAAAAAAAAAGTATTTTTTTCAGTAAAAATGTTTAGATAAAAAGGTTTTATTTTTTAATTCAGTAAAATCACATGCAACCTTTTAAAAAACCTATGCATTTGTTTACATGGTTCGGGCACACACAAAATAACATTTTCTGGTGCTGCAAATTAATTCCTGAGCATTTACCATGTAAGTCACATCTCCTGCTACTGAACATCCATGCTTCTTTCTTGTGTCATATGTGCCAAAATAAAAACAAATTAAAAAAAATATCTGTTCGGATTGAGGGCCCAGTGCCAGGACAGTCCCAGCAAAACCAGGAGCACTGATCTCCCCAATGTTGGCATTGCCCTTTGCACATCCACTACAGTGCGCTCCATTCCCACCGGTAAGTTCCGTCAGCTTCCCAGTGAGCTGTGTAGATCTGACTCCTGCCATGGCCAGCTCAGCCTTTCATCCATTCCGTGCAGATGAAGCCAACATTCATATTCATCAGGAGCACAGAATCTAAAATGGGTTTGTGTCACAACGTGTGTGCACGAATATTGAAGCAATTATGATATTTCACAGACTTCATCCTTTCAACGCAACTCTACAGACGCCTCAACAACAGTTTATGTAACTGGCTCAGACTTTCATGATGCAAGCTTTATGAAATGCCTCGCTTTGCATTTTCTAGTAAGCGCACCTTCCCTTGAAGCACTAGGAACGATTGTCTGCGTCATTCGTCAGTGTCATTTTAACTGTTAACATCACGCGACAACACACATGCCTGAATTGTTGTCCAGCACGAAGAAGCAATCATTCTATCTTAGCCTGGCTTTCTGACACCTGACTTTTCTGTATGTCATTAGCTTAACAATGTGTGAAATGCTCTGGTATGCAGTGAAATATTCGCCTTTAAGTCCTATCGTATGAATATTTAGCAGCCAGACGGTTATTTTCCAGCGCCACTATCAGTATGAATCAGGGTCGGACTTGGACAAGAAATAGGCCCGGTCACCCAAAAATAAGTGGCCCACCCCTCGCCTCACGACCCTTGACTTCTGATAACATCACCGGAAGTGATGTCATTTGACCCCATCCCAAAGTGAAATCCCGGGAAGCCATGAAACACAACCTTTCACCCCTTGACAAAACACGCAGTGGCATCAAATAGCATTGTACCTAAGTACACTAAATTACTGTGAATCCAAGCAGACTTCCAAGGACAAATGATAATATATTATTGTATAGCACTTATATTGAACATAGATGCATACAATATCACCCAACCTGTGTTGGTACTCATTTATTGACCTAAAAAGGATGAAAGGCTTTTTGAAGAAAAAAAAATGTGAAAAAAATGATATTTTTTTTCTATTTTTTTTCTTCCAAACCGGCCCAGGCTTGGCCAGAAACCAGCTCCCACTGCCCAGGGACGATTTCGGCCTGGCAATGGGCCGAAAAGCCGAGGGGCCAATCCGACCCTGGTATGAATGTAGATAGCGAAAATACTGCCTGTTAATGGCATCATTTCAAGAGAATAAGGATTTTACTCTGAGGATAATGTAAAAGGGAATAGCTGAAACTACTGCAGGAGACCCATACATCACAGTCAGCCTTTCCTCTGCTCTTCCTCCTTCCTGTCTTGCGACTTACCTGAATACATATATAGCTTCCCTCTCACCTATCCACAGGGATGTTGCTAGGCCTGGAAAAGGTCAGGGGTTGAGCTAATGTCGGGACTGTCGGGACTCGGGGCTAGCTAGCATTTTGGTTGTGAGCTTGTATCCCGGGCTACAACCCAAAGACCCATGGCTATAGCCTCCTCAGCCCCTCCCCCCCCCCCAGCAACCCATCTGCCTATCGAACTACACTGCCATCTCCTTCTCCTTGTCACTCGGATGACTGCCTTTTATCACTTGAATTCATGGGGCATGAAACTACAGATTACATTTCTAAATATTCTAGCATGTCCTTTCTTATATCATCCACACTGAAGGTCTTCTCTGCTTTAAATGTGTGCCTGACTCCTAACATTGCAGATTTATTTTTTAAGTACTGCATTATGCATACGTTGTTATCATCTATCCTTAAGGCCTTATGTCTTCATTTGTCTTTCTTTCCTTTTACTTAAGCAATAAGCCCGGAGCTGGGTGATGCCACATCAGGTAATGCCCTGTGGCCCATAGTTCCAGGCACCTGTGTAGCGAGGGCCTTAACACTGGCCATGAATCTTCTGGACATCGCAACTGGCAGTAGAAGAACATTGTATGAGATTTATATCTCAAACAATGTTTTCATTGCTAAAAGCCATATTATTCAGAGACTTTGTGACACTGACTTGCCCTGTCTCTGTCCTTTTCTCCTGTCCACCCAAATCATTTTACAGTAACTTGCCTTAACAAGACACTGAGGTCCGATCTGCACCCCAGTTAGACCGTCATCATTCTTACACCAAGACAGTATTCACAGAGCACCACTGCTACTCTTGAAATACGTTTCCACAAGAAACAGCCTGGCCCCCTTGTGCAAGAGATTAAATGAAAAATCCAAATTATGCCAGTGGTCTTCTGTCATCCCATACACCTGCGCTCCATAATCCTACTTGAGCAAAGTCCACCTCTTGTATTTGTTTATTTATTTATTTGCATTTTTACAGCGCTTACACAGCCTGGCGGCATTGAGGCCCTGTTACAGGAATATATCTTAGTTGCGTATTTATAACGCACTTAATACCCAGAGGTTTCTAAGCGCGGACCCGTGTTGCTCTGCGTCATCTTGTTTCCAAGGCAAGCACGTTGCCGCTGAGCTATCCTCCCACTCTTTTACATGCGCAATTCCAATGCAGCAGACCATTCATGACAGTACCTAATCAGTTTCAATTGTGTCATTACTTTAGAAACTTACATCATCAAGAGGCCCTGTCAATCTGCAATAGTGTACCTTCAGGACATCAGCAGGGTTCGGTGCCTCTCCAATTCGCTTACATGAGCACTCTTTCACAGCCCAGCAGGGTCTTCTGCCAGCATGCCCGCCTGCTTCTGCCATGGTATCAGGCCTCTTGAGCACCTGGGGTTGCTCTGATCCAAACTGTTTACTAGAAAATCACAACAGTTGCCTTTGAACCCAGTCCTGCTGAGTTTCTCCCTCCTGTACACTGAAGCCAGTCCTCATGTTCTTACCCTACTGAAAGTCAGCTGCCTTTAAATCTATGCCATCCAAAAGAGCACGTCTTCATGTATCACGTACCCCAATCATCTCTGTGCCATATGGACTCTCTATCGTATTATTTGTGACACAGAACAAGTCCCAGGTTTCTTCTCTGCTGATGGCTTCCCTTGGCCAGACATCCTTCTTCGATCAACGACAGATGACCTTGGCTTCAATCCTCCACTTTTCACCTCAATGACCCTTTCCATCATGTCCACATATTGAGCCATGCACTCACTGTGGCTTGACGTCCCCAAATGGTCACCCTCCACTACGATCAGTTGTCTATACCCCACAGGCCTCACCCCGCAAGACATATCAACCTCGTTCCTGGTGGCCCTGTGTGTATGCGCCATGAACCCTCTCCTCCTTAACCCATCCCCCAAATCGAACAATCCACTCCGAATTAGGTAACCCTTGCTCCTGTTAGACATCAAACCCTCAACGGTGGGTGTCACCCATGCCATGTACTCAATTCAGCCAATGGCTGGGACGCTGCCAGTGCAACACACTCTGTATTTGTACCCAAGTCTGCAACAACGCTGGCACCTCTTCTCCAGACCAATGCTGTGGCCGCCCTGAGGAAGACAATTGCCTTGCTACTGAACCCATCACCTCCTCCCAGCTACGGCCTAATGTTCCCCAATGGTCCCAGAGAAAAGACAATTTACACTTTTTAGCTACCTATAGACAGCACCTATATATCCACACTGAGAAACTGCCAGAAAAACTCTGCCTCCTTGTGTATTCATCCCTGAGGCACTGATTACTCTCTTCAATATATTATGCTTGGATGGTGACTGCAGACCAACACCACTGCAAGGATACCTGCTAAGGACACATGTGTGGAGTGCAGAAGCACCCATGCCACTGTTCTCCCTGGCTGCCATGTGGTCCACATGTCATGCAGCTTTACTAAACTGCAATGTGGCTGTCACAGAGTCCTCCGTTGGAGCACTATCTGACATACCTGCATAATGGGGGGTGGAGCGAGCAAGGGCCCCCGCCTTGGGCTTATATATATATATTCCACAGTCCATGTTCAGGCAGGCATTATCAGTGGGCCAGGTTGATTAGAGTATTCCATATCTAACTCTCACAAAAATATTGCAGGCTCTGTTCCCACTGGGTATCATTCTGCAGCAGTAATACCAGGGCTCTTATTGTGGCACGGCCCTTGAATGCTCTGACCCTTTCTCACAAAACGATTCTCAGGCAAACTTGCCATACATTAATTTGAGCTATATTGTGGGGTCACAAAAGAGTCCACACAACACACAAACATCAGACTAGGGGTAAGGAAGGTTGGTGAACATCTACCAGGGTCGGTGAAACTAAAATAGGGACATTCTAAATGTACAATGACTATTCAGGTTGGCAAAACAATACAGTGCTTCCCCTGCCCTAGAAAGACCTTTAGTCCTGAAAATCTAGCCTCTAATCTAGAAAGCAAGGTCTCAGATCGTTCACACTCTATTAGTATGTTAATTGATGCCACCAGCTGCAGGGCCCAACAAAAGAGCAGAGTGGGTCCACTGAGCCTTTGTTAGTTAATAAGACTGCCCATGGCAAGGAGAAGCTTGGTTCTCCCCCTTTCTGGAGAGGGCATTGGTGTACTCCTGACTGTCATGTCCCAACTAAATATGACAGGGCAGACTGTGCCTGTGGGCTGTGTACACCCAGAATTCCTTGCATTAACCTCTGCCACCCTACCCTGATCTTGAATTCAATCCCTCTAATCTCCCTTTCTGGTCTTGAGGAAATAGACAACTGCTTGCTCTGCCAACCATTGGAGAAATAGCACCAGTTACTCCCTTTAGGGGGTATAGTGCCTCTGATTTGCTTTACATCTTGCTTAAATAATCTGTTGAAACTTCTGTTCTCTGTTCTTAGGTCTTCAACATGGCCACTTCTTAAGCCTGAAGCCTCAAACTAGATTCTTCATCCCTGTGGTGCCCTTGAAGCAGCCTGCTCCTACTCACTGGCTCTACTCCCATGTTACCTTCGGATCCAACCACACAGCTTCTGCCCACCTCCCGCTGCTCCTTTTCCTGTGTTTACTTCTCCACCTGCTCTTCCTGCTCATACTTCTTGTTCTGCTCTTGTGCCTCCTCTTTCTCCTGCTCCTCTCTCAATGTCACTTTACTGAAACAGTATTCTCTCTCCCTCATAGGTAGCTGTTTCTGCCTCCTTTTATACTGTAATTAATAGTGTGATTGAGGGAATAATGGCTCTGATTCACTGGTCTGTTTCGTCTCTATATTCATTGGTTCTGATTGGCCCTTGCCCCAGAGACCCACCTCCTCCCCTTGTGGATGTGCCCTTACCCACCTCGAATCCAGATGCAGGATAGTGCGTGGTGTTGATTTCTGCACTCAAAAGGGGTGAGACTAGAATGATATGGTCAATCCCATCATGGGCTAAGGGTGTGAGTGAAGAGAGACTTTAAACCCTATTAGGGAACAGATGTGGATGACCTACCTAAACAATAAAGAGACTGGCCTTTCATTATAACATGGGAAGACATTAAGAATGCAGTCTCAAAACTTAAGAACTCTAGAGCATCTGGCCCGAACGGGTTAGCCAATGTAGTCTTAAAACAAGACCCCAGCAGGTGGGTTAAGATATTAAAAATCTTATTTGATAAAGTATGCCAATCAAAGGAGATTCCTGTCTCATGGCAGCAATCGATATTACTACCAGTTTACAAAAAAGGGGAGCGATTGCGGCCTGAAAATTATAGCTTACTGTCGCTCTTAGACGTGATGGGGAAAATATGCTCGTCTTTCATCATGAGGGCCTAACAGACTTGGGTAGACAAAATCCACCTTCTTCGCTTTATGCAGATAGGTTTTCGCCTGGGTAGTCCCCCCACCCATAATCTTAGAGCACTTGACATGGGGGGTCCCACTATATGGCATTTTTGTAGACTTCCGGGCAGCTTTTGACAGAGTCAACCGTGTAAAGCTTTGAAGTAAAATGGAGGGGGTGGGGCTATCCGAGGTGTTTGAGAGCTATATTAAAGGGATTGCATTATAATACGGGGGACGAGTTAGGCTAGATGATTCAGGTTATATGTCTGTGTGGACTCCGATCAGTATGGGGGGGTCCAACAAGGATGTTTTTTTGGCCCCCTTCCTGTTCAATATATATCTCGCTGATCTTCACCGCAGCTTTTCTGCTGCAGTCGGGTGTTGTCCCAGAATCGGGGGATTGCCCATCCCTTGTATGCTCTACGCATATGATTTAGTGATGATTAATCACACTTACAGTGGAGCAAGGGGGATGTTTGAAGAACTGGTCAAATACACTGCTGAAAATGACATTATCATCATCATGGAAAAAACAGAAGTGATGTTGATAACTGCTAAAAAGACCAATCAACCCACATTGGGCAAACTGGCCTACTTTGAGAAATATGCTTACTTGGGACTGGAAATGAATGCCAGAACGGATTACGCATACATAACAGCATAACAGAAGCCAAGAAGATAAAGGCACGTCACCTGACATTTATAATTGGCAAATTTGCCAATCATACAGCTGGCTACTCGATCGAGGGGATCATCATACTCTACAGACAATGCTTTTGCCCCATGGTCTTGTATAGCCTGGAAGCTAGGCTGTGAGTGACCTAGGCTCGCTAGATAAGATGAAGGGATATTTCTAGAGAAGAGTATTAAAGCTCCCTCCCTAGACCCCGGTGGAATTCCTTAGGCTCGAATTGGGTTTATATCCTTGAAGGGCCTATTATTGGGAAGATAAGGTGTATTCTATCTAAAGTGAACTCTAACCCCAAATTCCAACTACTGGCACTAGGATGAGGGTTTCAAAAAACAGTGACGGTGAATTCAAACTCTTAAACGAGAAATTGTACCAAAATATTAATTGGCACCCAAACATTTAATGGGGGACAGGTTTGACATCTTAAAAGCCCTATTTAGTACGAGATTGGATCGATGGGATTGGACTAATAACTATGGCCACCTATCGACACTGTGAACCTATGAATACATCTCAAAAGTTACTCATAAGTTCTTAAAAACCCAAAGTTATTTGCGGCAGAGTCCAAGCCCGGCAGAGTTGAATTTAATGCTTATGCTGCATACAAACCAACTCCTGCTTTTCGTATTTAAGGGTGCCCAATTTAAAATACCTCTCTAGCTCATAGGGGATGCTGCATCATGGTTAATTGAGACTGCCAAGCATGTTTTACCGAGTGCAAAGTCCTGAGGTCAATATACATGACCATGCCTGGCAAGTGTGTGCATAATTTTGATTCAATAAAGAGTGAGGCGTTTTGGTACTATTGCCTCAATAGTGACTCAGAGAAGGTTCACATGGCCTTGTATTGGGTATGGCGCCTTGAAACCTTTGTGTATAGGCGCGTTATAAATGCCATATCATATCATGGAGTCACATTGTAAAATATCTAGCAATAAATAGAGATATCCTTGAGTAGGCACCCAGACGTTGCTTGGTTTGCAGTTTATTTTGTCTTAACCTAAGCATAATAGAGTTTTTAAGTGTTTATTGTGTTTTACCTGAAATATTTTCTTATATATTTTTTTTTAACATGCTGACAATGGGTGTTTACCTTTTACTCATTTAAAGGAATTACAATACGTGTATTACTGGATTAGGGTTATTCCATTTGTTACAGATAATGACGAATTGTACTCTACTGTGTATCTGCTAGGCTCTTACATTGAAAGTTTGGATGTGTTTATGGTTCTTAAAAGTTTGTAAAGCTTCTTTAAGAATCAAAATCAAAGAAATAAATAAAATAAACAAGATGGAGAATATTGTGCGTTGATTGCCTCCGATCCAGGTGCTGGTCCACCATTTTGAGGTAAGGCAGGGAATCATGGTGGCATTTTATGCCATCATTGCACCTGACTGACTCTCAATGTACAGGCTCTCCTTTCCCTCAGATTACTGTAAGCAGTGTTTTGCATTCGCATGCCAAGGACAAACACTTGACACTTGCCTTTGTCCTTGCAGCCATTCGCTTTTCTCTCAGACTCTTTGGGCCTCATTACAAGTGAGGCGGAACGGGTTAAAGGTACCGACTAAAGGAGGCGGACCCGTTAAACCCGTTCTGCCTCATTACAAGTTCCCCTCGCGGGACCCGGTAAGTAACGCCTGGTCAAACCAGGCGTGCTTACCGGGTCCTGCGAGGGGAAGAGGGAGCAAACAACGGGCCGCTCGTAATCGGGCCATTCTCTGCTCCCTCCCCCATCCCCATTCAGCCCTATGAGGGCTGAAATGGGAATGGGGAAGGTCCGGGCCCGGATTCCTGGAGGGAGGAATTACTGGGCCCTCCGAACTCGGAATGACCCGGTAATTCCCCTTTCTGGGAACCCGGAACCGATTTTTGCGGCAGCCATGCCGCCAATAGCGCCATGGCTACCGCCAAAATCGTAATGAGGCCCTTTATCTTCCTATCTGTCTGTAAACAGTAAGTGTGTATTTATATAAGGCTTTTACACAAGGTAGTAAGTCCTTGCTGTGTGTCCTTAGCAGGGGCATATGTTCCTGCTTCTTACTGCTAACTGAAATAGGAATGGTGCAGTTCGGGTGGATCCCCCATTTACTGCCTCCCGGATTTGCATTGTGGAGCAAGTTATTCTCCCTATCCGCCAGAGTTGCCCAGTATCTCCTGACTAGCTCGTGCTATATTACATTGGGTACATAGCCACATAACAGCAGCCATGAACACATTTGAAAGCTAGCATCTCGTTGCTGACTAAATGTAGGACATTTCTGCAATAGCCAAAGACATATGGTAGGGCCTTTTATTTAGCACGGACCTGAGGATCGAATCTGTGGTGCTCCATGTCTTCTTGCTGCCGACACGAGCACGTTCACCCTGAGCTATCTTACCGAGACAATGATATGATGGAATGTGCTGTTGGTGAAAGACTCAAGAACTGAAACGCCAGCTTCATTACATATATGTGTTAAACGTCCGATGTATACAAGCAATGGTTCTAAGATCTGTTAATGGCCCAGGGCCCTTGTTATTGTCTGTCCCTCTGCTTGGGCCTATGAACTCCTGTTTTTTTTTGTTTTTTTGTCGTTTAGTTCGGTCGGCAACCTTTGCCTCTCCAGATGTTTTGTACTACAACTCCCATCTGCACGTCTCAGCATTGTCAAATATGAGGGATCAAGATGTGCAGAGCCACACGTTGTTGTTCCCTAATTCAGTACAACCATTAGAAACAGGTGTTGTCGCTCTTAGCACCCTGGGGTTTACCGTAGGGTGCTAACAGTACTAAGGGAGAAAGCAAGGGGCACAGAAACCACATGACTGGTGGACTCTCTGTGAGAAACTAATGGCCACCATGAAGATGAAATGATGGGCTTCAAGCGGACCCGCTCTTCCATTTTGATGGCTAGTGCAGTGGGTCGGCAGTGTTGACTGTAGTGCTGCGGCAGAGCGTTTTGGTTAGCTGGCATAACCCGAGAGCAAATTATATTTCATAAATGGCTTCACTGGTCATTCAGATCCCCTTGGGCAAGTGTAACTGTCTCACAATCTGTTTGGTGTTATGAGAGGCAGAACCCACAGTATCGCGTGCTCTTCCAAGGTCATTAAACTGTACTACTGTGAAAGAATAATCTTTAGAAATCTGTCACTTTGCTGAAGAAAAAAAAAAAAAACAATATTTATTTATTTGATTTATTTATATAGCACAAAGTGCGCGACCCGTGGCCATGGGGGCGCTAAACAATGCAAACATACATAAAACAGAATAAAGAGGCAAGATTTTTATGATATTGAAGCTAACGTGTTACCATCTACAGCATCCCCTACAGAGGCACCGTCGTGGTGTCTGCATCTGAAAGGCATGCTCGAGCTCCTGTCGGCCATGTCACTTGTAATTATGTCTTCCTGGTTGGTTCCGCAGCCACAGACAGCAGGTCTCCCAGAGGAGCAGGCCAATTGTCCGGCATAATGAGACCTGGGAACGTCCTGCTAAGTAAATATTGATTTCTCTGAGTGGCATGCAAAATCCCTTTTCCAGTTCCTTCGCCGATAACAGCAATGTTACTTGTGTTTGAGCTTCCCCCAAAGAAGGGATGTACGGGATCATGGGATTTAGGCTCTATTATCTCAGTGACCAATTTCAATGGACACCATTCGATGAATGGGACATAAAAGGCATCGCTGCGGCGGTGCAGAATGTGGAACGGAGTGCATGCAGAGCATAGCGTGTAATGAAGATTGCCCATGCTTACAGCGCAGTGTACTCTTGATTCTATTAAAGACACAGAGGCGAGCATTATGCTGTTTGGCCACTAAACACAAGGTATCTCCAGCAACAGGCAGGTGTTTTAGAGCTGCATGTGTTTTTAGGAATATGCATTCAAAATGACAGCGGCATGGCTTTCCTGCTGCCTTGGTAATGGCCCTTTGTTTTGAGATGGGGGACCTCTATGGAGAGGGGATATAGAATACCCAGGTAGAGATAATATTTCTCAACACTTCTCAAAACCCTGTAGTTGGCAGATGTCATTTGATTGTCTGTTAAGTAGAGACACATGACAAATGTCTATACCTGCAAAATGAAACCTGTATTGGCAAAGCCAATAGGTCTGGTTTCATGTAATGCCCACCTGAGCACAGCTGCGTCAATCATATGCCAGGGAGAGCCTGGAAATTGATGTTATCATCAAGATAAAGCAAACAAAGTCTCAAATACACTGATACTGGCATAGTATACCAGATAAAGACATGAATGGTTATTCACAGCCAGCATATGCCTAGGTGAGGGCCAGCATGAAGAATAATTCCTCATTGCAAGTTTATGCACATACTGTGGTCTTTAAGTACCAATGCCTGATACACACGGTTATATGCGTGCAGTGATATCACATCTCACTGAAAAAACAATGGGGTTGGCATGTTAAAATAGACTGAGTTCCAGACACATTTGCATAAGTAGAGCCATCATATGCAAGAGGCAACTTCACTTTCCAGATACAACCTCACAATGTTTTGTTTTTTATTGTGATTTGGATTAGACATTTAAACCCAGAATATCAAATACGCATAATGCATACTATTACTTACAAAACTGATAAAAACCTAACATGCTGAACAATAATCTTTCCTTGCAGCAGCAACAGCGAAAACATGATCTTTCTATTATAGTTAATGGACTGAGTAGACAATGATATAATATGATATGATAGTTTATTTATACAAATAAATAGAATACGTTTATACAATACAAATAAATAGAACTATACAGTGAAAACATCAGGGCAGTATTGCATCTGTTCCATAGGCCACAATATATTCGACAAATTAGTGATTTAGACGATCAAGAAATGTGTATATGCAAGAAATCAAAAAGATGGATAAACAATCTATAAAGTGCTAACAAAGTGCAACACTCCTTCTCTCCATTACACAAGAGCAAAGAGATTAACTGCTTGTTCAAAATTAAAGTATGCAAAAGGGTAAAAATACAATTTTCTGATACGTCCAGTTTCCTCACAATATAATACTAAAGGGGTAATTCATAGAATTCAGCGCACAAGTGGCGCACGCGGCTGGCACACAGTGTGCGCGTGCGACAGTCTGCGCCAGCCGCGTGCACCAAAGTCCATTTCCGCGCACAGCATATTCATGGATTTTAACATACAAAACCAGCCGTGGTGCAGAGTGGCGCAGCGACCCTGAAGCAGCGCCAGTTACGCCCCCAAACTCTCCCCATGCGCCATGCACAGCGCACAAATCCCGTACATGGCGCATAGGCCAGTGGACCAGCATACAACCCCCAACCACTAAAACGCCTGTAAAACTCCCCTAGCACCCCTCTGAATACATGTAGACCCCTGCGGGGAGAATCACACACGATTGGGCCTGTGCGAGCGGGGTACGTGTATTACTGGGGTTCGCGGGGAGTTTCACATGCGATTGGGCCTGTACGAGCGGGGCACGTGTATTACTGGGGTTTGCGGGGAGTTTCACACGCGATTGGGCCTGTTCGAGCGGGGTACGTGTATCACTGGGGTTCGCGGGGAGTTTCACACGCGATTGGCCCTGTGCGAGCGGGGTACGTGTATTACTGGGGTTCGCGGGGAGTTTCACACGCGATTGGCCCTGTGCGAGCGGGGTACGTGTATTTAGGGGGTTCGCAGGAAGTTTCACATGCGATTGGCCCTGCGCGAGCGGGGTACGTGTATTACTGGGGTTCGCGGGGAGTTTCAAACGCAATTAGCCCTGTGCGAGCGGGGTACGTGTATTGCTGGGGTTCGCGGGAAGTTTCACATACGATTGGCCCTGTGCGAGCGGGGTACGTGTATTTAGGGGGTTCGCAGGAAGTTTCACATGCGATTGGCCCAGTGCGAGCGGGGTACGTGTATTACTGGGGTTCGCGGGGAGTTTCACATGTGATTGGGCCTGTGCGAGCGGGGTATGTGTATTACGGGGGTTTGCGGGAAGTTTCACATGAGAATGGCCCTATGCGAGCGGTGTACGTGTATTTCGGGGGTGCGCGGGAAGTTTCACACGCGAATGGCCCTGTGCGAGCGGGATACGTATATTACTGGGGTTCGTGGGGGGTTTCACACGCGATTGGCCCAGTGCGAGCGGGGTACGTGTATTACTGGGGTTCGCGGGGAGTTTCACACGTGATTGGGCCTGTGCGAGCGGGGTACATGTATTACGGGGGTTTGCGGGAAGTTTCACATGCGAATGGCCCTGTGCGAGCGGTGTACGTGTATTTCGGGGTGCGCGGGAAGTTTCACACGCGAAATGCCCTGTGCGAGCGGGGTACGTGTATTACTGGGGTTCGCACAGAGTTTCACACGTGATTTCGCTGTCAGAGTGGGGTACATGTATCCAGTGGGGTGCGCAGGGAGTCCCACATGTGAATTGGCAGTGTGGGTCCTCCCAGGTGTGCCCTCTACCCCCTCCACAGCCCCTGAAGGCAGCCCACACCACAGGGGACTACCCAGCACCCCTGGTAATGTCCCGCACGCATCCCATCCACCATGGGCATGCCCCCCAGCCAGCCCACATGTCACCTTGCACTAGTGATCACCAACTCATGTCCCCCAGCACCCCCACCCCCCAGCAGTGAGGCTCAGGCCCCGACTCATGTCCCCCAGCACCCCTACCCACCCAGCAGTGAGCCTCAGGCCCTAGCTCATGTCCCCCAGCACCCCCACCAACCCTGCAGTGAGCCCCAGGCCCTGACTCATGTCCCCCAGCACCCCCACCCCCCAGTAGTGAGGCTCAGGCCCCAACTCATGTCCCCCAGCATCCCCACCCACCCAGCAGTGAGCCTCAGGCCCTGACTCATGTCCCCCTGCACCCCCACCCACCCAGCAGTGAGCCTCAGGCCCTGACTCATGTCCCCCAGCACCCCCACCCACCCAGCAGTGAACCTCAGGCCCTGACTCATGTCCCCCAGAACCCCCATCCACCCCACATTGACAGGCACCTGCCAGCAGGCCCCGACTCATGTCCCCCAGCACCCCCACCCACCCAGCATTGACGGGCACCTGTCAGCAGGCCCCGACTCATGTCCCCCAGCACCCACACCCACCCAGCAGTGAGCCTCAGGCCCTGACTCATGTCCCCCAGCACCCCCACCCACCCAGCAGTGAGCCTCAGGCCCTGACTCATGTCCCCCAGCACTCCCACCCACCCAGCAGTGAACCTCAGGCCCTGACTCATGTCCCCAGTACCCCCATCCACCCACATTGACAGGCACCTGCCAGCAGGCCCCGACTCATGTCCCCCAGCACCCCCACCCACCCAGCATTGACGGGCACCTGCCAGCAGGCCCCGACTCTTGTCCCCCAGCACCCACACCCACCCAGCTTTGACGGGCACCTGCCAGCAGGCCACGACTCATGTCCCCTAGCACCCCCACCCACCCTGCAGTGAGCCTCAGGCCCTGACTCATGTCCCCCAGCACCCCCACCCACCCAGCATTGACGGGCAATTACCAGCAGGCCCCGACTCATGTCCCCCAGCACCCCCACCCACCCAGCATTGACGGGCACCTGCCAGCAGGCCCGACTTATGTCCCCCAGCACCCCTACCCGGCATTGATGGGCACCTGCCAGCAGGCTCTGACTCATGTCCCCCAGCACCCCCACCCACCCAGAATTGACAGGCACCTGCCAGCAGGCCCCGACTCATGTCCCCCAGCACCCCCACCCACCCACCAGTGAGCCTCAGGCCCTGACCCATGTCCCCCAGCACCCCCACCCACCCAGCAGTGACGGGCACCTGCCAGCAGGCCCTGACTCATGTCCCCCAGCACCCCCACCCCCCAGCAGTGATGCTCAGGCCCCGACTCATGTCCCCCAACACCCCCACCCACCCAGCATTGACAGGCACCTGCCAGCAGGCCCCGACTCATGTCCCCCCAACATGTCATCATGATCCACAATCATGGGCCTCATGGCCTCCCAAATCCCACCGCACGCCACCCCTGGGCAAAGACCCAACCAAGTATCCCATCCACCCCACATTGAAATGTCCATTACATGATACAACCCAAATGGCAAGAATGTACATCAACACATGTCTGTCACACACACACAATGGGTGCCGGTGATTGTGAAAACCTACACCATGACATGCATGAAACCAATGAGAGAATACCACACATCAAAGTAATAAACCAAAATGTATTGAACACAAAAAGAATGTAATCAAATAAAAACATGAAAAAATTGTTTGAAAAAAAGATAAAATGCAGCATGTCCAAAACACAAAAAGAAAAACATGAAGTCTGAATCCAAATAAATCAAAATGAAAATGTGTCCAAAGTCTCCGGCCACCAAATCAAATCCAAAGGAAATGGAAAAAGTAAAATCCATTGCTCCATGGTGAGAAAAATAATAATAGATAAATCCACTGTTCAACTGTACAAAGAAGTAATCCAGGGTCCATGAGCCCAATGAATGAAATGAAACCTAACAAAAAAACTACCTAATAAAGAACTATATACAAAAAGGCGGTGCATAGTCCAAGCGTCCCAAATGAATGAAAAAGGTAAAGGAAACCTAAAACTACAAACTATATACAATGGCGGCAGGCTAGTCCGACAGCTCACTTCCCGATTTCCCGGGCCAGGGCATCATCGAACTCCTGCTCGATGTCCTGGAGGCAGTCCTCTTCCATGGACCCGAGAGTTCGCAGGGTCCTCTTCCATGGCCCCGAGGGTTCACAGGGACGATGCCATGTTGACCTCCAACTCCCTGCGAATTGCCTCGAGGCACTCGGCCCGCCTCAGTGCCTCTCCGCCCTGACCATTGTGAGCCGTGCCTCTTCCGCCCGCCGCCGCTCCGCACCTATGGCCTGACCCAACAGCTGCCACACGGAAGACACTTGTAATCCTGGGTCCTCCTGCCCTCTGGCCAATGCCTGCCCCTCATATGTTGAAGGCCCCAAGCCATCATGGCTCCCACCTTGTTGCTGCTGCTGCTGTGCCTGTGCCCCTGCTCTTGCTGCCTGTACGTCCTCCTCTGGCTGGGGTGCAGTTGTTGAGGTGGCCACCCCTGCTGGACGTCTGACTCCCGACTGTGGCAGGGATGTGTCCTCCACCAGCCTGGCCGCAGGGTCAGAGGCAGCACCACAGGGTACCCAGGTGATACATGGGTGGGAAGATGGCATGGAGGACGACTGACGCATAGGGGGTTCAGGTGAAGAGGGGGTCAGAACAAGGTCCAGCATACGGAGGAATCTAGCCCTGGTGACCCGTCCCAGTAGGTCAACGCGGTCAACGAGGCATCTGAGATGACGTGCAGTGTCTTCACGAAAAAACTGCAGGTCACCTCGCATGCCCAGTTGATGCAACGCCATCCCAGACAGGACAAGCTCAACCCGGTCCCGGATTGCCACGTCCGCAGGGAGAGGAAGGCCAGTTGTTGTGCGCTCATCCTCTCCCTGAAAACAGGTCTGGAAGTAGGCATCCCTGCTGATTCAGGATGATGAAGTCACAGGATCGGGGACAGGATTACACACAGGCAGCTCTGCGGCGGCCTGTGCTGCATCCTGTCCCTGCCCCTGCACTGCACCACTAGCACCAGTGGAATCCCCACCTCCAGACCCCGTGTGTGTCCCTTCCACGGCCTCCTCCTCCACCAAACCCCCCACCAACCTGGATGACTCCATGCCATCTTCCTCCATCGGACCCTCTGGGGTCTCAGCTGCCCCTTCTGCTGCCGAGGAGTCCACCTCCGACATTCGCCTCTTTAACATACCCTCGGCAGCTGCGGCCTGGGACGCGGCACCAGACTCCTCACTCCCCGACGAGATGACAACCTGGGAGGGGAGCCGGGCCTTGTGTCTCCGGCTGGCAGTGCAATCCCTGCCACTTTGCTCCACAGCACCCTCTCCGCCCTCTTCATCAGTTGATGCTGCAGACAGGGAGAGATAGAACACAGGCATCAGGGCACTGTACAATGGACTGATACACACATGACAGTTGCACATGAGTGGCAGTGTAAAACTACAGACATGGCATCACACTCCCCAACACACGTCATTTCAACTCACACACATGAGCAAATCAACAGGAATCTTGCACCAGGCAGCACCGTCCATACACAAACAACAGCACGAGCAGCCGATGAGATCGCCATCCATGTCACATCTGGCAATCAGCCTCCTACATGTCAGTGTCACATGCATCCATGTTGCATCACAGTTGCACACTTGTCAAATACACACAAATGCACATGTACACAGTGCAGATATATGCAGCAGGAACCACCATCCATGTGTGACACCACAACCATGCCAATGTTCATACACAGAAATTCAAACATGTGTGCTCCCACACCTGCATTTGGCCAGCATGCTTTGCAACACATAAACCATCGATGTGTCTTACACATGAGAGGACTCACATGTGGCAGCCTCACGCCCCTGTACATACGCATCCATACATGGCCCTACAAAAACACATGTGCAACCTGCAAACTACTGGCACACCACAACAGGCACAGCGTCCAATCAGCAAGTATGTACACTTCCGCTCGACTCCAGACGGGTCTGCCTCTCAAGGACCTGGACGTGGAGCGCTGGGCGTATGTGTTCCAGAACCCCCATTTGGTAGTCGGACAGGTGGCCCCGGCGCCCTTCCGCATCCGCTGCCTTCAAGAGGCGCCAGGCCTTGTCGAGGGTCCTGGACCTGAAGTCCTCATAGCGCTTCCGGACATGTTTGATGTCACGGACTGCCACCCCCTCCACGTTGATGGCAGTCACGATGTCCATCCAGATCCTGGTCCGTCCTTCATTGTCGGCGCGTGAACTTCCAAAGAGGGCATCATACTGCCCCAGGACTTGCTCCACCAGGACACCGACTTCCCTGGCACTGAAGCTGGTGGCCCTCTGCCTCTCTAGCTGGGGGTTGCCAGTGGTGCCAGATGATGTTCTGCCCGACATGGCAACCCCAGAGGCAGGTGTGGGTGGGCAACTGGGTCCTGGGGCTGGGCTGTGGAGCGATGGTATCCCAGTCGGGAGTCTTGAGTTCCAGCAGGGGTGGTCACAGCAACTGCACCCCTGGCTGACGTGCAGGCACCAAATAGCAGGGCACGTGGGCAGCAGACAGGCAGGCAGCAGCAGATGGCAGGTGGGAGCGTGCTTGGGGCTCTGGGGGGCAGTAATTCGGCCTTCTGGGCAGGAGCATGGTCTTCCGTGTGTTGCTCCGTGGCCAGCTTGATACGGAGTGATTTGGCACGTGAAAAAATTGCACGTCGGCGTGTAATTCGAGGAAAGGCCCTTAGCGCGTAAGCGCGTCTGTGATGCGACATGCGCGGGCGTTTTCCTCGTAACATGGGCATAGTGGTTCAGCGCACGTGTGAAAAAACTGCACGTCCACGAGTGAATGCGTGTAATCTGAGGAAAGGGCCTACGCGCACGGGCATTTCCCTCAGCACGGGTTAAAGGTGAGCAGGGCCAGCAGTTCACTGTACGTGCCTTTTGTGGAGACCGACGTGTGTTGCTACTTCATGTTGTTTCGCGTGCCAATACAACTTCAGAGCGGATCAAGGACGTATCTCTTCTTTTGGCGGGGGTATTGGCTAGTCAGACGGTGAGTCGCGCATGCTATTTTTCCCACTGCGGGTGCCCCTGTGTATCGCACCCGTTTTCGAGGTCATAGTAGCCTGCATGTCCCATGCATACGCGTTTTTCGTGTTACTGGGTGCCACTGCATACTGCGGGAGGTTAATTCAACGCACGTAGGCTGCAGGGTTGCGTGCACGGTTTTACTGCAGTTTTGGGGTGCCTGAGCGTTGCGTGACCCATCACTACATCACCGGGGTCACATACAGCCTTGCAGGTGCAGGGGGGCTGTTAACATTTTGCATCCCACCCCCTTCACCCCAATTGCCCAGGACAATTGTGGTGTACACCTCCCATTGGCACTCCTCAATCTGTGCCGGCACTACTCCATCTGTGCCATGGTTGGGAGGCCACCAAAGGTGAGGGGTGCCTCAGCTGGGTGTCCTCCTCGTGGCAGGCATGGTCAGGGACCTGGCCGGGGGGACCAGGGAGTAGGGGGACTCCACAGTGTCCAGGGTGGCCGCAGAGGGGGAAGAGGCATGGGTGCGCCACTTGACCATGATGTTGTGCCATGTGTCGGTGCAGTCATGCCACCACCCTCTGTGGTTCCAGGAGATGCAGCTTCTGCATCTGGCACTGGCGCCCGTGTGACCCAGCAGTCTGTTTCATCGACTGCCACGGGCCCAAGGGTAGTGGTAACTGCAGGTGCAGCTGTGGACACCAGCACCCAGGCTCAGGGTCTGCCAGTGCAGGCTCCGTAGGCACTTGAAGAGTCCTTGGAAGATATCCAACAGGCCAGGAGGGAAACCGTAGGTGCACGCAGGGCTGCCCTGACCCAGACACGTGTCCCTGGGGCAGTAATGTCATCTGCTGCCCCGAACAGCCGGGTGTTGGCAAGTGCAGGGGCAGATGCAGCCAACAACACCCCGGTTGTGAGTCTGCCAAACAGGACAGTCGTGGTCAATGACCCTGCCACAGTGGATGTTGCTGCGCAGGGTCCATTAGAGGGCACCCAGCTGCCACTGATGCAAGTCAGGCCTTTGGTCGTCCCTCCACCTGCCACTCCCTTGGCTCAATCCACCGGTGCCACTGGCCATACTGATCAGGGTGGCATTTGCCACCCAGGGTCTGCACCACAATCCAAGAGGAGGAAGGTTGCACCTGCAGCACAGGCTGGGACCCCACACACAGCCACGACCTTCTGCATGTCGAGGAAGAAGACTTTCTGCAACCGGGAACTGGACTTCCTCGTGGACTACGTGCGGGACCACAGCTGTGACATGCTAGTGGGTCCTTATTGTCAGACTACGGCTGCTCACCGTGATACCCACTGAAGCAAGTTGCGGAACATGTGAGTGCATTCGGCCATGAGGTGCGCATGGTGCAAGAGTGCAAAAAGCGTTGGAATGACCTCAAATGCAGCGATAAGGCTAGGTGTGCCTCAAATTACAAGTTGACTCTGGTGACTGGCAGTGGGCCTGCGCCTGAGGAGGAAGACCTCACTCCGCATTAGTCACTCGTTGCGGAGTTCATACCATTTGAATCGGTCGAAGGAGTGGGAGAGATGCCGGACTTTGATGCCCAGTCCAGTGAGTTTTCCTGCATGTTTGTTGAGGAAATGTGTGTTTTACTTGTGTGATGTGTTGTGCATGACTGCCACTACATGTCACGTGTACATGGTTCTGATGTGCAAGTGATGCAATGTTTCCCTCATGCATGGCTGCTCTGCTGGATGGTGGACATGTGGAGTGGACGGGGACTCTCCACATCATCACTATTGCACCCTTCTCACATGCTGGTCACCAGGATGCCCCTCCAGTCTATGTTCCAGCTCACTGGCCCTTCTGCATGTAACGTGGGGTGACCTTCCTCTCAGCCCAGGGACTATGTCATAGCATGACTGACGTGCATGTGTCCTCTGCCTGCATGCTGGTACTCCATGTAGGCATGCTCCCTTGCCCCTCCACCCCCCGCTCTGCACCCCAATTCCACCTTTGCACTGGTCTGCTTCAATTTTGCCGTTGAGTACTTCCCTGTGCATGTGTCCTGTGTACATGCTAACCTCCAGCGGCCAATCTGCCAGAAATATGCTGTGTGGTACATCCTTTGAACTTGATGCAGGGTGTCTCACTTGGACTGTGCAGAGGACAGATGCCCCGCAGGGACATGAGTGCCCATTCATGCTCCATGTGTATTCCATGCATGCCCCTATGTGTCCTTGACTAGATGATCATTGTACTACGAGTCTAGGGTGACCTACATGGCATGGCATTTCATCAGCCTTCCCATTTCCACTGTGGCTCAGTCCTGCATCGCACACATGTTTAGGGTGTGACAGTATGTTTGGGTCACAGGCCTCAGCCTGTTTAATGGCCAATGACCCTGTCAAACTGGTGTAGTGTCTCCTTCACACATGGGTGTACTCCAGAGGTTTCAGCATGTGTCCTGCTTACTGTCCCATCATCATTTGCTGTGTTGTCACTTGACATACATGATGCAGTTGATGCTAGTCAACACTGTCTGTCAATACACAGGTCTATGGTCAGCCTTTTGATACCATGCTAGGCATCCCTGCATTTGCACTTGGGGAGAGGGGTGGTTTGCTTGTAGCCATGCTACCCATTGAATGCACATTGCACGTGATGCCTGAAGTTGACCTTGCACTGCCTTCACATTTTCTGACACACATCATGAAGTACTTGCACATGCAGATAGTAACGTACAAATTTGCTGCACTGCATCGACCCATTTCTGTGTAAACTGACACCATTCTACATGCCTAATCACAGAAGCAATGTCAAGTTGACCCAGCATGCATGGCAGGTTCTATTTTGTGTGTGACATGTCTGCTTGATGTGTTTGGTGTCTGTGTGATGTCTGTGTGTGTGTGTTGTGTGCTTCTAACATGTGTAGTGAGCTTTTTTCTCTCTACTTTTCAGATGATAACGTAATGGAGCCAGAGGATGGTGTTGTCATGCCAGGCACAGGGTTGTTATCACTACAGCAACCCGGCACAAGTGGGGGTTGTGGGGTGGTAGGCCATGAAAACCCACATTTGCTACAGTCCATCTTGTCTCTGGCTGGCAATGAGTCCAGCCTGGATGATCACTCTGACGTCCATGTCGAGTTGGATGTGCATCAGGTCCATATGTCAGGGGTGAGTGATTCTTATGTGGGCACTCCTCTGTCCGCGACACCTGCACTGAGGGGTCAGACAGTGTTGGAACCTCTGCCTATAGTGGTTCGGGACACAGGGTTACCCTCCACATCAGTCACTGATGTGCCTGCGACATCACGCCAACGGGGGCATATAGTCGTGAAGCCACGGGCGGTGCCAACACAATGAGGACACCCGGTCCTTGGGTCACCGCGCGCAACTGCAGTATACTGAGTGGGAGCAAGACATGACTGCCAATTCTGAACGGCAGGGGGCAGCAATGGAGAACATCGCTGA
This sequence comes from Ambystoma mexicanum, assembly GCF_040938575.1. Taxonomy (NCBI): domain Eukaryota; kingdom Metazoa; phylum Chordata; class Amphibia; order Caudata; family Ambystomatidae; genus Ambystoma; species Ambystoma mexicanum. The sequence goes on along the minus strand of NC_090934.1, from coordinate 1,447,458,882 downwards.
GAGCATGGAGCGTGTGGCCCAATCCATGCTCCCCACTGCTAGGCAGGTGCTTCTCCAGCAGCAGGCGGCACGGTCCACATCCCGCTCGCTCAGGCTGGGCATGTCAGCCTCAGACAGGGCATGCCAGGCTGAAATATTGTCTCTGCGTAAAACAATTGCTGCTCACGCAGAGGCACACATGAAGGCCCTGAGGCAGGAGTATGCTTCCCTCAGATCCACTCTGGGTGCCCTTATGATGTCCCAGAGGGAGCGGGCAGAGGAGAGGTTTGCACAGCTTGAGCGTACCATCTCGGCTGAGCTATATGCTTGCCGGGAGGTGCAGCAGTTGTCCAGCCAGGCCTTGCAGGAGGAACTCTGTGTTACACGTGCTAACTTGCAAGAGGAAGCACGTGTATCACGGGAGGTTCTGCATGCAGACCTACGTGTCATCGCCACACAGAACCAGGCTCACCTGTGGGGCAAGCTGCGGCTGGGCATGGTCAGGCTCCTGTGTCACGTCCTCCTTTCCAGGAAGAGCCAGACTTGGACGAAAATGTATCTCCCACATAGGTCAGGCTGTGCAGGCGTTGAGCCCATGGAGTTTTTTTTTCCCTCAACATCATCGCATGTGGGTGTTGAGCAGCACCCTGTACCTCCGCCCTCCTGGGTGGCCCCCCCCCGGGTCGTATGTGGCCATTTTTGATTTTTCTTTTAGTTTAGTTAGTTTAGTTTCAATTTGATAGTTAGTTTAATTAGGTAATGTAGGTTTTTCATAGTTAATGTAATTAGTTAATATATTTTAAAATTGCTTGTCTATTGTGCTTTCATGTGACGGTGTGGCGATTTGTGGCTTTTGAAAGCATCCACTGTCTGTTCCAGCTAGCCCCTTCAAGCTTGTCTTGTGTAGGTGTTTTCAGCTTGAGGTCCTGACTCACATATGCCACTCCTGCTTTCCTTATCCATGGGCTCACAAGGATGGTTCGGTGTAACAGCCTATTACACAAGGGCTTTGGACTGTCATATCTTTGGCATGTCTGCTGCTGTCGAACGTGTGTTAACACCCCTAGTGGGGATGATAGGGGGGTTATTGAGCACTGTTCTTCTTTCGCTAGATGGGGGGGGTTTCATGATTCATGTGTACATTAATTGCTATGCATTGTGTAGTATGTTTCTTATCTTTACTGTACATGTGCTTGTTGCAATTCATGCCGTAGATAGTGCGTATCACACTTTGCCTGTGAAAGACGCACTGATGGTGTAATTGCATCACACCATCACACCAACTTATCCAGAACAGGACTGCCAGACTTGTCCTTGGCCTCAAGCCCAGGGATCGTATCTCTCCAGGACCGAAATCTCTGCACTGGCTCCCTGTGGCTGCGAGGATTAAATTCAAAACCCTTTGCATTGTCCACAAGGCCTCCTGGGGGCTGGGGCCAAAATACCTCCAACTCTCTCTGCCTAAATATCTTCCTTCCTGAGCTCTTCGCTCATCCGCCTCCAAATCCCTCAGGGTCAGCCGCTTCTCCAAGCAACGAGTTGGTGGTAGATCTCTCTCTTCGGCAGGGGCCTCCCTCTGGAATAGCCTTACTGCCTCCCTGAAACTTGAGGAGAACCATCTCCGGTTCCGGAAGCACCTCAAAACCTTCCACTTTGCTTCTGCTTTCTCTCTTCCTCTCCCCTGCTGATTCCTGGCTGAAACTGCACTGGTTACACGGCCTCCCTCTCTGCTCACAGGCCCAGTCCAGCCAGTTGCTCACCTGCACTGCCTCCCTGGCTACCCTGCACTTGGAGACTGTTTCTGTACCCCTACAGTCCCCCTACCCACACTTACCTTGCACTTGCCACTTGCTGGCCATTATTTATACTTACCCTTTATCCCATGTATTGCACTTTCCCCTCCCCCTGCACCCTCGCACTTTTCCCTTTCCCCCTTCCCATGCACTTGCGCGATCTCAATGACACCTGGCCTAGTAGGATCGTTATCTTTCCTCCCCTGTTCCCCCTCCCTTGCCTTGTCGCGCCTTGAAACACTTGAGTATAGGCGCGTTATAAATGCCATATCATATCATATCATATCATATCATGTACGTCTGTGACATGGTCCAGTCATGAAATGCCTGAAGAGACACACACAGATGATTTTAAAGCATTAATCATGTGTTTCATGCCTTTTCTGCAGGGGGATGAGCCTCCAGACCACCTTTGCCAGCACACATGGCCCATTGGACGTCTGGAAGCTGGACACGTTTGGTGGTGCTGACATGCGCATGAGTGCGCAAGCAGAGGCACAGGGATTGCGCTCATACATCCAAAAACAGATGACGTGTTTCAAGGGACTCCAGGCAAGGTGAGCTGCACAGGGGGGCCACAACACAGCAAACCTTTCAACAGGCAAGTTGCACATGCATGCTTAGTAGCAGCACTGATGGTGAGCTTGGACAAATATTGGTGTTGAAGCGCACAATACAGCTGAGATGCGTTGGTGGACTAATGGCTAGTTGATGGGAAAGTTGTCTGGGGCACCTGCAGTGGCAGTAGCACATACCCACCGGTCCACCATGGTCCATTGAGGCACTTGTATTAGACATGTAGCATTCCAAGACATGGAAAGAAGCAGCTCACAGGGACAGACAGCGAGGGACAGATTTTTGTGCAGTGCATTTCATTTCCATGTAGAATTTGACACATGCACTACCTACTTTATTTCGGTCAAGGTGGAACACAACTTGTTCTGAAGTCATAACTTGCTATATGCGTCTGGCTGCCTACCCAGGGAACATTGCATGTTGTGTGAATCGTGACACATTGGTCTTCCATTTGCCACGCACCCACCAGCGCCTGACTTACTGCATTGACTGTGTATGAACCATCACAAGGGTAATGTTGCGTATGGGTAAGAAGCATCACACCAGATTGGTTGTAGAGTAGTTTTTTTCTTTGGGGCATATATGGTGGTGTGTTTGTGTGTTATGGGCACGCACAGATTAGTAACAGTAGCTCTCTTTGCAGCATTGAACTGCTCCTGTTACCGGACCTGAGAGTGCGCAGGTAGGAGGCCAGCACTCACCCCAGAGATAAGTTTCTCTTTGTCTTCCATTTGAGTAATTTGTTACTATGTGCATGATGATCAAGTTTGGTGTAATTGTGTATGTGTTAATGTGAGTAGTACATTTTTGTGCATTTCCTACTTTCCTGTGTCAATCCTACTCCCCTCTCCTGTCCCTCATTCCGGTTATCCAGTATAGCAATGCCTGTCCAGACTGCATATCCCTGACCCTCCTTCCCCACAAGGGTTTCAGAGGCCTGTGTGAGTTTGACCTTGCAGGCACCCAGACCACAGTGTGGGTGGTTGGTTTGTGCCACTCCTGCGCCTGTAAACGGGAGCTGTGACAGTACACATCAGCTTGTGGTGCATCATTCTGTGTTATGTACCACACATGGTACACATCCTGTTGTGACATTGTTTTACTGTGCTACCTTGGTTGCAAGTCATCTACTGGAGGCTCTTCTGGTTTGTTTTGCTGCCTGCAGGCTTTTTGCTTGGCTTCTGTGTTGGCCTGCTTTGAGTTCTATTTGATTTGGTGTTTTTGCAAGTCAAGGTGGCCTCTGAGGGTGCTGTACACTTTTTACACACAAGGTGGAAGATGGTGACAAAGGGGAAGGGTGATCCTGTGGCCAGGTGAACTTCAAGGATGAAGGCTGCATAACCCAGGTGCAGTTGTTCAGTGGGTCATGGTGATTTGTGAGGGAGGGGGGTGTTTTGTTGTTGACAGTTGCCTTGCCCTACAATGTGATGCGCACCTTGACATTGTAATTGTGGTATCCTATGTACATGATGTATTCTGTTTATCAATGCCTGTTCATGTGTTGTTTTTACCTTTCAGGTTTGAGGGAATAGTTGTGGCTTGACATGCTGGGGTGTACACATGGTCAATGTTCACATGTGATGTGTAGAGGACACTGATGGTCACTTGATTGCACATGCATATATTGAGGAGTGCATGTTCCTACTGACCCAAACACTCGCACTATCATCCACTACATGTACAACCACCCTTCCATGTCCCCATGTACACTCTGCCTTCTGGTGCCCACTGTGTCCCTGCAGCACATGATCTATGACCAATTGTGGATCCTGTACATGCGTAATTTACTTTTTGATGTAGTTTGTCACTTAGATGTGATGCTCAGGGTGTGCGTCATACACAATGGCTGTTCACTATGCTGTGCGCTGAGCAGTGTGTTGCAGGAGGTGGACACGGCACACAGAAGCTGCATTGTTGATTTTGCAATGCACAATGTGCATGTTGACAGGCATTCATTGTTATGTTACAACTACAACTGTTGGAATGCATTTAGGTATGACTTCTTTTGGGTGGGAGGTTGTTGGTCAGTCATTTCATCTGATTCCATGTCAGGCATCATTGTCTGATGCCACTTTACATTTTTCACATGTCAATGTGCACCTTATTGGTACTGTGTTGGTGTATAGCTATTGCTTGCCATGTCATGTTGTGGTTTGGGAGGGTTTGGGTGACATAGCAGTGATAGTCATGGCCTGTTTTGCAGGTCTGTGTGATTCACACCTTGCATGTGTGCCTTTTTGTCACACAGGATTGCTTATGTTTAAGTAGCTAGGGATGCACACAATGTGGCACTTCCATGGCAACATTCTCAGGGTGGTAAGGTTGTGACAGTTGACTGTCTCTTTGTCATCATCGATTGTCACCTGGTATGTGCCAGGCCTGTGTGCACTCCGCAGGGGTGGGAGTTTAGGTGAAAAATGTGGCCACAAGCTGGGTCCGGGCTTCCTCGCCACGTGCCCTATCCCCTCCCATGGGCAGTGCCTGTGCCTGTGGTTGGGGATGTGGGGGCACCACCATGTCCACCGGTACGCCCTGCCGTGTTGCAACATTATGCAGGACACATGATGCCACAATGATCCTGCACACTACTGGGGGTGCATAGAGTAGCTGCCCGCCAGAGCGGTCTAGGGGGCGGAAGCGTGACTTGAGCACTCCAAATGTGCGCTCCACTATGGCCCTGGTTGCAATATGGGCCGCGTTGTATCTTACCTGGGGTGGTGTGGTGGGGTTCCGGATTGGTGTCATCATGTGGTTGCTCAGACGGTAGGCACTGTCCCCTGGAGAGGTGATGATGATTGTGATTATTGGGGTTTGTGTATTTGTGTGTGTGTGACATGCATGCATGTGCACGGGCATTTGTACTCACCTAGGGGCCATGTGTAACCATGCTGCCCAGCTTCCAGGGCCCGGCTCAGGGCGGACATTCTGTATATGAAACTGTCATGGGTGGAGCCAGGGTAGTTTGCATAGACAGAGGTGATGATTCCCTTTGCATCGCATACCACCTGTAATTTGATGGAATGCCAGTGCTTGCGGTTTTGGTAGATGTGCTCAGTGGCCCTAGGTGGATGTAGGGCCACATGGGTGCAATCTATGGCACCGAGCACTTTGGGGAAGTGTGCCACCCTGTAAAAGTCCTGGACAACGGCCTGCCTTTCTGCAGGTGTTCTGGGCATGCATATGTGCCTGCGGACTGAGGGGAGCGCTGCCATGATTGCCAAGACCTGGTGTAGGCAGCGTGACTGCGTGGCCTGTGAGACCCCCCCACTATGGCAGTAGTCCGCTGAAATGACCCAGTGGCCAAAAAATACAGGACATTGAGCACCTTCTCCAAGGGGCTCAATGCTTGGGAGCAGAGGGTGGGGGATGCAAGGTCATCTTCCCACTCTCTGACCAGGTCTAGGATGATACGAGGTGGAAACCTATACCTGCCATAGACCTGGTCGTCAGGCATCCCAAAAAGGCTTGTCCGGGGTGAAAAAATGCGGGCCCTGGCTATTCTCCTCCTCCTGCGGTGTCCCACGATAAGTGCTGCGACAAATGGAGCATTCATCGTAGCTGGATATACGTTTTTGTTGTTTGCATGCACGTTTAAATTGTGCGCGGGGACGCTTCGGCCTGCTTTCGTGCCGTGCACGGGTTTCCTGTATTCAAATCCATGAATATGGATTGTTTGCGTGCGTGTGGGCGTTCCGTGTAGTTCCCTGCAGTACTTCCCCAGTTACGCCTTCTTTTTCACGCGTTGTTCCCCATTCCGCGTGTTAGGCCCCGTGTCCCGCCCCCTTTTTGGTGTGTGCGCGGACGTTGTGCGCTTTCCCTGTGCGCGTTGCGCACTGCGTTCGGGATGTTGCAATGACGTGTGCGCCACGCACGAGTTTGGCACACATTTCGGGAAAAACACGCGCAGGATCTTCCATGAATCGCACGCGTGCGCTTCATTTTTCATGCTTGCGCCAAGATTTTCAGCGCACATTTGTTCCATGAATCGGCCCCTAAATGTTTAAGGGCCTGATTCATGGAACGTTTTCCTATGGGATTGTGCCATTAGTGTTTCTAATACATGTATTTTCTTACACAGTCTACAACTCTTGCCTTCTTTAACCACACCTAATTTATGTCCATTACTTTCTAAAATCGGAAGTTGATTCAATTTAAACCTAAAGTAAATGTTGCAGCATTTGTTACAAGGAAACCTATAGATTTATTTAGACCAATTCGTTCTCTTTCTGATGAATTTAGAATATTCTGAGTACAGGGAGTACTGGCATCGTTTGAAAATAGGCACTTGCCAGTCTAAACCATACAGTGTTCTCTTTGTTTTGTTCGGATTAGTGGCCAAATCCTCCTTGGCAGATCCTATTCAATAGATGATTGCACATTTCTTTAACTAAAACTATTAAGAGAGGGAATAGTTTTGCTCTCTAATGCTGTGTGCAAATCCTAAAAAAGCAATTTTGCCGGAGGAGCTATAATCGTTGACTACAAACCTAACTTCTTCCACAGTGTTGTAACTTCAAGAGAAATGAGACCCAACTAATGTCTAATAACACAGTATGGTATTGACAACGCCAGACCTACAAATAAACAGCTTGACATGTATTAGATATTTGTTAAATAGCTAGCCCAAACAATGTATCTTTTGAGAGCACATGGCAAGAGGGTGAATGATTGTAAAGGATGCACGATAAAAAGGAGGTGGGGACATGAGATGAGACTGTCTTGTTCCAACTAGAATGGAGAACAGTGTAAAACACATATGTAAGATGTGAGGTGTGGAGAGGACTGGAGTCTGCACTGCCAAGCAAGTTTTTATTTATTTATTTATTTAGTTGTTTCTATTTTGATTCACAGACGTTTTACAACTATTGCATTGCTCACTCATTGATAATTACAAATATGCAATCAATTACCTCTGATGTGTTGTTTTTAAACCCTTGGTACGGCTAGGAGAAGGACACAGAAAACTGCAGTGTGCGAGGGCTAGTATATCTTTAATGAAGCTTAAAAGTAGGTGGAGCCACAGTTGACAATGATCTACACCAAATGCCAGACTGCATGCTCCCTCACTCACTACAGAGGCCACCCAGGACTGTGTCTGAGACTGCACTATGCATCACTCATTGTAGATTCTCTCATGGGAATACAGGTCCTCAATGCATTCTTAATAACTCAATGGCCCTCATTAGGACCCTGGCGGATTTTTACCGCCATCGGCGGACTTTTCCGCCATGGCGCAAAGTCCCCTTACGCCATGGCGGATGGCGGACTTACCGCCCCATTCCGAGGTCGGCGGGGCGGTAAGTCCCCATTGACCCATTTACCCTTCCCCATTCCCATTTCGGCCCCATAGGGCTCAATGGGAGTGGGGAAGGTGTTAATTACGCCACCGTACACTACGGTGGCGTAATTAACACCGAGGTCCCATAGCGCCATGGATTTCTACGCCCGCAAAAAGCGGGCGGAAAAATGACCATGGCGCTATGGGAACTCGTAGTTGGCGGTAAGGGGTCGGCGCAGCTAACGCTGGCGCAAACCCCTTAGCAACAGGGTCCTAATGAGGGCCAATATGTTAGACCCTGCAGACTACACGTTCCACAATGCAGTGTGCCTCATTCAGGAAAGAAGACCCATAACACAATGTTTCCTGTAATGCATTCTGCCTAGATTACCCAACAGGACTACCTATACCAAAATGCTCTGCACCACAAGGAGAAAGCATGTCATAAGGCATTGTCTCAAAGACTGATTTACTTCCATCAGTTTGGATGTTTAGTCTTCTCAGCCCTTTTCCCAAGCCAACCCTCTCTGGCTGGCTTTGAGGCTGTGGGTGAGTGGGCGGGCCTAGGCAACAGGCTATATCGCAGAGGGACTCAATCACTTTGGCAAGATACGCAGAGGCAACCAATCGTTGACTAACTCTTCCTGACTTTACACTCCTGATATGTGCATGCCTTCACAGAAGGAAAGGTTCTGAACCGCCATTAAAACTGCATCACATGACTACATTTAGGCAATCCAGAGACCTTCATGAGGTGTTTATTCTTTTTAGAAAAGCATTACCTCTGACTTACAGGTAAATCAATCTTTTGATAGACGTTATCAAAGCAGGAGGCATAGAGCTCTCACAATGTCTCATGTCATGCATGAGTAGTCACCAGTTCTGTTTCACCTTTGAATTGTGGGACTTGTAGTTGTGCTTATCTAATTTTGAATACCAGGCTACACGTCTGATACTGTTTAGGGAAACACTGACATGGGACATCTTGGAAGACATGTCCTGAAGTGATTGGGTTGGTCATGGAGAACCAACCGCTTCCCTAACTTTACCCAGAAGGCCTAGTTGTGACCCATGTCTGGCAGGTGTAGTTAATTCAGTCCTGCTTTTGTACTTCACATTCTGGGCAATGTAATCCTGCATTTATGTTTTGTGACAAAACCCAGGAATTTCTTTCTCCCTTCTCCCCAAGGGTGAGCGACCCGTTGGCATTAGGCAGGTGATTCTGGTAACCTAAATAGCCACTAATGCAGATAGGGCAAGTGGGATCCCACTAGGGGTAACTCCCCTTAGCGGACAAGGATTCCCCAGAAAGGCATTTCATTCATCCTCCCTTATGTGAAAAGTGCCATGCGTTGTTTGGCTATCTGGGAACTGACACGTGTAATTGTATATATGACCCTTTATAAATGGCTGTTGTGGTTTCTGACACGTATATTAGACACCCGTTATGGAAAACACAGAAACAAAGGATTAACTAATCTTATTTACGCATGGGACGTAAAGAAGTCAAAGGAGCAACACCAGAGGGGAAGAAGGAAAGGGAGGTCCTGTGGAGCAAGCTACAAGACGGGACCTCCTCCTGGTGGGTAGAGACATGCGAGAGGTCGACCCAGAAGGAATCTTGTTCCGAGTAGACAGGAGCCTGTGGAATGCTGCCATATCCCAGGCAGCTTGGAGTCATTCGGACTCCTCCGAGCGCACCATGAAGCACTGCTCAGACCAGAAGCTGCTGACTGGCATCCGAAGTCCACGGCGCAGATGGACCAATAGCCTACAACCGAAGAGGAGGCTGATGCGATGAACCGATGTGGAGAATGGTGGAAGTAGTCAAACATTGGTTCTGCAAGAGCCAAAGAGACTGCCACTCCCAAGGAAATGGTTCCACAACACAGAAGGTACCCAGATGTTTCTGGCAGCATGGTGGTGGGCAGAGAGACCCAAACCCCTCAGTATGGTGAATAACCAAGAGATCCTTGGCAGGGTCATATGATATGGCATTTGTAACGCGCCTATACACAAGTGTTTAGAGGCGCGACGAGGCAAGAGAAGGGGAACAGAGGGAAGAGAAAGACAACGATCCTACTAGACCAGGTGACATTGAGATTGTGCAAGTGCAGAGGAGGCCGGAGAGAGGGGGAAAAGTGCGAGGGGAAATGGAGTGGGCATTGCAGTACATAGGGTAACAATAAAATACAATAAAAAACAATGAATACAATAAATAAGAAGTGCAGCCAAGTGGTGGCAAGTGCAAGGGTAAGTGCAGACATCAGGAGTCAAGTGCAAGGGTAAGTGCAGAAATCAGGTGTCAGGTGATGGTAGAGGGCTGTAGGGATAAAGAAACAGCCCCTGAGTGCAGGGGGGTCACAGGGGGCAGTGCAGGTGTGCAACTGGTGGGGCGGTGACATGGGCCCGAGAACAGAGGGTAGCTAGGTGACCAGTGCAATTTCAGATCGTTCAGCAGAGAAGAGTAGGAGAGAAAGCAGAAGCAGGAGCCAGGGTGTCAATGTGGTTCTTGATGGTTTTAGAAGAACAGGGGATAACCTGTTTTGACGTGACTTTCATAGATCAGACTTGTCTAGAAGCGTTGACTGGGGAGAACAGGGGAAAGGCAGAGAAGGTGGGAGGAGAGGTGACCAAAGAAGGGCCACAGGAGGAGCAGGGAGTAGAGAGAGGAGGAGGAGAGGAAGAGAGAGAGGACAGGATTTCCTGACTTTTAGAGATAAAATGAGAAGCCAGGGCCGTGCAGAGAGCCTGGGAGGGGACAGGAGAGGTATAGACTGCAGCAGGATTGGCCAGCTCCTCACAGATTTTAAAGAGTTTTGGCCGAAACCCACATGAGCCCAGGAAGGGGTAAGGGACCCAATACCCCATGGTTGGGTGGGAAACAAGAAGAGCCTTGGGTGGGTTAAAGTCAAACAACACCAAGAAGGGCTAAGAGAGACAATACCCCATGGCTGGGTGACAAGGCAGAAACACCTTGGCGGCGTCAAAGCCAAGCGACCCCAAGAAGCCGTAGGAGACACAATAATCCAAGACCCAGCAAAAGCATCCAGTCTCCAAAAAGGGATGAAAGAAGCAGGACTAGAAGGTGGCGAGAGAAAGAGATGACCCGAAGGTCGATTGAAAGAAGATGTTGTCCAGAGCTGTGAAAAGCTAGAAAAGGCCTTTTGCTTAAATTTAATAAAATGCAAGTTTGAACCCTGTCCTCTTGTCAGCCTCCTGTGTCTGATTTACTACAGTTTGAAAAAAACTAAATTATAACTACAAAAATCTAAAACAATAATAACAGGGGTGTATGGTTTACTCCCACCTGCCCTGGTTCCAGCTGAGATCTCTGATTCTGATATTAAAGATTGTGATAACTCCTCATAAGCATTGGGCTTTGTTGCCGGCCAGTCCTTTGAGAATACTGCCCTTTATGAGATCCTTTGATGAGATGGACCATATAGAAAGTGAAGAGTTTTGGAACCGACTGATGGGGGATAATGTTACTTGGTACGATTCGAAACAGAATTAAATGCACTTTTCTCTTCATTGTCTTTGCTATTTTCTAAGTTTAACAAAGGGGTAAATTGCAGTTGTGGTAAGTTAAATATCTTAGCCAAGCAAGTACTTACAATTAAAGTACCTGATTACAGCAAGAGATATCACAGCATGCACAAATGCAGCATTTAAACATTGTAAAATTTACACTGTTCTCTGGCTTATATAAGTAAAATGTGTTGTTTTTCTTCCAACCTGGATCATAACAGGTGGATGGGGTACATAATTCTATCCTGATAGGTCGTTCTGATTACGCAAGACGCTCAGGAACAGCAATCCGGTACAGGAAAATATCAATATAAAACATCAAACAAATAAGTCTGCACAGTTTCGAATGGTGATTTTTTTAAATCGGAGAATGGTAAAATTTCCTATGAATATGAGGGAAGGACCGAGCATAGTGACGGAGTGAAGGTGGATTCTCCCCCTAGACATTTTTTAAAATAATGGGTTAACATGGTGCACTTTACAGCACTTTCATATGCACACTGTAGGCGTGGGAGCGCTCGGTTTCTCAATGGACTGCCTTTTTGTTAGCTAATATGTGGGATCAGGGCTCTGTCACTCATTATGGACGAGTCACCCCTCCTTCTGTGGCTCTGGAGTAATCAATTTGACGCAGAGAGCGAGGCATTGAAAGGCAAACGAACTTTTGTTAAGTGAAGCTTTGTTTTCTGTTTTGGGGCAATAATCTACAAAATTGTTCCATGCAAGCATGAGGTTGTTATGTGGAGTTTGGTTAAACCCTCAACTGCCAGGCTGTAATGCAAGTATGTGCAAAAAGTTTGAGCACACTCGTCCTTGGGACTGAGGCATTGTGGCACTTGCAGTTTTCCTTTTCCATTTGTAAATGCAGAAAAGTAAGTCACAGAATGCAGGACTATGTGAAATAAACAGAACTGATATGGAAGAACACAAGGGCCCTAATATTATTGATGATCTGGTTACTAGTTTTGAATTCTCCTCCTGTTATTGGTAATTGTTTTTTGGATAGAAACCAAGAACGAAATCAATAATCAGTCATCAGATCAAAAGGAACCAGCAGGAAACCTTGAGAGTTAATAGTTTACTTACAACTTGTTACTACACTACGCATAAGAAGACATTTCCCTGGTGATAATCACAATTCAGCCTAGCCTTCAAAGTTCAAAATGCAGCCTCCAATCCAGAGCAACAAGGAGCATGTTTGAACACCATTTTAGGAGGCATTCATCATCCAAAACATGTTTTCAAAGAGGATACAGCTTCCAGCAGATTCACAAAACAGGAATGAAATTCTTAATCCCATAGTTGAATTGGTCCTCCAGCAGATTCAGACAACAGGAATGAAATTCTCAATCCCATAGTTGAATTGGTCCTCCAGCAGATTCACAAAATATGAATGAAATTCTCAATCCCATAGTTGAATTGGTCCTCCAGAAGATTCACACAACAGGAATGAAATACTCAATCCCATTGTTGAATTGGTCCGCAAGCAAAAGGCACAGTTAACGATTGGAAAGCCTGGCAGAAATCCTGTTGCTAAAGGAAATCAGATCTGTTTGAACACGCCCATAACAAGCGGAGATCACCAGATCAAATTGCTCAATGAAGTGTTGCTTCAATCTAGCTTTTTGAAAGCTTTCAAGGTGCAGAATCAATCTTCCTAATTCCCACTAGCACATGAGGTGGCCTCTTGGGTGATGTGGTTTCTGGCTGCATGATATCCAGTTGGACGGCATCAGGAATGTTGCAAAATACTGATGGTTGTCCCAGGCCTTCTAGTAGGTCACTACATTGCAATGCCGATCAAAGAAGTAGGGTTGGCTACATAATTAGAGAACAAGTAGCTTGACGGGATCGGAGGAAATCACCACAGAACAATCCACACTTAACCCACCTCACAAAAGCCTCCAAATCAGATCACTTGCTATACCAGATGATCAGGATATAACCTGTTTACCTTTTATACAGGGCAATTGAATTCATATATATGACAGGGGCTGCGTTAGTGAGCCTGTAGTTATGGTTAATTTTCTCAAACCGTAGGAAGAGAGTTTTTTTGGCAGCTTATATATCTTTGGTGCCTTTCAACGAATCCTCACAAAATTTGGCAGAAAAAATATGCAGCCACCACTGAATTATTTTGCAAAGTTTCGTTCAATTTCATTAAGGGTGGGACAGTTATAGGGGGAGGGCCCAACACCTTTGAAATCTGGATAGAAATTAATGTAAACATGTTTTGCTCTTGCTTACAGCCCAAACTGCTGCCCAGATTTGCATGAATATTTCATGAGGAGCGATGGGGTGGTTCCAAAAGCGTGGTTTTAAAAATCTGGTGTTAATCTGTCTAGTAGATTTTTTTAGATGCAGAAATTGTAGATAAAAACAATTCTTCTATCTCCAACTGGCCTCTGGTTTATTTCCCTGTTCGGTGTCCGTGGACGTCTCTAGACCAGTCAGAGGGTTACGTTACATTCTTGGACACCATATGCAGCCACTGATTGGTTGATTTAAAGCATGAGTTGCATCAAGAGTTTCAAATGGATGTCATATTGGATCCATGAATGACATCCATCGCTGTGTTCACCATGGTACTAAATAACTCTGGATAATACATTTGGGATTATTTTGAGAATGAAAGACTGTCAGGGGACAACAGTGATTACTTTGGATTATGGGTAGTTATGTAATCAAACTAGGGAGTGTGACTTATATTTATCTGAAGCTGTAATAATAATAATACATATTTTTTGTGGTTCTTGAAGTGGCGAGATTGTTTATGACATGGTTGAACTATATTGTTGTGGCCAGGACCAGTGTCCCCAAAAATCTGAAAACTGTCCATGGCCACAGTAATGATGCAATGGATGTGAACATTGTGAAACCAATAATGTGGATATTGGGCATGGATATATTAATATGTTTACTTTGCGTTTAATGGGACCAGCAATGTGACTGCTGGCCATGGGTAACATAATGCACTTAGTTCAACATGGTAAGAAGGATATTTGCTTCTTTGTCTGTAAAGAGAAGAAAATATAATAAGTGAAAGAACATAGTATGCAAAATATAATTAGTTAAGGTTTTACACATACATTTAATTGTTTTGACCCTCATAAGTAGTACATTGTATGTACTATGTTTTGTACACCAATTGTGTGTGATACACTGATGATGTTGTATTAATATGTTGTAATCATTGTGTAATTGGGAACATATCCAGGGTGGACAAAAAAACACATTTTATACATTTCCTGTTACTGAAATTTCCATTGTCTTAAAATTTTACTTAATTTCTTTTTAGACTGTTACATTTATGAAAGGCAGGCATATTTTGTATAGAAAGTAGTCCAGTGGTAGTATGGGTGAATTCATTAATTAAATAGTTGACAATGTGTTGTAAGGGTATCACACACAATTGTAGTATAGGGTATGCATGTATTAAGTCATTGTAAACATGATGGCATGTTTTCAGTATATTGTAATTAAGGAAAATTAGTTGTGTGTGTTTGTTTACAAGGTCAAACAACTTTATTCGGCCAAAAAAATGACCATCAAAGTACATCCTACAAAAACATTACTAAAAATAAAATGCAGTTCTGATACAGCGTTGCATAAAGTCAACCACAGAGAAGACAACAGGGCAGTACGAGCAATCCACCCCCTCCAATGGAGACCATAAGCAGATCTTTAGGGCCAAAATCAGGTCCCACCATCCCCATGCCTCCTCCAACACCCATGGCGCCTCGGGCCTAAGACAGTCAAATTAGCACCTGAAAGGAAGCTGTTACTAGGGAAAACCCCAGTCTTTACTATGGCAGATCTAACAGGGGTGACAGGGCTGAGGAAAGGGGGCATACTGATTGAAATCCCACTCTTCGATAACTTGCCAGCCCGACCACAACCTCCCCAAACCCTGTTTGCTATACGATGGTCCCAAAAAGTCAATTTAATGCTGTCCAGGGAGTTTTTGCCCATGCTGGTAATTCTGCTGCACCCCGCCAAAGCCTCTCTACGTACAAACGGGCAGCCTCCAGTGGTATTTAGCCAGAACAGGCATTTGTTAAGTAAAGCGTCCCTTGGCTCTGGCTTGTCTGCTGCCAGTTTGGGCACCCCCTGAAGAAAGACTATTGTATGAATGGGACTTCCTGATTCCAACAACTTTGGTTGAGCCCCCGACTTCCATGGACCCTGGGCTTTGGGTTCGATACATTCGGAGACCATGGGGGCAGAGACCTGTGCCTGTATTAGGTCAATGGCAGTCCCATTGGGGGTAGACAAAACCAAAGGGACCTCTACAGGAAGACAAACTGGGGGACTTTCCAGGAGTGGGGGCGTGTGCCCTTCGTCAGCTGGGGTGTTTATCATGGGCTCCTCCACTTGAACAGTTCCATCTCCCTTCTTTTGAGCCTCTAGCAAAGTGTATAACAGATCCTTGATGATGGCCAGTTCCGCCAGTACTTGGGTACACCCACACCCCCCTATGCAAGGGTGCTTCCTCGGTGGGTTGGTCAAAGGTCAGTTTGGGCTCATGGTTACTCTCAGCAAATGTATTGTTTTGGATGGTGACCTCGACCGACCGAGAAGGGGACACACCAAGGGGGGAGCTACCCCCTAAACTAGTAGATGAAAGTATATCGCTCCATGAACTATTGTGGGAGCTATTGTGGGAGCTTGAGGAGGAATTGCCCCTTTGCGCAGTTTGGGCAGTTAGTGTCAGACTGTCCCCCGCAGCCAAAACAGATGAAATAGGAGAGTCCAGCCGGGGCCCAGAGGGTAAAGCAACCTGACTCCGTGCAGGTAAGGGGAAGGGCTCCACCCTTGGACTATCCAGAAGATGACGGATCTCATTGAGCAGGAAGTGGGTATCCCCAAGAATTGCGGGTGCTGCGGCCTCAAGGGTGGTTCCTGGTGCGCAATGTGTTATCGAGGCAGCTAAGGGACCCGCTATCCGAGTCCTCTTTAGCTGTCTGAATTTCCTCTTGGCGCCGGGAGGGGGACCCGGGCCGAGCTCAGGTCCAAAGAACACAAGGGGTGCAAGGGTTGGTGTCCCCCCAGTGGCTTGAGCAAGGTGATCCGGCATAAGGGCCCAAAGAGTTGATTCAGAAATAGGGCAAAAAAGGCGCCAGTAAGGAATTGACACCTAGGTTACCACCTTTACAGACAGCAGACGGCAGCAGCTTCCATACGGTGAGCAACGGTGAGCAGCGGCTTCAAACTCCAACCTCCCACTGTTCAGTGTTGGAGTGACATCTCAGCAAGCAAACAAGGAGTGCAACGCTTCCCCTCAGCGGTCCGCGAACACCCCTGCGGGACGCAAACACCCCGCGCCCTTTCCCCGCGGGCTTCACCCGGCAGGCTTGAATGTCCGTACGTTTAAGCGGGGGGGGCGTGGCCAAAGTACGAAGGCCCTCCTGGGCCAGACAAAGTCCCCCTGCGGGACGCAAACACCCCGCGCCCTTTCCCCGCGGGGTGTTTGTTTACCTTTCAAGTAGTTAGACACCGATTGACGTATTCGAAATGCATATTATTGTAATTTTTCATTCAAAGTGTAATTTAATGGATACATTTGGATATGAGGAATACTAAATAGGCATTTGTTCTATTTGCTGGTAACCTATGTTTTTGAGTAAAGGAAGTGTTGTTACATTCAAACCAACCATATATTTTTTCACATATGCAGTATAATGGCTTGAAGTGGTTGCGGCACCAGTGTGGTATATTATGCTCACCGTTGGGAAGGTATTCTTGCCAAGAGCTACTTGGGCATGTGTAAAGTTAGTTTACAAGTATTTTTAGTGTCATCTGCATCGTTTCTTAAAAGCATTAACATTACAAATTGGGCACGTGAATCTATTTGAATGTGAGATTGATTGACTGAATTGCAAAAAGAGCATAATATGCCATGATTTTCGTTCTGGAAAAGCTTCTGAAATGGAACTGAAATACATTTAAGTATAGATACATGCACACATCATTCATTAGGGATGTGTTCCAGTGAAACATTGTTGCAGAGAGTTCATATATGTTTCCAAGTGTATGAAATTTGCAAGATTTCATTTATAGGAATATGCTTTGTTTCTAGTACCTGTAGTAAGCACATTAAGAATTCTTGTGAATCTTCTCGTGTGTTTATGCTGAATTTAACTATTCATGCACCGTGGTCCAATTCCTGTTTTAACCATGATACACTTTAGATAGTGTTAGGGTTGTTAGTGTCATTTCTTGTCTGAGCGGTTTAAGTAAATACTGTCTACAATTGGTGGCAATTGGAATAGAAGTTTGATTGGTTCATTTGCATATCAATTTACTCTAGTTGTGCTGCTGAATTTAAACAGAGCACAACATTTCATATCTATTTTGTTTGATGGCCCTGCATTTGTTTTCTTTGTTTTATTTTGCTGGGATTGTGGGGAAATCTGCTATGGTCTCTGGTTCTACTGGTTTTCTTTTTCTCAAAGGTTTTCTTTTTTGAGGTACATGGTACATATCCAGGTTTGGAGTGTACAGTGCAGACATCCTGTTATATTCTAGGATACAAGGAATGTCAGGGTTGACTTTATTTGCATCAAAGTGTACATAAAATAGTGAACCGTAAGTGTACAAAGACATGAAAGTGCTACATAACTCTTACCTTCTTTGAAGACTGTGCTGCCAATGTCAACAAGTGAGTGGTTGAGGGTTAGACCTTGTGACTTGTGACTAGCGACAGCAAATGCAAGAGACAGAGAGAATTGTTATTTGCGTACATACATATCTTTGGGTTGGCATTAAGCATATGCATTTTTGTGTTTGTTGAGTTAGTTGTTCCACTACATGGGGGCAGATGTGTTTTGTCCATAAAGCTCATATATTAGTCTACTTTTCAAGGATGATTTTGTGTCTTCAGTAAGCACACCAGTTCTAACGTTTGTGCAAGTTCTCTGTATCGAAAATAATGTCCCAGTGCATTACAGAATTCTTTGGCCATGATTTACAAAACAAAATTAAATGGGACTTTCCCATGTTAACATTTCTTTGTAAATCAGGTCCATTGTGTCCTAATGTTTTAGATATGGGTTGGCCTTTGACTGGTGTTAACTGTAGGAGGTCTCCAAAAGCAATAACATGATTTCCTCCAAATAGTTGTTTGTATCCAGTTTTTAGGACTTCCTGCATTTGTGGATGATTTAAAGCAAGTATTGGGTTGGAAACCATACTTACGTCAACTACTTGGAGGACTTTAATTTTTCGTCGAACCCTGTGTACTTCAGTGGCAGGTTCTGCTGACAATTTGTAATATTGTAATTTGTTCGGTATTCCACTAGAAGGAGGAGTAGTCAGTGTAAAGTTACAGATCCTATGTTGTTGCCGTTACAGCAGTTGAAAGGTTTGTTTTATCTTCTACACATTTTCTGATTGTTTTAATTATGAAGGCTTTGCCATGACCAGCTTCACTACTTCCTTGCAAGAGCAGAGATTTGTAGGTTTTACAACTTCAAGTATTATTTTAATGTTTTAGTCAATGTTTAATTTCTGCAGTGACTTTCTGGTAAATGGTATGTTGTTCATCATTTAATTGTGATTTGTGCACTTATAAATCCTTTAGTTTGTCTGGATTGATAGATGGCATATTCTACCTCACTCATTGCTATTTCTGATTCTTTTTGGTTGAGTGGTTCTCCAACTGGTTCTTGGCTTCCTGTCAGAGATTGTTGACTCCCTTCAGAAGGCTTTATCTGGTATTGTTTCTATTTCTTCTTCTTGTTGGTGTTCCTTGTCCAACATTTGTTTGTACTGTTGAACATTTTGATTTGTTATACTGCTTTCATTTGCCTTGAATGCAGTTTCAAATGTGTCATGGTCACCTACCAATTCTTCCTCTTTTCTGCAGGGATTGAATAGATGTAGTAGGTTCATGTAATAAAGTTCTCTATGCTCTGTAGGTATAAATGGTAACTTTACGTGGTCAACTAGACTTGGTTTTGAAAGTCTTACTAGAATTCCTTCACAATTTAGCACTGAGTATTTGTACCAGTTGACTCATTTGACATAACATGATTTTTGTAGGTATGGTTTTGGGCCATATCGTAGAGGCACATGTTTTCAAAGGCAGTACTTCAGTTTGGATAGTATGTGCCAATGAGATTTCTTTTTACATGTCTTGGCTATTGGGATTGTTTGTGGCTATCGATTCAATTTCTTGGTAGAATGTAAGTACTCTTTTTTGCAATGAAGTTGGACCAAGAATGAGCCAGAGAATGTTTTCTGATTTTCTTTAAAATGCTGAACCTGATACATGATTTGCAGCTTCATAGGACCTGCATTCTCTGTGTGACAGAATTTTGATTTCAAAGCTATACAATTTTTATGAAAGGGTTTTGGCAGATGACATGTCATCCAAAATACCTTTTAGGAGGAGTTTTCGTGGCTTTGGTGAGGTAGGCTGTGACATATCTTGCAGCAGCAGTTGAATTGTCTGCAATCTATGAATTATAATTGTAATTGGTTATTTATAACACACCTAATACCCAGAGGTTTCTAAGCTCAGACCTGGGCTTCAAACCTGTGTTGCTCTGCATCGTCTTGCTTCCAAGGCGAGCACGTTCCCCCTGAGCTATCCTCCAGAGACTGAATGCCTTTATTAGCATACCACAAAAGGGCAAACATAGGATTGTAATCATTGATGTACTTGGATGCTTCATCTCTTTTAATGTTGTATGTGTTTCTGGGAGATTTGCCTTTGACACTGTGCCTAACTGAAGACATGAAACTATTTCCTTGACCTTTGGAAAAAACTGGTGTAGGGAATCCAAGCAACATTTGGTGAAGTATTTACCTTTGCTTTTGTATCGACATTGGCAGTATTTGCCACATTTATGTCTTGGAAATGTAAGATTTATTCCCTAGGTCATTATGTATGTCATCTGAAGGGATGTCACAAGTAATGTCAGTGTCATCACTGTCATGGGCAAATTTGGGAAAATGTGTATTCCACAAAAGCATGTGGATGTGTGGTGTTCCTCTGGATTGATATTTACTTCTCAAAAAGAAGTGTTTTTATTTTCCGAGTGGAAGACAGTTTTTATTACATATGAAGTGTAACATGACAATGAAACAATGCTGAAAGTATCTTAAGACATTGACAGGATCGCAACATTGACAGAATGTCTATTCCTTTTTTATTTTGGTTTGTAATGTGTAGAAAGTCATGTAAATCATCCCAGGCATATTCTGCACAGCTTAAAGTAACAAACCGTGTGGGGGGCTTGGTTCCTTAACATTCAACGTACATCAGCATGGCGTCTGAACTGGTATTCTTTTGTGCCACATATATTTGCTAAGAGATTTGTAATACTTGACTGCAACACTTCATCTTTTTCTTTTTATCTTTCGAAGGTGTTGAGTAGCTGCCATGTTTAGAAAATGGGCGCCTGTTTTTAGTGTGTATTAATATTTTGCCAGTATCTTTGATCTTCAGAATACATTTGTAGAGAGCAATATTCTAATGCACTGATGTGTGTCTTTCTCCTTTTCCTGTAGGAAAGAGTAGTGGAAAACAACATGCTTCTAAACTTTTTTTCCATATGCTCATTGGAGACCCTTTGGCTCGATGCATTTGATGTGTTTCTAATGCATCTTGCATGGTGTCTCTGGCATGTAGTGGGTGAATTGTATACTGGTCTACAATGTTGTCCATGCTGGTAGGATCAGCAGATTCAAATTGACCAGTTCGTCATGCACCTTCATATATTTTGGTTGTATCTTTTAAGTTTTCGTCTATGTTGATATCTTTATAGTATTCATTGTTTTGTTTAAGATACTCTAGGAATTATTTAACTTTTGTTTAAGTGAACCAGTTGTTGCCAAATGTGTTGGTCTTTTGTTGGCAAACGATTAACTAGTACAATCAAAGATGGTTGTTCTGGTCATCCTACTCCCAGTGTTTCTACATTTTCATTAACGTCTAATGGTAAGTATACTATTTAGCCACAAATGCTTTTGAGTAATTGGAGGCAAATAGGCAGTTTTGGGTTGGAGATGTATTACAGCTTGGAATGAGTGTTTGAATTCTGATACTCTGATACAGATTAAGTTGTTGAAGAGCTTTTGGAAGTGGAAATATGTCCACATTATTACTGTTAGCTCGTGATGGAATGTGGTTATTATCAAGCTTAGTAATGCAGTATGTGCAAAACTGTTATGGGATCAGTTATATTATATTTCAGTTTCTGTTCTGCTGTTAGATATAAAGCTAATTGGAACCACTGTGATTCCTTATTGTCTTCTATTTGGTAGTATATGTTTACTCTTTTTGAACTTTTATATTCTGCCACAACAGACACATACTTTGTCTGTAATTTCAGCAGACTTGGTTTGAAACTTCGGTTAATGTTACAAAGTTGTTGGTTTTTTGTTTTGTAAGTTGACTGTATTTTCTAATTCTACTTCAGTTCCAAAATGTTTACTCTGTATGTGTTGTATTTGTTTGAGGAGTTCTTCAGCTTTTCCATTTAGGAGATTGTGATTCAGTTTTTGTAGTTCTACAGCGGGGCTCTTCACATTATACAATCTATGCTCCAGATTTTGCATTGTTGAATGATGCATTGCTAACAATTTAATATTATGCAAGGTGCTTTTACAATCGGTTGCTGAAGTTGGTGAAGTGCAGGCTAATGAATGTCCTCGTAGTCGTGTGGATACGCACTGGGCAGGAGTCCATGGGTTGTAAAATGTGGATTCTACTTTTATCTTTTATTGTAGCATAGTGATTGAGGAATTGTTGTAAACATTTGAGCGACTGTTGGCACACATTGCATATTGTGCTGCATGTCCATTTGTACACTGTATGACTTGTGTGGACATAAGGAACACTTGACCGAAGTTTGTTAGAGAGTTTTTTTTTTATTAATGTTTTTTTTTGTCATAATGGTGTCTTATAGTATTTCATAGCCTTGTCCATTATTATCTGTGACAAATTGGTTTCTTTGTCGTTGCTTATATGCCTCTTCACTGAAATATGGTTCTGCTACTAGTGTGAAACCACTGACCTGCACAGAAGTCAGAAATGGTATCTATATTCACATTGCACACATTCAGAACTTATTTTTGTAGTTTTTTAAATTAATTCAGTTGGTGGTTTCATTCTGTTTAAAACTAATAAATATTAAACAATCTTTTTAGTTTGAATCTGCTGCCAATCAGAGCTTCAAGAGTCATTTTTCTCGTAATTCTTAACTGCAGAACATGACTTTTCGGAATTCTTTATGAGACGGCTAAGAACTCTGTGCTAGAACATTTTTGGAAAAATTGATTTTTTTAAATGTTTTACTGTGGCAAAATAAACATTGCTAGATATGGTTTGAGGTTCAGTAAGTTGTAATTTGTTTACTACATATCTGTTTACTTTTATATTTTGAAGGAGGTGGAATATGTTTGCTAGTGCTGACTGTTGTACTTTGCAAGAGCACAGTTACTTGTTCTATTGTTTGTAGGTTTTCTATATGTTGTTTTAGTGGAGGGTGGGAATATGCATTTATTTTCTTTTTATCTGCTCAGAATTTTTCTTTGTTTTCCACAGAGCTGAGTTTTAGTCGGCATTGTTTTCTATCTGCTAGAAAAAAGAAAGTGTATATTGTAATGCTGTAAAAGGGTTCTGTGGGTGTTGTTGTACAGGGAGGAGGAAGAGTGGTTTACAGATAGTACTGTGCATTAATATTGAGTACTATGATGAGGAAGATAGGTGCTGGAAATAATACGATAGAGGAGAGTGTATGTGGAAGAGCAATTCATAGATAGTGGGTGGGTGAAATATGTGTAGAAGTTCTTATGGTTAGTGTATTGGTATTAGGAAGAAGGATGTGAGGATTATGCAAAATAATGTGATTTCAGAAATTGTTTAAGAAAGTGGGAAAATGGAGCAAGGAATGCATTGGCATTATTTAAGTCACAAGAGGGAGAGGGTTGAGAGGGTAAACATATATAATGTTGGGATCTGGGTTGAGGAGGAGGGGGATTGTCGGAGTAATAATATAGACTAAAGATCCAACTAGATCCTTCCAAACCAACTGCCTTACTGTCCCCAGCTTTAAGCTCCAACGGGCAGGAAGTAGCAGGTTTCCGGTTTTAGCAGCCAAAATCTGGAACTCATTACATAATAGCATTAGAGATGAGCAGTCCTTCCATAAATTTAGAAACAACGCAATAACCTGTCTCATTCATAATGATTGTTAACTACCTATCACTATGTACAGATGTCTAATGTTTTCAATAACCCGATGCAACTGTAAATGTGTGTTTCTGTTTTAGACCAACAACACTTTGTAAAATAATTCTTGTTGAGGCCCAATGTAACCAATGACTTGATCTAACTGTAAATATACTGGTTGTTGAACTGTAAATACACTCCCTTGCAACTGTAAGACATATGCCCAGATGCCTCAGGGCTTGGCGCGCTACATAAATAAATTGCAATTCAATACAAAAGTTGGTCACTTTGATGTGGAAGAGTAATGGGTAGATAAGGGAGGTATGGAGTAAACCATTTGTACACAAAGAGGTTATATATATATCTGGTGTAGTGCTATGAGGAGGAGAGATGTGGGAATAATAGTAAATAATATGATGTAAGCAATGGTGTGACTAAGGGGGAAATGCAAGAATGAAAGTATTGTTGTTAGTGAGGTCACATGAGGGAGAGTGTTTTAAGCATAAAGTTATAGGTTAATGTTACGTACTGGGATGAAGAAGAGTGGTGTGTGAGAAACCTGAAGGTGTCTCACCCGCTAGTCCTCGGGGATCTGACATCCAGGCATCCAGGACACGTCCATCATATGCCCATCGCTTTTGGATACAGTTCCTGGGGATGGACCAGTACAGGGGGATCACCTGGATGGGGGGTGGGTCTTCAGGGAGTGGAAGTGGGACACCGAAGCATGAGACGTGATATCCCATTCTGTTAATACTCACACAAGCCGTAAACACCAACAAACCCTCAAAGAACGAAGAAGATCTGTTATGGAATGGTAGCGGAATAGCCCACTTTGGGCCTCCTCTGAGAGGGCCACCTTCCCTATGAAATACCACTTCATCCAAGCTAAGAATATATGGACAGGATAGAGGTTCACCTGGAAGAGCAAAAATACCACCAGGTATTCACCAGGCTGAAAAGAAATGAAGGACAGTTTTAGTACAGGAGCTGGATATTGCAACAATAAATCAAGTAAGTCAAAAGGAACGGAACTGAGTATGCTGGGAATCAACTTTAAATGGAAAGATAAAGTAGAGGTGGCAAAAAACTCCCTTTTTGTTAATGTTTTTTGATGGGACTCCTAGATTGGGATAATAGCAAAACAATATGGAGATTAGGAGGAGGTATGGTAAAAAGAAGGGTAGTTAATTTAGTTAGTAGAGACCTAACTTTGCAAACAGAATGAGGGCACTCTAATGGAAGGCAGAGGAGCAGTGATATACATGAAGGCACCCAAAGTTCGAAGCTCTCTGTAAATTGAATGGTAAATAATCCATCCAGGGAAAATCCACTAGGGAATCTGTGCCAGCAACAAGTACAAAGCATAATCCGAAAAACAGGGCTGTATTACTAGAGCCAAGGTCGAACAATACACAGGAGGAATCTGTAGTCAGAGGCAAGTTGTAGAAGAGCAGGGGTCAGAAACCATGAAATAGCAAATCGAGAGCAAGAAACGAACGAACAAGGAAGTAGGAAACTAACTTTAATTAGAAGCACTTCCCAAGAGAACTGCATGCATTTTTATGCTCCCGAGCTGAGCATGTGTTTTGATGACAAAGGTGCGTGCGTGATGCTGGACTGCATCGCGCAACCATGGCAACTGTAGAGGAGCGTGATAGCTTGTGAACGTTGAGTCACTTGAGGCTGCAACATTCCTGCAGGCACGATGGCAACCGGTAGGATTGCCGAATACCTACTTCAGACATTTTCTGTTTCAGGAAATGGCGGCAATGAGAGCTGGGAGCGGAACCATGAAACCTTCCTCATGACACCTTTTCGCCATCCTGCCCAGTGGAATACTTGCAAACTCTACCCTCCCATTTTCCAACACAAACACTTTCTCACTGCTTGAACTACAACAGACTAATACCCAAGCCTTTTACCTGAGATGTCCCAACACAATGGTCAGGCAGAGTCAGGCACTTGCCGATAACTACACACACCCTTTCCCTTCCCCATTGGGAGAAAAGGCAGAGCATAAGCGAACACTTTGAGCAAGGCTGAACGCACAAGGAAACAGCCATTCAAGGGCACAGTGCAAATGAAGGAGAAGGAGTTGCCCTTGCCCTTTTCAACCCAGCCCCATTAAACCTCTGATGAAAGAAGCATAAGACCAGGAATCAAAGCTGGTAAATGGTGTGATGGATTTTAGCGGTATAATGAACCCTCCCGCATTGATGGGCAGGGCAGTGAGAAGCAGTTAGTATCGTGTTACCGAACTTGACTCCAGCTGCAAAGGAACTGCCAATGAGTTCAGCACAGTCGGTGCGTCAGAAGAACCTTATAGTCAACCAGACTGTGTTAGGTTCAAGGTTGCAGTGGCAACATTAAGAAGATAATGATATATAAGGTCTTTTGTGAGCAAACTTGGTACCAGAAGTAGAGTGGTCCGGCGCCATGTGGGTGCTCAGTCAAAGGTCTCTAGCGGGTACCCCTTTTATGTACGAAGAGACTGTATTAAACATTGGAAAGAAAGAAACTACAAGTACCAAGGCCATAGGGAAGGCCGGCATAAAATGTTAAGGTTGTTATACGAGGGTCAAGTCAAATCCCTTCTACAATCGAAAGTCCTTGACCCATTGCAGAAGTTTTGACATTGTGAAGCAGGCATTTTCGCCCGGCTGTGGGAAACGCTGTGCAAACTGTGAATGTGTGAAAACCGTGCTTGCCGTGGACAGAGTGACCCAGTGAGAAGAGATCACCCTTCAGAAGTCTCTGTTTGAATTGACAAGTGCTCTGGTTGGTCTGAGCCAAGCTGAGGGAGACTGATGACTGAGATAAGGATCGGAGCCCGGCTGAGGGCGATCCAAGGGTGAAGTCCTATGACCCGATGTAAAGATTACCAGAAGGAACGTTTGTTTTGTTGTTTTGATATATCAGGCCATCTAAAGCAAGAGACTTTGCATGAGAAGAGACATGGATACAGAAGGCCCTCAAATTGAGAAAAAGAACTGTAAGCTTGTGCCAGAGAAGCCCAGGAGTGTGCTGCCCTCGAGAGTTCCACCTTGTCCAGTGCTAAAAACGCAGGGAAGGGAGACTCCGGCCATAACATCCTGATTTATCATTTTGTGAACCCTTCTTTCTTTTCTTGTGAACATTATCCCACACTCTTTTGTAACATAGCGGTAAAGATTGGCAATAGGTTTCTTAATATAGGTACTTTTATTTGACTAGACTCCACTTGGATGGTATTATTATTATTTGATGGTTGTAGCTTGCTCCTATCTTAGAATTAGGTTTAAATTCAGTGTTTATCTGCCCATTTTAAAATTTAATAGACATCCTTGAACTGTGATCACTTGTGTCTGTCTTACTTTGATGCCATGCCTTCCTTAAATATGGTGTCAGTAGTGGGATCTGACACAATTGAACCTATTTGGGGAACCCTACAATTTAAAAAACTCAGTCATAGAGCTTTTAGCCCCTCTTTGCCACGAAAGAATCGTTAGGTTTTAATATCAGTAGCAATATGTAAACTGTTATTCCCGCTGAATGATTCCTACCGGTTTGGTTTTGATACCCCCAACAGGGTGTTACATAAGGTTGGCCCCAATATTTGGCCTACGTGGAAGTTCGATATAGATTTTGTAGGGGAGGATTGGTCCAAAAGACCCCCCCTTGCCTACATCCCCTCTCCCGGTGAGAGCCATGGATCATCAGGCGTCCCCTCCTTACCACCAGGGCCCAGGTGGTGGATGGCTCACCTGTTGAAGACATTGCCCAAACATATTGAATTTAGCTAGGCCTCAGAAACCATTTTGTCTAATAAAGATGGTGTGAGCTCGGCGCACTACAGCGCGGCCCCCACCTTTGGAGAGTTTCAATTATCACTGTGGTCACAGCTCCATGGCAGATCCGCTGTGAGCCCGTTCCCACGAGCAAGACGGACATGAGCTAGGGTAAGATACCAACACTGTAGCATTTCACCTTCCGCAGTGTATCACTGCTCCCAACATGACCCGGCCAGCAGAGCCTGGATGGAAAAAAGAACTGTAAAATAGCCCTCGGAGAAAAGCAAAAGTTCCCAAATACTAATGCCAAAACTACCTGCGATAGGCGCATTTTCTCCACAAACCTCTTTGGTTAAGAAAACCTGTAAAATGTATAAATATGGTAGAATGCATGTTTACATGGCATTAGCAATGAAGCACCCACACCACTACAGTTATGTACAAATAGTAGAAGCGTCCCGGGGGGTTATTTGTTATGCGTATCATTGAAAAGTTTACACCCCACGGTCCCGCGCCATAACCAAACTGATGCTGCTAGAGTGCAAAGAAAGACAAATGCAACTGAAAGGAAGCGCCCCCAATTTCAGCACGATCCTCCCCGCAATGAGAGACAATAAGGACTCTCCCGTAGTGGGAATAAGGCCAAGACAGAGTGCGGGTGAGCGTAAGTGGGAGTTTATCCAAGAATAGGGCATGCAAAGAACTCTGCAACCTCCGAGAGCGCTCTGTCTGACAATAGCAAAGACAGGCGTATTTCTAATACAAAAAACGTCATCAGCACCTACACACTATAGGGGGCACAAGTTAATTGGGATTGGGTGGCGTCGACTAACTATAGGTGTTGCTGCAGCGTGGTTGGTCTTGGCGTGAGGACGTCACTGGTCAGCCTCGTGGGTTGGGTTGGGCCTGGCAGGCCAGCTTGAGGTCATCCGCGCGGTGTTGGTATGCTGGGGCAGCCTGTGACAAAGATGAATACCTTTCCTGACTTGTTTGCCCTAGGCCATGCACACTGCAGTTATTCAAGAAACGACATTTAAGTTCATCAATAAATCGCTCAGCAGTTTATCTTATAAAATAAACGCAACACATGAGGAATGCACCTCGTGAGAGGTCTGGTGGTTGTCGGTTGGGGTGAGATTTACCTGTGTCCTATTGACCGGTATTTTAGGTCGAGGGGCTGGGCTCTGGGGCCTGAGCCGAATGATACATGTCTGTCTGCTGCGTTAGAAGTTATTATATAAATGGGTCTCTGTGTCTTGTCCCAGTGATGGGGGTCGTCTTTGCACGGGGTCATGATTCTTGGGGGGTCTAGGGGGGTTGTGGGATTTACGAGAGGGTGCTGGTAGATCAGTGGATTCAAACGTGGGTTTATTACCGTGCTGTAAATGACACAGGTGGCGGGCTGTGGCCTTGGGTGCGGTACCGGGGCCTCTGACTCTCTGAAGCGGCTCCAGCTTGGTTGGGGGAGGTGAGGGAGCGCGGCACATGCCTTAGCTTCTTTATCTGGCAGGCTTGGTAGGGTGGGAGGGAGAATGGCCTTGCATATATTCACAAAGGTTTTTTCCTCGTGCGTTGCTGACTTTTGAATGCAGAACTTTTATAATGTTCTGCCTTATTTTGATGTTATTTAAACACACATATATATATATCAATTTCGTTACACATTTCTTTAATACAGTCGATCCGAGTACCTTTTCATTACCTAACATTATATTCACTACATTGTGTGCGTATTTTATGTACATTAGACGTTACACGAGGTAGTTCTAGGTTATGGCCTACAGAGATTGATGCTCGCCGCTTTGGGTGATTAAGAAAACATATATGAGTTCGGGTTTCTACATAAAATTGAAAGAACACTTATACAGATAAAGGCTATACGTTTGGTCGACATCTTTCTCTGTGGTTATAGCAGCACTAGTCCAGACCTGGGGTGATATCGTATAACGTTACATCTTTATGGTATATTCACAGTTTACAGGATCTGTTTAAACAGAGGTAGTTCGTTAATACCAATACTTGAATTATTTTCTACTTTCTTCAGATAGTGATGCTTCAGCTTTTTCCCCGTCACCCCGGCCTCGCGGACCAGGTCGTGCGGGGTGCAATATTACATTGTGAATAATAAAATGTTACAGTGTTGGCATCTCGGGTTTAGCTCATACCCGACTTTCTCATGGGAACGCGCTCGCAGCGGATCTACCAGGGCTACTGCGGCGGCAGAGATGCATGAAAGGCCCTCCAAAGGTGGGGGCCGCGTTACAGTGTGCTGAACTCACGCCATGTTTGCTAGATAAGATGGCTTCTAGGCCTAACTGAATTTTGGTATATGCAGGGAACGGATACGTGTGGGCAATGTCGTCGGCGGGTGAACCCTCCTCCACCTGGGCCCGGGTGGCATGAGGGGACGCCCACCGAGTCATGGTCCTCACCTGGGGAGAAGGCTGCAGGTGAGGAGGGCCTCGCGGCCAGTCCTCCCCTACATTTCCCCCCTTTCGTTACTAAAGTAACTAATTCTTTAGCTCTTCTAATCTTCTACATTCTTGTTCCTCTATCACTGCGTCATCCCATGCAGGTGTTCCTTTTCTAGGCATCCAGGCTCTACATACCCCCCTCAAGCTCTCACCTCTTCTAGCATATTCGTCTGGTGTACAGGTTAAATATATACAGTCACCAGTTCCTTCCAAGTCTACCCAGACCTCCTCATACCATTCCAGTTCCACGTCTCGGGGTTCTTTGATAGTGGTGTGCCATAGTTTGTCCACTATGTACTTATCATGGTACATAGGCACTAACTGGTACCTGGGAGTGTTATCTGTTCCTGTCTGTACATGTACTTCTTGTGTCGCCTTAATTGTACCACCAGAGTTGCCCATTGTCACCATCATCATTGCACCGTTAGGGACTGCGTTAGCACAACATCGGAGGCCCACCTGGCACAGGCAGAACACCACGAGGAGGACCACCACAACTGGTATCAAGAACTTTATTGCCATTCCAAGCCATGAGGGAACCCAGGAGAAGATATTGTCGAACCATGAGCTATCTTTAGCCCCACCTTCCATCTTCATCTTTTCTCCCAGGTTATGTACTGCTTCAATGACGTGAGACAGGGACCCATTTTCTGCGTCTTCAGAAGGTACGAACGTGCAGCACACACTTCCTATTTTTCGGCAAACACCTCCATCAATCGCTGTTAACAGGTCCAGAACATACCTGTTCTGCATGGTCATTAGTCGCAGAGCGCGTAGTTCCACCTTTATTATGTTGAACCCTTCTTCAGTGTCATTGGCCAGCTGAATCAGTTCCCACCGTGTGATCTGGAGCCATTTTGCATTTGCTCTTGCTTGGACACTTGAAACTAGTGAGGCAAAAAATGTTTCCACGGAGCTGAACAGGCGATACCTGTCTGGGATCTGTGCCAATAAATCGGATGATGCTTGTGATATGTAGTTCGATGCTCGCTTGTTCCGTGATAGCTCTTCTTCTTTCCCTCCGGAGGACAGGACATAGAGGTGCGCTTCTGCAGTGGGAGACGTCGCATCCTTGTTCACGTTTCCTTGCGTCCTTTTATTTTCGTCGACGTGACTTTCTGGAATCACCATTAGGGCCGAATGCAAAGTGGCCATTGAGCAGCTGCCACTCCATGCCTGGGGAAGGTGCAAGTAAGCCTGATTCCCGCATACCCAGTATGTGTCCATTAGTGCTGCTGTTCCTTTTTTCATGTCTGGGATGGTGAGAGTTTTGTTACAGTTTTTATTCGTTCCCATTGCCACTTTTCCTTCTCCCTTGAAACATAGTTCGTTTTGTATTTCACTTTGTAGCTTGAAGGGTTTCTCCATCGCTGTTACCCATGTTAGTTTAGAGATGTGTTCTTTCCATATTGGTAAGCACGTTTTTTCCATCCACCGCAGCTTGTCTGGTTGGACACCTCTCAGTGCTTCCGCTTTGCACAGCACTTCTTCATCTTTCCATTTGTTTTCAGAAAACAGTGTCCCTTGTATTGCAAAGAAAGGTTCTTTAAGACAGACCACTCCAGACGCTTTTGAATAGCACGTTTTGTTGTTCTGTATCATTTCGAAAGAGGCATCGTGTGCTTGGAAGGTGTTCTTTATTCTACACAGTGTGAGATGAAGGAGACATTGGGCATCCACGATGGGCAATTCTCTTGGCAACAACACTTTGGGTGTACCTGATGCATGGGGGATGAGCGAACAGACATAGCAGCTTTCATTGGTTGTCTGTTTAGCTGTTGTACTCATATCTGCATACCATTTATTTGCTTGGTGGGGGTGTCGTGGGTCTTCCATCTTGTCTAATCCTAACCCATAATACTCATCATACCCCCTCCTACTTGTCTCTCTTCTTCTCCTACTTTTCTCCCTCCTCCTATACCTTTTAGTTTCGATAGGTGAAAGAATAGGCCCCCCTTTCTCCTTCCCACCCCCCTTTTCCACTTCCTCATATAGGAACTTGTGTTCTGTCATCGTAATTACTTTTCCATTTTCCTCAATAAACAACAAATCGCTGTTTTGTATCGGGGCGGGAAGGGTAGTGGGGCTGTTATATATTTCAGGTAGGGACATTGTGTCATTTTCCATATCTTTATTTCTTGATTGTGACGGGGCAGCAGTGGGTGGTGCAGTATAGTAACCCCATACAAGGTGTGATCCATCCCAGACCAAAAAATCACCTTCTTTAATATTCATACTTGTAATTGAATTCGTGCCAGGGGCAAGGGTGGTGTTACTCCCCCCTCCCCCCTCGTTCATCTCGATAGAGATGAACGCTATGAACCAATATGTTACCAGGCAAAATATTGAGATGAAGAACACAATAACACACATTGTTAAACCACATTCGTATGAATATGTCAATCTATCTACTAACATTTCTCTAAATCTAACAAATCTATTCGTTGCAGGCTGCCCATTGGATGCCATGGTAAATCCTGTTTGAAACACAAAAGTTCATTAAGTACAAGCATGTAAACATTTCTAACGTTGTGACGTTGTTTCGACATAGTATGGGAGTGGGTGAGGGAGGGGGTGTGTCCACAGACAAGGTAACTTTACAATCATTACTATCCGTACATTATTTCATATATAAAAAAGGAAAGTCGAGAGAAAAAAAACTTCTCCAAAACCAGAAAAAAAAAACCCCACAAAAAACCTTCAAAAGTTGCAAAAAATTATATATATATATATACATATTTATTTCAGTACACTTGTCGTGCGCCAGTCGCGTTCAATGTTCATCACTTAATGCACACAAAATTCCCATCATTCATTCTGCACAACTTCATTGTCCGCTGTTGCCTGTGCCTCGTCCTGCACCTCACCTTCCACGGCGCTATAGGCTCTGCGTACGTCTGTCAAATGCACCCAGTATCGTAGGCCCTTCACCTTTACTGCCGTGGGCGTGCAAAACACTACCTCATAAGGGCCATGGAAACGTGGCGCATTCCACCTTCGCACAAAACTTCTGACATATATAAGGTCACCAGGCATTAGTTGTAATGGTTTTTCAGGCAGTGTCTCTGTTTCTGTTGTGTTCCCCTCCTCTCTTGTTGAGGGGGGGGCTAGCTGCTTTGCAATTACGCGCGCTGCCCTTGTCAGTTTTTTCAAGTACTCTGTGAACTCCTCTCCCAATATCGCTGCGCTTCTGTGTGCATCAGAACGTTCACGGAGAGGCGAATGCGCTGTGTGCATTCTCCTTCCCGTGACGATCTCATGCGGGGACAAATGGTGATCTTTACTTGGCTGATTTCGTAACTCAAACAGGGCCAAAGGCAGGCAGTACATCCAGGTCTTTTTAAGGGAAAAACACAGTTTTGACAATCTGCTTTTTAACAGACCGTTCATCTTTTCCACTACGCCATTACTTTGAGGATGATAAATCGAACATAATTTGTGCTTTATTCCCAATAACGTAGTCACTTCCTTGAATAGTTCATTAACAAAATGCGTGCCGTTGTCTGAGCGAATAACTTCGCAAATTCCCCAGCGCGGGAATACTTCCCGCACTAGGAACTTCGCGGCGCCCTTCGCATCAGGGCGCGCACAGGGGCCTGCCTCCACCCACCTCGAAAATGGACATACAACCACAATCATGTAGCGAGCCCCGTTACACCTTTCTCCCATGTCTACATAATCAATGTGGAGCTCTCTGAATGGGCCATTTGGTTTTGGTATCGTTCCTCTTAGTGTGCGCAATGTCATACCTGAGTTGTAAATCTGACATGTCGTGCATTCTAAAGCCAGCCTTGTGATGTGTTCCTGGAGGCAAGGTGCAAACCAATCTTCTTGTATCTCCGCCATTATGTGTTGCTTTGCGTTATGTGCGGGAAAGTGTAGTTGTTGAAATGCTATTTCTAACAATGTAACTGGCATTACCGCTTTTCCTGAACTTTCTTGTCGCCACAATAAATCAGTCGGCGATTTGCTGCATCCCCTCTTAGTCCACAGCAATTTTTCTTCTGCACTAGCTCCCTCTTGCAGCTCTATTATTTCCTGTGTGGGCATCATGTTGTATCCTGTGGGGACCTCTTGGCTTGCTGTGTGGTGCAACATGTACTCTCCTACTTCACCTTTCTGTAAATACGAAGCTTCTTTGGCAGCGGCGTCTGCTGCCGCGTTCCCCAAAGATATAAAATCTGTATTTGTGGTGTGGGCTTGGCATTTTACGATGGCCACTGCCGTGGGGTCTTGCAGGGCCTCAATCAGTTCTTTCAATAATTCTGCATGCTGAACCGGTGTTCCATCTGCTCGTCGAAACCCTCTCCGCCCCCACCGTGCCAACCCGCCGTGTACTGTTGTTGTCATGTATGCTGAGTCTGTATATATTGTCACTGCGCACCCCTTGGCGGCATGCAAGGCTTCTATTAGCGCTATTAGTTCTGCTGCTTGGGCTGAATAGTGTGATGGGAGGCGGTGTTGCACTAGTGTCTCGTATTCATCTTCCTCTAATCGTACAACTGCCATACCCACATGTTTCTCTCCTGTCTCCATGTCTATTGATGCTGACCCGTCCACGAAATACACCTCTCCCTCGTTCAGGGCATTCTCAAAAATCACTTGATCCTGACCTTCGTCACCTGTGTACGTAGCGCAGTTGTGGTTCTGCATGTCCTCTACGGTGCACGCCTCTGTGATGAATGTGGCCGGGTTCACTGTTTTACATCTTACTATGTGGATGTTTGCGCTGGACAGTATTATTTCATATGCTGTGGCGCGCTGTGTCGTCAATGTGCTCTTTGATCGCTCTAATATTGCAAAGAGTGAGTGTTCCACAAACAGTGTCACAGGACAGCCCATCACTATCGTGGCACTTTTTTCAATAGCGAACGCGGCTGCAGCTAGGGATTGCTCGCACGCGAAATGACCTTGCATTACTGCGTCTAGGGTGCCACTATAGTAAGCCAGTGGTTTGTGCCCTAACGATGTCTTTTGTGTCAGTACTGCTGTCATCAGTGTTCCTTTGCAGTGTGAAAATAAGAAGAATTCGCGCCCATAATCTGGATTTGCCAGTACTGGAGCGCTTGATATCAGCTCTTTTAGTGAGTTAAATGATGTGTTCATCTCTTCTGTCCATTCTATGTGTTTGTTTTCCTGCTGTGCTTCTTTTAGTGCCTGTAACAAGGGCCTTGTGTATGCTGCATAATCCAATATCCATGCTCGGCAATAGTTGCACATACCCAGAAATTTCTGCATCTCTTTTACTGTTTTGGGCTCCCCAACTGTTCTAATCGCCTGTGCCCTGTCTGGTATGATCCGCTTGCCATCCTTTGATATCAGTTGTCCCAAGTACAGGACCTCTGTCAGACAGTATTGTAACTTCCCCTTGTCCACCTTGTACCCTTTATTGGCCAATAATGTCAGGAGTGTTATTGAGTCCTTTCTACACTCCTCCTCAGTTTGTGCACAAACCAATGAATCATCAACGTACTGAATCACTGTGCTTTCTACAGACAAATTCCCCAGATCTTCATGTAGTACCCTGTTGAATATGCTTGGGCTCTCGCAATATCCTTGTGGTAGTCTGCAGTGTTCGAACCTCCTCCCCCCTAGTGTAAACGCTGTTAAGTACCTGCTCTCTTCTGCTAAGGGAATCGAGAAAAATGCATTTTTCAAGTCAATAACTGTGAAGTGGGATGCCGTTTTCGGAATGTTGCACAGTATTGTCGCCGGGTTCGGGACTAAAGGGAACTCCTTCTGAATCACATCATTGAGTGGGCGTAAATCTTGTATCATCCTCCATGAACCTCCCTTCGCCTTTTTAATTGGATAAATGCATGTGTTACATGGGGAGTTTGAGGGCACTATTATTCCTTGTGCTAGCAGTGCATCTATTGTCTCTCTGATCCCTTCTTCTGCTTCGCGTGACAATGGATATTGTTTTACCCGGGGTAGAATTGCTCCCTGTTTCAGTTTTATTACTACAGGCTGAACCCCATGTAATAACCCCACATCATGGGGGCCATTTGTCCATATGTTAGTGGGTACTAACCTCATGTCGTCATCAAAAAATGCATGTGGTGCTCCTACTACTGCCATTAATTCAACTTGAGTTTTTCTGGCTGTAACTACAATGTCGCACGGCATTGCTAGTTCCATCACTATTTCGCCATCTGCCTCAGTGTCAGAAAATAGCTCCTCGTCCGAGAGCTCCCTCAGTGGGATATTTGCATTTGTACACAGTACTGTCCGCCACTCACATCCTTCCATGTCAACGCCAATCACACATATTCTGTTTGCTGACACGTGTACTGCATGTAAATCCAACGATAGCACTGACCCGGGAGCAGTGTCGGGGCTTGCTATGGGGCGGAAAAGGAATTCGGCTGGAATCCTCCAATCCATCCTTTTTAGTTCTGGTACTATGAGAGCCAATGTTCTCATGCCCTCAACAAACATTTCCTCGTTTCTTGGTAACCCTCTGATCTCTTGCATGATTGTGTGGCCGTGTATTACTGCTAATATGCGGAGGGGGCATATGCCTGGCGTCGAACATACGATACCGCTCCCTGTGAATGATATTGTCATATTTAGTTTGCTTAAGAGATCCCTCCCCAGCAAATTAATGGGAGAGTGTTCATAGTACAGTAAGGGTGCTTTCACTGTTTTACCCCCCACTGTCACATCCAATGCCTCTGTGTAAGGAACTTCAATTACAGCCCCAGAGAACCCCTGCGTCTCTAACGATCTATTAGATAACGGGAACCGGCCCTCTCTAATGCATGATTTCTCCGCTCCCGAATCCACCATGAATATGAACTGCTTGTCTCCTATCTGCGCTCCTATCAATGGTTCCTCTGATGCATTGTGGGTCGTAGATAGTACTGGACACGCAAGTGCTCTCTGTGGGCTGTCCTATGCGGGGTGTCTCATTGCCCCCCCTCGATCAAAAATGTTCCCCGAAACTACTGACACCCCGCTGTAAGGTGCGGGGGCAGGCGCTCCATTAGCTACTGTGGCGAAAGTGTTACCTGGCGTGTATTGCATGTTGTCATTATTCTGTGGGTGGTTTTGTGTTCTGTACTGCTGTCCCTGTAGTTGTGCGTTACTTCTTTGTCCTACATTTCCTGGTTGCTGGTATTGTCCCATGGGGAGGCCGTAGGGGCTTCCTGGGTGGGGGTGACCGTACTGCTCTGTCTCCTGGAACCCGTTGTTTTGTCTGCTCCTGCACTCTCTTGAGTAGTGCCCCCATCTCCCACAATTCCAGCAGCTCCCCTGTGGACCTCTGGGACCCTGCCACCCATTTCCTCCCATTCCTCCATACCCTTGTCCTCCTCTTCGGCCCCTGTACCCACCTCTTCCCCCTCTTGGGGCCCACTCCTGCCACGTTG
The DNA here is from genome assembly GCF_040938575.1 of Ambystoma mexicanum. Classification (NCBI taxonomy): domain Eukaryota; kingdom Metazoa; phylum Chordata; class Amphibia; order Caudata; family Ambystomatidae; genus Ambystoma; species Ambystoma mexicanum. The sequence goes on along the minus strand of NC_090934.1, from coordinate 1,447,421,924 downwards.
GACCTCCGTTCTGCTCCTGCTCAGTCCACTGTCGTTGTCCTTGTCCTGCCCAATTTGCTGCTATTCTTCCTTGTATTGCTATTTGCCCTTCCTCTCCTTCGTCTCCCTCCTTCATGAGTGGGAGCCCTGCTACCGCTGCTGCAACCTTCACTAGCTTTGATTGTACCAACTTCGCTTCGTCTGCCAACCTTTTCTGTGCTACTTCCTTCTCTCTTTCTTTGATCCTTTTGCAATGGTGCACTATTATACTTTGGATCTCTGGCCACCCCTTTGCCTCAACGCCCGCTATTTTATCGAGTGCCTTCTGCACCTCTTTTGGGAGCCCTCTCTTAATGATAAAATAAAATAGAGATGTGGATTGGTGCCAGGGCGTGCCCGTTTCCGCTCTCCACATCTCCTGCACCCGGAGAATGTAATCCATAGCATCCTCCCCGTCATTCATTGTACATTGCATTACTGACTGTAAATCAGGGGTATCTGGGAATGTCTCCCGCAGTGCGTCCCACACCCTTGCTCGTACTGTATTAAAGGAAGCCCCATCATGGCGGTCACAGTCTAACGTCACGGCCGGGAAACCAGCCTTAGCCCATACTCTGTCCGCTTGATCTCCTACTGCGGTTACTAGTAGGCTTTTCACATCGCCTACTGCCAACGGTATGCCGGCGGTATGTTTCTCAAATGCATATATCCACTTGCTCGCCCCTCCTGACAGCTGGGGCAATAATTTCATTAAATTAGCCTTATCCATCTGAGCCCACGGTATATAGTTTGGTCTCCCCCCCCCTCTGTGTATCAATGGAAGTTGTAACTTCCCTTTTGCAGTTGCACCCTCCCTTTCCTTAGTCGCTGCTGACTCCAATGACGCCATCTTCCCCACCCTATTTCTTAGTCGTCCCATCCATTCGTCGTCTATAGTCCCTAGCGAACATGCACCGTCCACCTCCTCGCTTTCCCCTCCTACTGCCATACTCAACCTATCACTCTCATCCAACCCTCCTCTAACATCACATAACAAGTCCTCTCTGATCCCTCTCTCTTGTGATACATCACCAATGCTCCCTTCTACTGCTCCTACCTCTATTATTCGTGTCGGCTCTTCCTCAATTCTGAACAGTATTTCCCCCTTTTTCCATCCTTCCTCAATTTGTCTACTTTCGCTTGACGCTCTAGATGTGCGTCCTGATTGTGTAGGGGCGCACGCTGTGCGCTCACATATGTCTTTTATTCTTGAGAGTTCATCCCTTGCCACAGTAAGCCTTGACTCTAAGTCACTCGTTAGCTTCTCTATATCCACCCTCTGTGTGCTTCCCTGAGCGCGCTCTCTGGTGCTTTCGTATGGCGGGGGGGCTGTTGGTCTTTGTGGTGTACAAGTTGTGGGGGGAGGCACATAAGTGGGGTCGCTATATCCTGCTGCGGGGGCTGGTTTATGTAATATCGGGTACAAACTAATCACCTCCGCAGGTTGTTCTGTACTTAGCTGTTCCTTTTCCTCTCTTGGAATCATCAGTGGATTATCTGTGGTGGAAGGTAGATCAATATTTGGTGCCGGAGCTTTGGGTGGGGGTACTTCCTCGAACAATCTCCAGAGGTCTAATATCTCCTTCCTATTTTGCCATTGTTTCCCCTTATACTTGAGGCTAATGCATGCTCGTACCATATCAAGAACGCTTTTTTCAAAAGACCCTCCCTCGGGCCAAATCTGGGGCAGACCCTCCCCTTTCAATTCTGTTACCCATTGATCGTGGTATTTCTTGATTCGTTCAGCGTATCCCGGTAAGCTCTTACAAATATGTGACAAGGGAGTTTCTGCCCCCATACTCTAAATCACTAACACAGCCGTGTCCACCTTCTTTACTTTTAGTTAGGTGTTGATATGTGTATGTGTACCTTTATGGCACAGACAAGAGCGGACGTCTCAAAAATTATCATCCAACTTTATTCACTGCGCAAATCCTTTCTCACTCACCATAGCTCATCTCCTTCCCATTCCCATACACTCTCATGTGATTTCACTTGCAACTGATCAATTACTAGTTATGGCCAACACTCTCTGGCACCACCTCGCGGTCAACCGTTCGTCTCCAATACTCACACGGTGCGCGCACCCTTCACAATGCATTCCCACTCACACCTCGTCTTTTTTCCTCCCTTTCCTCCCTGGCCAGCTGTCCCTGTTTTTCTGCTAAGGTTACTGTGTTCACGTCTGTACGTGCCACTACTTAATCCCCACTCCTACAAATGTGCTCCCTATTTTATAGTTCTTCTACAAGTATATTTATCTTATACCCTTTTCACTTTCACCCCTTACCCCGTGGAACGGAAACAAAAGAAAGTAGAAAGAGTAGCAATCACTAAAAGTATCCTAAGTGTCTCCCTTTGCCAGACACCAATAACTTATTTTTTACTTCTTCATATATTCCCAGTACTAGTTTAGATAGCACTATGCGGCGCCGCCTTCCACCCCCTTTCGGAGCTAGGTTTCCGTCACTTCTACCACTTCACTTATTTCTTACTCCTAATGGCCATATGCAAAGAAAAGATAAAGAAAGTTTCAAGACCCGTCTTTAGTAGACCCCCGTTATTCTTCTCCTCTACCTGTCCCCGTCCTTCTGTTCACAATTTCCCCTCCCCTCCCCTTTACGATCGCTCGCACTCAGTACTCACGTGCCCGTCTTGAACCGATAGTCTCCGAAACTGGGTCCGTCCAGGCAGTGTCACCGGTAACTCAACGGTCAGCCCCTGGCTCCGGCGAGCGGCACTCAAAGGGGATTTTTTTCCAATCGGGATCCCGTACCCTTTCTCATTGAGTGCGCACTTCTTATTGTGCCGGTCGCCGTTGGCGGGCAGCCTCCCGGAGCCGGCTCACCGTGCGTATCCCTTCTCAACCGGAGATTCTCGTGCCACAAGGGGGTCGTTAAAAAGGAGTTAGGAAAAATAATTTGGAGATATCACGTCGGGGTCACCACTGAAAGGAAGCGCCCCCAATTTCAGCACGATCCTCCCCGCAATGAGAGACAATAAGGACTCTCCCGTAGTGGGAATAAGGCCAAGACAGAGTGCGGGTGAGCGTAAGTGGGAGTTTATCCAAGAATAGGGCATGCAAAGAACTCTGCAACCTCCGAGAGCGCTCTGTCTGACAATAGCAAAGACAGGCGTATTTCTAATACAAAAAACGTCATCAGCACCTACACACTATAGGGGGCACAAGTTAATTGGGATTGGGTGGCGTCGACTAACTATAGGTGTTGCTGCAGCGTGGTTGGTCTTGGCGTGAGGACGTCACTGGTCAGCCTCGTGGGTTGGGTTGGGCCTGGCAGGCCAGCTTGAGGTCATCCGCGCGGTGTTGGTATGCTGGGGCAGCCTGTGACAAAGATGAATACCTTTCCTGACTTGTTTGCCCTAGGCCATGCACACTGCAGTTATTCAAGAAACGACATTTAAGTTCATCAATAAATCGCTCAGCAGTTTATCTTATAAAATAAACGCAACACATGAGGAATGCACCTCGTGAGAGGTCTGGTGGTTGTCGGTTGGGGTGAGATTTACCTGTGTCCTATTGACCGGTATTTTAGGTCGAGGGGCTGGGCTCTGGGGCCTGAGCCGAATGATACATGTCTGTCTGCTGCGTTAGAAGTTATTATATAAATGGGTCTCTGTGTCTTGTCCCAGTGATGGGGGTCGTCTTTGCACGGGGTCATGATTCTTGGGGGGTCTAGGGGGGTTGTGGGATTTACGAGAGGGTGCTGGTAGATCAGTGGATTCAAACGTGGGTTTATTACCGTGCTGTAAATGACACAGGTGGCGGGCTGTGGCCTTGGGTGCGGTACCGGGGCCTCTGACTCTCTGAAGCGGCTCCAGCTTGGTTGGGGGAGGTGAGGGAGCGCGGCACATGCCTTAGCTTCTTTATCTGGCAGGCTTGGTAGGGTGGGAGGGAGAATGGCCTTGCATATATTCACAAAGGTTTTTTCCTCGTGCGTTGCTGACTTTTGAATGCAGAACTTTTATAATGTTCTGCCTTATTTTGATGTTATTTAAACACACATATATATATATCAATTTCGTTACACATTTCTTTAATACAGTCGATCCGAGTACCTTTTCATTACCTAACATTATATTCACTACATTGTGTGCGTATTTTATGTACATTAGACGTTACACGAGGTAGTTCTAGGTTATGGCCTACAGAGATTGATGCTCGCCGCTTTGGGTGATTAAGAAAACATATATGAGTTCGGGTTTCTACATAAAATTGAAAGAACACTTATACAGATAAAGGCTATACGTTTGGTCGACATCTTTCTCTGTGGTTATAGCAGCACTAGTCCAGACCTGGGGTGATATCGTATAACGTTACATCTTTATGGTATATTCACAGTTTACAGGATCTGTTTAAACAGAGGTAGTTCGTTAATACCAATACTTGAATTATTTTCTACTTTCTTCAGATAGTGATGCTTCAGCTTTTTCCCCGTCACCCCGGCCTCGCGGACCAGGTCGTGCGGGGTGCAATATTACATTGTGAATAATAAAATGTTACAGTGTTGGCATCTCGGGTTTAGCTCATACCCGACTTTCTCATGGGAACGCGCTCGCAGCGGATCTACCAGGGCTACTGCGGCGGCAGAGATGCATGAAAGGCCCTCCAAAGGTGGGGGCCGCGTTACAGTGTGCTGAACTCACGCCATGTTTGCTAGATAAGATGGCTTCTAGGCCTAACTGAATTTTGGTATATGCAGGGAACGGATACGTGTGGGCAATGTCGTCGGCGGGTGAACCCTCCTCCACCTGGGCCCGGGTGGCATGAGGGGACGCCCACCGAGTCATGGTCCTCACCTGGGGAGAAGGCTGCAGGTGAGGAGGGCCTCGCGGCCAGTCCTCCCCTACACAACCATACTGAGGGCTCATGTGAAGGACGTGCGGGAAAGCACCCTTCATGTGTGTATGTCCAAGCCCCTTATGTGCCACTACCGTCACGTACGGTGGCGAGTCGTTTTCTATGTGCTCCACCAACCTCACTACTACCTCACTTACTGCAAATGTATATGCATATAACAAAATGTTGTAGTTGTTAAAACATAGTGTACAAATAATGTGCTCGGACTGGCTATATTTGAGAGGCATTTAGCAAAGTTAAAATGTAAGCTTTGGAATGATTCAATGAGTATTGTATAGTAGTCGAATGTTTATGATGTTTTCACCTAAAATCGGCAACACACGAGGAAGATACCTTTTGTGAATATGTGCAAGGCCATTCCCCCTCCCTCCTTGCGAAGCCTGCCAGACGAGAGAGCAAAGGGCCGCGCTGCGCTGCTCCACCTCCCCCAACTAGGCTGAAGCCGCTTCAAAGATTTGTAGTTCCCTCTGCAGCACCCAAGGCCACGGCCCGCCACCTGCATTATTTACAGCCCAGCAGTAAACCTCTGCCTGAATACACAAATCCAGAGGCGCCCTCTCTTAAACCCCACAACCCACCGGATCACCTTAGGTTAATGGCCCCTATAAAATTAGGACACCCAATATTATGGCAACATTACAGCAACACATTCATAACGACTTCTAACAAGACAGGAGGACATGTACCGTGTGTCCCATGCCCTGAGACCCAGCCCCACGACCTATGGTACCCGGTCAACAGGACACTGGTAACCATGTACTGATGAATCGCCAATAAACCCCTCTCAAGGTGCATTCCTCCTGTGTTGCATTAACCTGTAGCATAACCTATTGGGAGACTTACTAAAGAGGATAATATTGCAAATGACTGAATGACTGCGGTGTGCATGGCCTAGGGCAAAGAAGTCAGGAAAAGACATTCATCTCTGACACTGGCCACAATGGCACAACAACACCGCCCAGATGGACCCAGCTGACCCGCCAGGCCCAGCCCAACCCACGAGGCTGACCAGTGACGTCCTCCAGCCAAGACCAACCACATCACAGCAGCACCTATAGCTAGTCGTCGCCACCCAATCCCATTGAACTTGTGCCCCCTATAGTGTGTAGGTTTTGATGACGTTTTTTGTAAATATATACGCCTGTCTTTGCTATTGTCAGACAGAGCGCTCTCGGAGTTTGCAGAGTTCATTGCATGCCCTATTCTGATTGATAAACTCCCATTTACGCTCACCCGCACTTGTCTTGGCCTTATTCCCATTCTGGGAGAGTCCATCATTGTCTCTCATTGCAGGGAGGATCATGCTGGTTGGGGACGCTTGCCTTCAGTGGTGACCCCGAAAACGTGATTATTATTTTCTCCCAAAATATCCCTACCGTCCTCTTTGGCACGAAAATCTCCAGTCGAAAAGGGATCCGCACGGTGCGCCGGCTCCTGGAGGCTGCCCGCCAACGGCGACCGGTACGCTCAGAAGTGCGCACTCAACAGAGAGAGGGTACGGGATCCCGGTTGAAAAATCCCCTTTGAGTACCGCTCGTCGGAGCCGGGGCTGACTTTTGAGCGTACGGCAACACTGCCAGGACGGACCCAGTTTCGGAGACTCTCGGTTCAAGACGGGCACGTGAGTATTGAGTGCGAGCGATCATAAAGGGAGTAGAGGAGGAAATTTAGGACAGGGAACGAGGCGGGTAAAAAGGGGCAAGTTGGGTCTACTAAGGACCATCTTAAACTTTCTTTGCTTTTTCTATGCATATGGCCATTAGGATTAAGAGGTGATTAAGAGATAAAAAAGTGACGGGAACCTAGCTCCGAGAGGGGGTGGAAGGCGGCGCCGCATAGTGCTATCTTGACTAGTACTGGGAATATATGAAGAAGTGGAAAATAAGATAAAAGTGTCTGGCAAAGGGAGACACGGAAAATATATTAGTGACTGCTATTCTTTCTATTCTTTTCTTTAAGGTTACGGGAAAAATAAAAGTGGGTCAGTACAAAACCAAAGAGATAGAGTAAAGAGACAGAGAGTTTTACTCTAACATTGAAGATCAAACCTATATATATATATATATATATATATATATATATATATATATATACATATATCTGAATAAGACGGACAGGGACAGCCGGCTAGGGAGGAAAGGGAGGACAAACTGAACTGTGAATAGAGTGTTACAGAGGGGTGTTTGAACATTGTATGTGTCAGGAGATAATTTGGTGTCATGGGTGTGTAAAAATGGTCAGAAATGTATAGCCATTGAGTGGTCATGGTAAGTGTGACCAGACAAAATATCATAAAGACAAGAGTAATGTGGTAAAGTGAGTGTGTACCTTTCTGGTTCTTTTGGGTTAACATTGTTGAGATTACTGACGGTTTGCTCTTGTACGTGCTCCCCAAAGAGAACAGAATAGAGACTGTGCGCAGCCAATCTTATGGTGTGCAGGCGGAGGGAGGAACACGAAGGTCCCCACGATTCAGCAAGACATAAAATACACAAACTCACATGGTGATACGTTTGTATTGAGATATCGAGATACATAGAGATACACAAGTACCAGGTGGGCACAAGGTATGGGGGCAGAAACACCCTTATCACATATTTGCAAGAACCTACCAGGGTACGCGGAACGGATTAAGAAATATCATGACCAATGGATCACAGAGTTGAAGGGAGAGGGTTTGCCTCAGATATGGCCCGAAGGGGGTTCATTTGACAAGAGTGTCCTAGACATGGTAGCCACATGCATTTGTTTGAAATACAAGGGGAAGCAGTTGCATAATAGGAGAGAAATATTGGACCTCTGGAGACTATTTGAAGAAATACCGCCGCCTAAGGTAAGGGAATTAGATCCTGACCTACCATCTACCACTGACAATCCGTTAATGATACAAAAAGATGATAAGGTATTGCCAGAGGAAGAGCCACCGATAGAAGTAACCAGGTTGTACCCAATACTAAACAAGCCAGTGCCCGCAGAGGGATACAGTGACCCGACTTATGTGCCCCCACAGACAACTATCACAACGCAAGGGCCAACAGCACCCCCACCATACGAGAGTCATAGAGAGCGAGCTCAGGTGAGCACACCAAGGGTGGACATAGAAAAACTAACAAACAATCTAGAATCAAGGCTCTCCATAGCGAAAGACGAGTTCTCAAGGATAAAAAGCATATGTGAGCGGACCGCACTTAATGCAGCCAGATCAGAGCACGCGTCTAGAGCGCAGAGCGAGGGTAGAACATTTGAAGAAGGGTGGAAAAAAGGCGAGATACTGTTCAGAATCCAGGAAGAACGAACCCGAATAATTGAACTAGAGACAAGAGAGGGATGTACTGACAATGAAGAGAGGCCTATAGAGGACAGGGAGGAGCTACTATGTGATATAAGGGATGATTTGGAGGAAAGCGACAGGTTGATTAAGGCAATGGGAGGGGGAAGCGAAGGGTTGGATGGTGCATGCTCAATGAGAACACTGGATGATGAGTGAACGGGGCGATTAAGGAACCGGGTGGGGAAAATGGCATCATTGGGAAAATCAGGAGTGAAGACGGGTACAGATACGACAACGAAGGGAAAGTTGCAGCTCCCGCTAATACATAGGGGAGGAGGGAGGCCGAATTACATACCCTGGGCTCAGATGGAAATGGCCAACTTACTAAAGTTATTGCCCCCGTTATCCGGAGGGGCGAGCAAGTGGATATACGTCTTTGAGAAACACACTGCCGGGGTACCCCTGGCAATAGGGGATGTGAAGAGCTTGCTTGTATCAGCAGTGGGGGATCAGGCCGACAGAGTATGGGTCAAGGCTGGTTTCCCAGGAGTAACATTAGACTGCGATCGCCATGATGGGGCCTCCTTTAACACAGTGCGTGCAAGGGTGTGGGATGCTTTGCGGGAAACGTTTCCAGATACCCCAGACTTACAGTCAGTAATGCAGTGTATAATGAATGACGGGGAAGATGCTATGGATTACATTTTTCGGGTCCAAGAGATGTGGAGAGCAGAAACGGGCACGCCCTGGTATCAATCGACATCGTTATTTTACTTCATTATAAAGAGGGGGCTCCCAAAAGAGGTGCAAAAGGCGCTCGACAAGATAGCAGGTATTGAAGCGAAAGGATGGCCTGAGATTCAGAGCATAATAGTGCACCACTGCAAGCGAATAAAAGAAAGGGAGAAGGAGGTGGCGCAGAAAAGATTGGCAGACGAAGCAAAACTAGTGCAAACGAAGCTGGTGAAGGTCGCAGCAACAGTAGCCGCGCTCCCACACAGCAGGGAGGGAGATGAGGAAGAGGAGGGGCTGGTAGCAATACAGGGAAGGATGGCAACTAATTGGGCAGGAGCAGGACAGCGGCAGTGGAACGAGCAGGAGTAGGGCGGAGGTCCGCAGTGGCAAGAGTGGGCCCCTCGAGGGGGACGAGGTGGGTACAGGGGCCGAAGAGGAGGTGGACCGGGGTACGGGGGAATGGGAGGAAATGGATGGCAGGGTCCCAGAGGTGCGCAAGGGAGTTGTTGGAACTGCAGGAGGTGGGGACATTACTCTAGGGAGTGCAGAAGCAGACCAAGCAACGGATTTCCAGAGGCAGAACATTATGGCCA